>NW_015090922.1:20274396-20429121 GCF_001431845.1 Calidris pugnax | reverse complement strand
CGACCGCAGTGTGATTTCCGTAAATAGCCTCTCAAATCCAAGATTTGTGAAAAAAAAAAATGCTGTTAAGGCTTTCACTTAAATTCCAAAAGTGTACTATAAAAAAAATACAATTTTAGCAAAAAAAAAAAAAAAAAAAAGAGAGAATGGCAGTGCAAGTGCACATCACACCTGCAGACGCTGACATGCTAGTTATAAAGATTACAAAGGCTATCACACATTTTTTTTCTTAAGCTACCGTTAAGTGGGGGAACTGTTTCAGGTAACTAGGTTTCAGCACCAGTAGCATTTGTTCTGTTTCATTCAGGGTGTTGGTTTTTCCCCCGCTTTGGTTTACACATAATAAATAAATTGGACTTTTTAATTTTTTTCAGATACATGTGAGATTTTTTATTTCATTTCTTTTACCCATAACTCTACACAGGGAAAAAATGACACCAAGAAGGCATTAATCCAAATATAGTTAGTGTCACATGCTGTCTGACAAATAAAAGTTAAGTATCTACTGCTGAATAGAATTATTCTTGTCTACAAGAAACAAGGTCATGCTTGTAAATGTCCAGACATCATTCTGTGTAATATAATTATATTGGCATTTTTATCCCACTTAAGCTAAAATTTTCTTTGGAGTAAGACTTTATCTGTCAGATTCTTTCCCCACATAACTGTTGCAGAGAATCTTAAACATGCTAGAGGTGACATCAAAATGATTAATAGCTTACCCAACCAATAAAGCCCTAATGAGATGAAATATGCAGCATCACATAGCATCACATGCCACGCTTCTTTGAGATGTACTCCCACGTGAGAACAACAGTTCAAACACACGCCTTCTGCAAAACAGCGCTTCAGCCAAAACCAGTGCCAAAAAGGAATTAGTCTGACTCCTCTACAGAAGGAGCGCTGGAACGTGGACTGCCATTCCCTTCCTCCCAACTAGCCAGGGAGAGGGGAAAAAGCTCCAAACACATTCAGTATAATGAAATGCAATAATATTTCTTCTAACTAGCAATACAACAAGGGTACAAATTACAGAAGAATATGAAACCATGAAGATTTATGACCCTGGAGAGACATACTTTTAACGTCAGTCTCTAACAGTACTTGTTGGTGGGCTTATATTGATCCCATAGTTCTTCATGTGAGGTTTTCTTAACTGCATATCCTGGCTTTCAGTCAAGGCTTTTATATCCCGTATTCAGCATGAGTATAAATACTGCAGTGCAGAGGTACAACCACATGGTACAACCCTTCTACCTCTCCAACAGGGAAGGTCTTCCAATTTTGCAAGAGATTTTTCCCCTCCTGTTAGAAAGGAACGCTATCAGAAGGAAGCAAAGACAGACAAATAAACAGCGCAGGGCAGTACCCAGCCCTTCTCCTCCTAAGTTACGCTTAGTAACTTAGAAAGAATACCCCTCCTTTCAGCTCCTCCCAAATCACTGTCCCTCAGTTCAAGCAGAATGTATCCCAAGTGCAATTCCTCAGGCTTTATCCAAGTGAAAAGGGTCAGCACTCACATGGTTTAGGAGATAGGGCAGTATACAGCTGTTTACTGGTGGCAGATTGAGAAACTGTCGCCCCAGAACCAGCACCACACAAACACCAATGCATTACTGAGTTTCACTGGAGAACTGGCTCAGGGCATGTGCAAAGATCCCTCACATCTGCCTGCAAGGTCTTGCATGTTTTTTGGCTGAGCTGTTTTGCCAACCTGCATCCATTCTTGACAGGCGTATGCTATCCTTGTCTCCCAGTGCTCCCTATCCCTATGAAAGATCCTAAACCAATGTTTATGAAATGAAGGTTTCCTTTCTCTCCTATGCAGGATCAAAAAACCAAATGTTTCCAGCAGACAAACATGCTAATGAAAAGCGGCTAAAGACTAGAGTTCATAAAATAAATTAAAAAAACCCTAAATCAGCATGGGATATTTTTCCATTGGAAGGTTTTGATTTGTTAAAAAGACATCATTTGTAATTTCCAAAGGATCATTCAAATGGTTAGAGAATTTTATTTATTTTTTTTTAATTAAGCCCTTTGAATAACGTTGATAATAGCACATTCTGAATTCTGCTTGAAATGACTCTCCCATTTGTCAGGGATTATCATCTACATCACTGGTCCCAAATCTATGGGATGCACCAAATTAAGAAATATTGTCAGGGAAGATCACAGCAGTGATTATGAGGAGCAGCAGATGTGGTATGTTTGGAAGGACATCCAGCCAATGTAACAGTGCTAGAAGGCAGCTCCAGGAAATTAGGCGTCAACAAATGGGAAAGGGGTTACAATAGTGAAGTGTTGAAGAGGGGGCAAAAGTCAATGAGGTCCAACTGAAAAAAAAAAAAAAAAAATTAAAAGCAGAAGTTCTACATATACTTGATCCTGAAATCAGAATTCAGTTGAAAAAGGTAAGCCCAAAGGATCTCTTGTGATAAATTGCAGTCCCACTTTTCTAATATTTTTGACGTAAATTAAAGTGGTAAAATTGAAAGCAAACTGCTTCAACTGGAAAAAAAAAAGAAAAAAAAGGGAAATTTTGAAATTTGGCACTACTCACTCGAAATTTTCAATTTTGACATTATGGAGATTTCTACACACTGGAAATTTTAATTCCCATACAGTGGGCTCTGCCCACATATCTCCTTAAAGGATAACAGTTTACAAAATGGAAAATATCTTTCAAAAAACTATTACTTCTCCTATAGGTTAGCCCAAAGACAGTTTTTCTTAACCACCTAACATTTTAAATCAAATTAAGATTTTTACAAGTTATTTTCACCTTTAAAAATGGCTCATTTTGGTACATTCTAACATAGAAATCCCCTGCTGTGTTTACTTTGAAGTTTCGTTCTTCAAGCCCACCTTTATCCTAAACCTCATTCAGCTACTCAGATTAATCTTTTATTTTTTAAAGTCAGATTTTTACATTAATTATTATTTCATTTCATGTATTAAGCAGAAAACTCCAGAAAATTGACAGTTTTTAAGCTAAAGCTAAGTGCTTTCAGTTGTAGGGCTCTCTCACTTTGAGGTAAAATAGAACCAACTTTCTGTTCATTAATTTTACTTCTTAGCTAGACCTCTTCCAACTCTCTGGAATTAACAGCAGATTGTGCAGAAAATGGTTCAGAGTGATAAGACCTGTGTTTATAGTTCATGCCAAGGAACGGTATGCAGAGAGGCTCTTGCTTATTCTTATTGCTATAACAACCAAGGTCAGCTAATTTCATTATTTGCTCCATTGGAGGGTTGGAAACAGAAAAGCGTAGAAGGGTCTCACCTGCGGGGAGGAGCGGTCAGGGCAGGTGACCCAAAACTGACCAACAGGGGTATTGCATCCCATCTGCCCCACGCTCAGAATAAAAATTGAAGGATCAAAGGGTCAGCCCTCCTTCTTCAATGGCTGACATCCAAGGAGGACTTTGCCTGTTCATCTGCTTTTGATGCCAATCTCTGTGTTCCCTACTCCAGTGCTGGAATCCATTCCCATCTGTAGCTGAGCCCAGTTTGGGACTTCCCTACTGCCTGCCCCTGACGTCATCCTGGGAGCTTGATATGGTTTTGCATATATCGTATCTATTTCATTATTCCCTTTTTATTTTACTATTAATATTTCATTAAAGTAGTTTAGTTCCTTCTAAACTCATAAATCTCTTTATCCGTTCTCCTCCTCTCCTTGGAGCGAGAGGTGGGGGGAGAGCATCTGTTGCCCATAATTGGCCAATTCGGTCTAAACCATGACAAGGATTAATTTAATGAATAAAAAAATAATCAAATCATTCTGCACCTAAGTATAAATTTTAAATCTAACCACACAATTTGCATTTTGAAGTTACCTGTAATTATAAAACTAAAATAGTCTGGTTCTGCCAACATTCACTTTTTAAAATGTGCAAACTGCAATTTCATTCAATACCCTGCTGTTTATTTTGTTCAGCAATTAGTTAAATTAGAAGTGCACATATTAATGAATTGCACTAAAGCTACAGAGGCTAAGTAGAGCACAAAGCCTATGGGTTGGCCAAGGAGAGCTTTGCTAACAGCTGCTATAAAACCAGAGCTGCACAGTAGTTTAGCTAGCTTATTAAAAAAAAAAAAAAAAAAAAATCAACTAGAGGACAGTTCTCAAAACCAAACAGATCTGGCTGTTCTCAGTTTTATCTGGATCATCTGTCCTGAGTCAGGAATCCCAATAAATTCACTGTTTTGACTAGAAAATAATGTTTTTTCAGTTATTCTTAATTGCTACCTTATATCACCGGTTATTATATAGTATTAATTAAATATTAATTTATTGATATTAATAGTTCAAGACATTATGTAACAGTAAAGAGACAGCACTTAGTACAGATTACTTTTAGCAGCAGCCGCCGCCTGTCTCGCTGAAATCAACACCTACAGCCGCGGATGGCTTCAAGCACCCGAACCCCAGGGAGGGAAGCCTGCAGGAAAGAGAGCCAAGGTGGCTTCAGACTCTCCAGCGTGAATCCTTGAAGCACATTCACATGGTTGTTTTGTCCAAGGAGAAAGCCCCATTTCCTACCGTCACTGCTACTACAGCGAGCATGGCACAGCGTACTGCATTACACCTTGCAGATGTGCTTGAGCAGGTCAGTGCCAGCACGGTCTCATTTCACATTAGAGACTTGCTAACAGAAACTGTACCAATGACTCCCCTGGCAGATATTTGTTTTAAACTTACTTTGCAAATACTCTGGTCTTTTATATTCTTCAGTCATCTTTTCCTCATGATGTCCCATAATAAATCTACCTGTGGCATTATTATTGATGCTACAGTAAGCACCTAATGTACGTTGCACACATTTGCCATACAATGAATCAAAATGACATATCTTCCTCCTTTCCCTGCCCATATGTTTTAATCCCAAAAAGAAGGGGGTTCTGGCATGTTGAGAACACTGCAGATTATACTAAGGATGAATTGTTTATAAAAACACACGATATGTAAAAAGATCATTTGAACATCAAGGACTTCACTTAAAAAGTTAAATTTGTATACATCAAATAGAGTATCACTACTAGTCTGTTTTGACCATTAGTTGGTTTTCTTCATTTTTCTTTATTTAGGAAAAAAAAAAAAAAAGAAACAAACTAGAGATCACAACACAAAGCTAAGAGGAATCATTTAAAAAATCAAGGGTTCTGTAAGGCAAACCGCATGTTTCATAACTCAGGTGCCTGATCCTCTGCTGTATTAGACATTACACAGTCATTTACCTTTGCATGCCAGCTCAGTACCAAGTCCTGCCAACACATTCTTAAGTAACAATACAAGCCAAATATAAAAGCTAAGGTTTTAGGTTAGAAGACCTTTAAGAACTGTTTCATAGATATTCATAAGCACAACATATTCCGGTTGGAAGGGATGTACAGAGTTCTCTAGTTGCAAAGCAGGGTCAGCTCTGGGGTCAGACCCAGCTCAGAGCTTCATCTAGTGGGGTCTTGAAACCCTCAAAGCATATAGATGACACAAACACCCTGGCCAGCCTGTTCCACCTTTTGGCTGTTCTCAAGGTGACATATCTTTTCCTTATATCCCATGTGAACCTCTCTTCTTTCAACTTAAGCCTGTTGTCCCTTGTCCTCCCATGCACTACTGTGAAGAGCCTTGCTCCATCTTCTTGAAAACCTCCTCAGAGATACAGTTTTGCCCAAGGCTTTCTCTGTGAGCTCTTGACCCATATTTCCTCTTAAAAAAACTGGAATATATCTTTTTTCATGATAAAAATTACTCTTGAAATACAATTTGTTTTACTGCAAAATTGACTTAGAGCCTTCAGTCTACAGCCAGCAAAGCTGAAGAATTTTTCCTCCCCCTCTAACCAAGCACAGCTGAACACCACACTTTTCAGCTTAGTTTTGTCTATTGCACCAATCATAATCTTATATCTGTAACTATAAAAATACTCAAATAAAAGAAGGCATCATGTTTACACACTCTGTTCATAACTACAGATAAGAAATTGCAGTATGGAGGTATGACAATGCACAAAAAGTGTGGAGAACCTGTAAATAAAGCTGTCAAATGCTTATTTTCTTCAACCCTTTAGAGCTGTTATTTTTCATCTTACCTGACAAGATTTACCACAGTATTTAGCAACTTTGCACTGAGAGCACCTCTGCAGATGTTCATTCCTGTTTAGAAAAGAAAAGAAAATCAGTTATAAATACAAATAGAGTTTTGTATTTATCCATCTTACATAACTAGCAATTTTCAAATATTCCAAGGCAAGAAAAATATGTGAAAAACAACAGCAGTCTAAAATGCACTGTTACACAAGAAGAAATTGTGTATGGTTACATTCAAAGCTATATTCACAATCCTTTACTCATATGACTGCTCCTCTGGGGCCACTTTGGGTCAACAGTAAAGATATCATATGCTTTTTTTCCCCTCCGTATAGCTATAAACACTGAGGAGTTTGATTTTTTTAGATAGTTCATTAGATCTGTGCAATACAGCTAGTTAATCGGTTTATTATCTGTCTTGGATCTTGCCTTAAGCAAGCATCACTATCTGTCTTAAGCAAGACCTTGCTGTGAACCTGGAACTGTGACATCAAAATATAACTTCAGAACAGATTCGAAAGTTGATACATCTGCAGAAAGTTCTGTTCTGAGGAAATACTTCTGACTGGAAGACAGTAAGACCAAAATAAAAATTAACTGGGGGGCGTGGGGGTGGGGGCTAGAATAAAAATCCAGTGAAAGATGGAAGGATAACTACCAGTGCTATACATCACAATCTAAAGGTTAAAAGCACCTCCCTGACTCTAGTACCATTTTCTGATGCTTAGTTCAGTTATATGAGTTAAGAAAATACGGAAGTTTTTTAACTTTTTAAACACTAAGAAAATAAATGTGAAAGCACACACAGAAGAAATCTCATACATCAAATACTTCCCTTCTCCATCCTTCTGCAAGGCAAGGAAGGAGCTATGTGTCAGTCACGCCACTTTCCCCTTCAAAAGGCAATTTTAGTAATGTAATTTTATTTTGCTATAGTGCTTTACATTTAGCTAATACCGATTAATTCAGCCTTCCAATTTAATTGGGAGATAACTAAGCATTTAACACAGCCCATTTTTTACTGAAAGGGCAAGTTTAAATGACCAGATGAAGGATCTTTCTCTGCAAGATTTCTGATGTCTGCACATGGTCCTAGGTGTGTTCTTTTCACTCACACTCCCAACTGATGCGGCTAAAACAAGGTGAAATTCTCTGTCTCTGCTGACACCTAAAGAAGAGTCCCCCCATTATACACTCAACTGCTTTATGACATGACCTTTCTTTCTTCATTTACTTATATCACCCAGTTGTCCCCAAATTTTAATTTCTACAGGTGCCTTCAAAATGCTAGAACAATCTCCAAAGGCCACACCCAAAAAAGACAGCATAAACGTGCCCACAAACTTCATTCTAGGACTTCTGGATGATTAATTTAGCCGACTGATTACAGCCATGACACAAAAACTACCAAGAGTAGGGGCAGAACACCAGAAATACCATGGAGCATCCTCTAGCACACCTCTCCTTTCCCTCAAGTCCCAGAAGTTAAAAAGGTAATTTGCTTCTATATTTGTATTTTTAATAATTCAAACATAGCAATAACAGCTTATGCACTATATTAGGACTCTATCTTAGGATACAAGCATTCAGGGAGTTTAGATAACTGCATTGGTCAAAGATTAAGAGGAGTACTAGGTACAGATAATCACAATCAAGCAACCATCTTCATTTCTACTGCATAAAAATCACTGTTCTGTTGCACAATATTTTGTAGGCATTCCTACTAACTACCAGGAGAAAAGTTATAAATATTTCAGATATAAGCACATTTTTCCAGTGCCTTCTTTACCTTCTTACTTGCAAAGCCAGACCCAGAGACTGAAAAAACTAGCAACTATTGGATTCCTATAAACAGAATCCAAAATCTTGTACATGCACAACAGGTTTTTGAGTTGAAGGTGCAATGTCTGAGGATGATTCAGAGTTAGAAACAAGTGTGAAATCGTAATTTTGCCAGCTGGGGAGAGCTGCTTAATTTTCAAGGTTGAGCAATGGCACAATTTTAACCAGCCTATGATAGAGGAGCACATATTTCTGATTCTAGATTAGATGCTCACATCAGAATAATTTTGGGAAGAAATACACGTCAGTGAAAGAACAACTGTAAACTAAAAAAAAAAAAAAAAAAAAAAAAAAAAAGAATAAGAAGAAACAGAAATGCTGTTTGGATCTGCTCATTGATTTGTATATCAGAAGCAGTCCAGGTATAAGTACATGCTCATGAACTATGCATACAAATGCTTTCCCACCAAGACAAGTTTTGACACATCTTTTATTACTAAGCAGCATGGTGTATCAAGGACATAAAAGAATCATTTAGAAGAAATCCACACCCTCTTTCTAGATATTTCACAATCAACAGGATAGATTAAAACTTTTCTGAAGCTAGACCTTTTAAATTACTGAAAGACGACAGTACTAGGACTTCAATCTGTTCAGCTATCGCTTTATCTTTCAAGTCTGCCAGTGAACCATTCACATCATCGCAGGCAACATTACTGCTAAAAGTCTGCCTCCTTATTTAGAACACAAAAAGAAAGCCAAGCACCCAGAACTTCGGTTTGCTCTTCAGCTTCCCACACGCATGGCCGCAGCCCTTGAGATGCTCACTCTGCAGCCTGTCCCTGTGGTCCTTTACAGGTCTGTTTTACACAGCTATACAGAATCACAGAGGTCAGGAAGGAGCTTCTAACCTCTCTGTTTCTAGATATGTCCTTTGTATTCAATATTCTACACCCATGCTAGCAGCCTCTATCAAAATTCTCTTCATCGTTATACAGTACTATCTGAATGACTAAGTACACACCCTGCTGCAGAATGAGCAAAACCGTTTGGAAGGCAGACTCTTTTTGTTCTAAATGCTATTCATAAAAACACAGTAACGAGTTAGGACTTAGATAACGGAGCATTTACAACTTCAATCCCATACACGTTAAAGTACCAAAAAGTCTCAGCAGCAACAAGTAAAACGCAGATTCCCAGCGCAGAGTAACTATAACTTCCTGGAGCCAGAATTTAAATAAATGAATGCCCGTAACTATCAGAAGTCTCTCATATAGATTTTACATTCTTCCATCAGAAGACTAGATCTGACAGTCTTAATATACTGCAAGCATTCCTTGCCTTGGTATACCTCTTGATATTTTTCCAAGAAATGCCAGGATTTACTGGAAACAGTGTTAAATCATCAACACGTATTCATTCTTTCTTTTGTAAAACAACTAGTGGACCTGTCACCACAAAACACCAAACTCCTTCAGCACCTACTGAAGTTTCAATACTTTACAGGATTATTTCTTCGTATTCTTCATCCCTAACAGTTAATGATGCTGCAGCAACACATACAAACACCAAAATCTAAGAACCATCACTCAAAACCTGGATTTTTGCCAAACTGACACTACCAGTCAGATTATTTGAATAAGGTGACTCCTGCTGGCACCGTATAATGAATGAACTACCCATTCATCTTTTGGGGTTTCTTTGAATGACAAGCAGATGTAGAATGCCTGTTACAGAGCTGAATAGTAAAGCTACTGGTAAAATTGTTGGGTTTTCTTCCAATCCTCTCCTCCCTCTCGGACTAAAAAAAAAAAATCTCTTTGAGATTTATAGCATCTATTTATCTTGCTACATGACATTTTAAACATAAACCAGCATGATCTAAAACACTTAATCTGAATATAAAGAATTCAAGAATAAGATTCATGTATTTTAGAATGTTTTAAAAAGTGAGACAATTTTCCTAGTTTATTCCTGTCCTTCTCAATATTTTATTAATGTTATGGGCTTTATTGAAACATATTTGAAGTCACTGTCAAGTACTCCCATGCATTTCTCATTACCTGTAAACATCATCTGGAGATAGTATCAGGTTACTCACAGGGTATCTACTGCATCTTGCCTAATGTGACTAATTTCATAGATGAGAAAATGCACAGAATTTCATCTAATGCATTCAGTAATACCTTAATCTCTGAAAAGGTTTCTGCCACAATAGAAAAAGAAAGATAGATGCAGGAATTGAAAATAAATTATTAATTTTCCAATAGAGCTCCAACAAGATTCTCCAAACGATTACAACCCCTTATGAAATAGCAAGCTCAAGTGAGGATCTTATCCTGTACTAAAAAAAATCCACAAAAATAAAGTAAGCAGAGATTGTCAGTTGCCATCTAGCATAGTGTTACAGTCAGGTGAAGAATCTTTACCCAGAGGAATTTGGGTATTACTAAATCTTTTCATCATTATTATCTACAAACACTATTCACAGAACAAGCTCTCCCAATGTGTATTGAGCAGAGAAAAAAATAAACCCAAGTATATAGGTGGATGAGGAAAGTCTCATGGGACAGGAGACTAAAACCTGTGACCTAGGGAAAAAACTAGTAAAACAGTTCAACTGGAAGTGGCACACACATCCTCCCCAGCAAAATAACTCTGTTTCTTTTGGCTTTTTTTAAAATTCCTTTTTGTTAAGGGTATAAGAAGACTAGAGCACTATAAGGAGAGAGCTGGCGATGAGCACTGAAGCAGCCAAAAATTTATGGGAAGGTGCTCCCAAGTATAAGTTTCAGCCTGGGAGACAGCCAGAAAACACAGGGCTAAAATCCTAAGAAGAATGTGCCAAGTCTGAATCACAGAATGAAGAGGTTGACGAGGGTTTTCCTGGACTCTCAGGTCCTATCAGAGCCACACTCACACTCTCACAACATACAAAACATGTGCCCTTTTAAAAACATCACAAAATACTTCTGTTTCCCAGGAAGGACCTAATATAATTTTAAAAACCACAACAAAACCCAACCAAATACAATTAGACTACTTAATTTATAATGAAAATGCATCTACACTTCTCTGCTGATTGCATGCACTTGACTTTCAGCCCTACTCACAAGATAAGTGTCAGATATAAGAGAACATTTGATTACCAGACTGCACTCAACACTCCGTCCTATGCAGTTTATTCACACTCCTGCTTCTGCCACAGCTTGCAGGACAAAAGGGCAATCTCACACAAATCCCTTACTGCATTTCTGTTGTTGATGTTTTTCAGTTAATAATACTGTAATATATACCTATAACAAAAGAGTGTCTCTTTGAGACGCATGTCACATTGAACTAATTTCCTGAACAAATTCTTAGACCTCTGCGATTCAGTCGAACATGTCAAGTGCATAAAGTCTACTTGGATTTTCTCATGCATGTGCATTTCAGACCTGTCACAAAGTGAAAGCAATCAATACCCACAATAAGCAAATATGTCATTCATCCTTTTACTAATATTCTTCTGTCTTCCAATAATAAAAATAAAGATGTGAATAGCAAACATCCATTTTAAATTTGGTAGATCTGAGAGCAGAGGGGTTATGTTAAATGCATTTACAGCTTACTTTCCTCACCTCTCTCCCAGCAGAAGGATAACACAGTACAGCAGCACAGTTGGTCCCCAGCTGTTACACCGCTGCTGACCCACGTGGGCATCAGGCAGTGTGGGTTGGAGAGCATCTCCAGCGTACCAAAAGCCACAGCATGGCTCTGGGGACAAGGACAGAGAGTGCTGGGGGTCAGGCAGCAGCAACCCCAGCAACATCCCAAATCCAAGCCCTCGGCATGCAATAACCCTCCAAGGCCAGTGAGCTGTGCTCACAGAAGGGGTTCCCAGCCCCTCTGGTGCCCTGGGTGCTGACTTGGGGGAGCTTGGTATGCTCAGGGCTTCTCCTCTGCCAGGGCCCTGAACCTGCTCTGAAACTGCAGATCAGCTGGTGGAGGGGAAGCCATCCTCCATTCACTCTACAGCCCACAGCCTCTGAAATAAGGCTGACGGGGTTTTCTGCTCTAAGCTTATTCTATACACTCTTCTCTGGTGCCATGTAACCTGTTGGGTCTTGGCAAACAAGAGTTCAACAGGTAAGAAGCCTTTGAAATCTGCGTTCGTAAAAAGTCATGCAAAAATCTTCCATATTTTCAGACTTCGTTGTGTTGAGCAATTAAATGAATTATATTTTTTATCTGAAGAGCAGCACTGGGGAGAAGTAGCTTTCTGAGAAGCAGCAAGAATGACAAATATTTAAACAATAGTAACTACAGCTGACCATCAATGATCAGAGTCACTTATTCAAGTGAGAACTAAGATCTTTTATATAAGAAAAACACACCTACTTTATTTCCCAAAATAACAATTATCTGCTTTATACCTACACATACTACAGAAGTGGTAAACAAAACACCTGGCCCATGGCAAAAGTTTAGTTGAGGTATTTAAACTCACAAGCCTCCCACCTACAAACACAAACAAAAATACAGGTTATTCAGGATGACTTCCCATAATTTAAGTCTTGGGTTCTTAAGTCTCACTTGCCACCATGAATGCTGACATTCAATGCTGGTTTCTGTAATTCTTGTTACACCCAGCCATATATTTAACACCCTGAAACCTTTCTGGATACATTCTATATGGAAAAAAAAGAATTCAAATAGATGAGGGAAGAGAGAGGATCCTTCTGCTTACAACAGGCATCGGTTCTGTTGAGATTCACTTATATGTAGCCAATTGTATTGCTCATAACAGCACGTGGACAGGCCCCCACAACCTATCTCTGTAGAGAGCACAGGGGGTGATCAAAAGAGAGAAAATAAATATGCTGTAAAAATAAAACATTAAACATCTTTGCTTCGCCACCTGGCGGAGTCTGTGCCCTTTGTTGCCGCATATAAAAAAAAAAAAAAAAAAAACTTTATTTGGTTTTAAAGTATGCAGCAAATAGGTCATGAACACGCTGGGTCATACAACTTCAGCTGACAGGAGGTTCTGGATGGCATTCTTTATCTGTTTTGGTGCGTTAGATATTATCTCCCTTAATCTTTTTCTGCATCTTGATTTTTCTTCTGAAGAATACCTGGTCTGAAAATTATGAAAAACATTTTCTAAATTAAACCTTGTTATGGCCTACAGTCATTTTGTCATTCCAGTATCATCTTTTCTGACAATTTATGTTGGGTTTTTTGCTTTTTCTTCTTTTGGTGGACAAAGGAGCCAAAATCAAGGTAGGAAAAACCAATAGAAAGACATCTAAACAGTAGATTTTCATTTATTCTTACATAAAAGCTAGTCGTTGTGTTCATGCAATGATAGCAGCATTGCTAGATTATGATAAGAAAGTATTTATTTTTCAAAACTTCTTTGCACTATATCCAACACTTACAGAATGGTGTAAGATTCTTCGCTGAAACTGAAAAGTTATCCCGAGCCACAAAGAGACGATTCTCCTTCAATTAAACTGAAAAAAACCCCTCACGTTAATTTTCAGAAAATAGAGTCAGTAGAAGTGCAGTGTTTATTCTGAAGCCAAGAACAGAATCATACACCTCTCCATTAAGCCAGTAACTGATAAAATGCTTCAGACGCAATGCTTTCCAATAAAATTAGTGAAGGAAGTTATAAGAAAAAATACCTTAAAGTATGGCACTCAAACAGGCAAGAAATTTAATATTACCTTTGAATTATATTTCTTCATTCAATATTTACCTATGATCCTACCTATACAAGGAAAAGCAAGAAAATCTCTCAACTGAAAACCAAGAAAATACTTCAGAAGTAATTTCAGTAGAACAAGGCCCTTTAACTGAACATGTTGTTCAGGAGAAGTACTCAGCATCTCCCAAAACAGTACCCTTTTATTCTAGAAGACAGATTAGCTTTAGAATAAAATACCTTTTACGTTTATACATGTGTATAGATATGTACACATGCATAGTGTGTGTGTATATATACACGCACACTTTATCAACATGCATGATGAATAAAACAAATGCCATCACAACAGAGATCAATAGTTGTGTGGAAATACTGTAATTATCCTCTCAGCGAAACTCACAGCTATCCCCCACTGAGAGCACTGAAGCAGAAACACAGCAGAATTTGGCTCCAAAAGCACAAGGTAACTACTACAAATTGTCTCCTATGCCTACTTGCCCTAAAAAGCTAATTTGACACAATTTCCCTCAAATCAAGTCCATCTCCAGTGTTTGCCTGCAGTCAGCACGACAACATGCCTCCAGCAATTTCAGGCTTAAACAGATTAATTTCAGTCACACAATACTTTCATTCCACCTTGGGATTTTAATCAAAGAAAAAGCCAAATACTGAGGAAGAGTAAGATTATATAAGATTATATTTCATCACAATATGAAAAGGTCACATCTCTAACTTACAAACACATAAAAAAGCTACATGCAATATTTTTAAATGCTCTTTTCAGGAACATGTGGTTACAATCCAATGAAGCCAAGTATATAAAAACATCTGATCTTTCACTTTTCCCTATAAAAATGATAAAGTCTTTGTTCATTAACCGGCTGTATGTCCAAGTATTTTGTTTCTTTGACCTGAAATTCACTGTTCCACAAAAAGAAAGTTGTTACTGTAAAATATCATACTGCTGTAAATATTTACATCCTGCTAGCATTACCTCCTGGATCATGTGGATCTATGATTTTCAGTGAAATATAAACCCCTCTGACCCTCTCAGAGAAGAATATCTTCATCAGCTTCTTTCTTTCTTAGCTCCTTTCCCTTATTGACCTTGTATTTTTTTTTTATAAAAAATTTCAGGCAAAAAACTCAAACAGATATAGCAACACAGCTGGACTCAAAATAAGCTGTGGTGCATTTCTTTTTGTAGATTTAGAACTGGGTAAGGATGATGTACATCCAAATGGCAGAAAGCAAATGAGGGTACACAAGTTAATAAGCACTCCTGCAGCTACATGTGCAGTGAAGACTCACGTTGCTTTCAACGCCTCTGCTAAATATTCCACTGTAACAAGCACACAAATACAATGGCTGAACTGTGTGGTGGCATTTGTTCACTGCTTGCTTGCTTTTGTCCCCACTTCATTTTGTGTCAGTGCCCCTACAGAAGCAGGACAAGGTCCCGAATCTGTTCCTTGCTCAACACTCTAAGAGTGTCACAGCCATTGTGGAGCTGGCCAAGATGCTGCAACTGCTGATCTGAGAAAGCCTCTGCAGGACTGCAGTTCTTCCCACTCCAAAATAAACAGCCAAGGAAACCCATAAATAAGTTCCACATCACCAAATACTTACTTTCTGTACTCTGGTGACATCCAATGGCTAAAAGCGTAATAGATATTTCCTCAATTTCAAACATTAGTTATCCACGTTTGCCTTTTCCACTTCACAGAGAAGCAAAAAAAAAGTCAAAAGAAATGCCTCTATAACCATAGTAACACCCATATATTTTCAGAAAAAAGGTAATCATAATTTAACAGCTGAGAGTACTAGTCTTAATTTACCTCAGTCCATTATACTTACTTCCCACTCATTATACTCACCAATTGGTAAGCAAGCAAAACCTATACAGCATTCATGGTTTCCAAGTTTGTCAATTTCCAACAGAAAGGTCTTGAAAAAGAAATTGACCCAATTCAGAATTGTATTTTAGAACCCTATGTCATCACTAGCTTCAGAACAAGCTTTCCTGGTGAAGAATTGTGTTTGACCTGGGAGGCGAGTAACCCTGAAAATTTCAGTAGTATTAACATTCTTGAAGATATGCACATGGTTAGGCATGGCTGCAAATGGCAGCCCTCTCTCATAAACTAGTACTGTTATTAGTACTGCTATGTCTCTAACTGTAGCCAATACCTTCATAAAAGAGACTTATTTCAACCGATGAAGTATCTGAATAATTTAGTGTCTCCCAGAAATCGCTCCTTATTTTAGAGAGGGAGCACAGATAATACTTGCAAAAAATTTTTGGGTAAATTCTGTTGGAAATGAAAAATGGAGATAAAATGTGGGTAGCTTTCAGAATTTAAATAATTCTTAAACTAACTTTGTTCAATCTTTAATTTTTAATACATGATCCCATATTTTTTTTAAATGAAGCCTTCTCCATTTGCAGCTCAGTTTATCACACAATATAATAGTGATCTTGCATTAACATGAGATAACCAAGTGCTTTTTAAAAATCTGAAGTTTTTATTTTGATTAATAGAATCAATTTCTTAATTAAGTCCTGGGAATGTCAAGATGCACTGTTCTCCCTCCTAGGTACCTACACCTAGTTACCAGTTCTATTTTTTTTTCCTTACCACAGCATGCCATAGAGAATGTTGAAAGAAGGAGGAGCTGCCAAGCCATAATATTTGTCATAAGATAAGAAATTGTCATTGACCTTCCTGCTGATTTGTCCCAATCACGACGCATCAGTGCACACATTTTCATTTCAAAAATTGTCACTGATATGAAAAAAAGCTTCAAAGAGGCATAGACACTGTAAGGAGGTTTGAACAAATACGGAGAATCACAAATTGATATGGATTCGCCATGGATTTTGCGCAATTATCCAGTTAAAATTGTTTTTCATGTTCCAGAAAATACTACCTTTACACCACTATAAGTCTTCAGTTAAATCTCATTTTCTCCATGGCCAAGAAACATGGGCCTTTAATCATTGTACTGTAGCTTCAGCAATGGGTCATGAGTGAAATCAGATTATTTGTTTCAGTTCAACAACCATGGAATGAAAGTTTGCAGGGCACAGTACAAGAAAATGAGAAATATGTTATTCCTTATTTGCAAAGCAAGAAAGCAAAGGTTTATTGTGATGGGCAAACACTGGGAGAGAGATAGAGTTTTTGTTAATGTATGTCAGTGCTGATATGGTTTAAAGATATCAGTAGAAGTTAAATAATCAACAGCAATGCTCCGCTTTGCAGAATAAAAGAAATGCCAGCAGTACTTATTTGAAAAACATGAGCTTCTGGTAATTTCTAAAGTCAACCATGTCCCAAATCAATGAACTGAAAAAATGCGTGGGACGGAATGATCCATCACAATCACAGTTTCTTAAAAACTTCACTTTCATTAAGATTGCAAAATGAAAAGACTTCTTCAAGCGTGCACATGTATATATGTATATATTTTTACACACATATACAACCTCTCTTGGCTTTCTTACTCCTATTCTGAATTTTTCATCTCCTATTTGCTGCTTCCTCCTGTGTCTCATGAAAACACGACACACAAATTCATCACCTTTCCTCAATATCCACCACCACCCCTGCAGTAACACAATGTAACTCAGAGAGGTTCCTCACCAGATTGGGCACCAGCCCCCTTCAACAGCTCTGCTGTCACACACGTGAGTGGTTCGTCCATATTAGCAAGGCTGGTGCAACATCAGTATGATCTACATAAACGCTATTATATGCTTATTTATATGTTTGAATGCTGATCTCTATTCAAGCTTTACATCTGTATCAGAGACTTTGCTGTTATGAATGGAGGGAGAGACAAGTGTTCTGCTGTGCGTGCTTCACTAAAAAACATTACAGAACACCAACAACTTTAAGTAGCTCATGTTAAGCCCCCACTGTTGTTACATGACTGCAATAGGTACTCAAGTTAAAGCTGATTTGAACATTTCTTATAAAAACATTAACATGCATTAGCTGTAAATAAGAGGTGCAGAGAAAGTTCTGCTCTGTGGGCCAGCTGCAAGAACAAGCACCTTGCAGCCCAGGAGGCAAACACCTCACCTCTATCCTTCTGGTTGCTTGGGCTGTGCAGAAAATACTCGCTGAAGCGGTTTTTGGTTTTTTTTTTAAGGTCTCAACACAAAAAGCAAAGTTGAATTGTCAGTATAAAATATAAAAGATACAGGTTTAGTTTTGCATTTGAGGATTTTTGTCTTGTTTCGTTTTAATCAAGTGTTTGGCTCCTCTGTTCACTTAAACTGGGATTATTCTCAACTAGTAAATGGATTGAAGCCTCTGACTAATTTCACACAGATCATTAAGACAGCTAAAAGAACCCAAATCACACCTACAATTAAAGCTGAATGTAAGAACTTGACATGAAAAGACTCTACATCTCCTTTTAGTGGACTCTTCAAAACCCAAAGAATTTGAAACCGTCTGAAAAAGAGATCTGCTATTTTTCAGTAAATGCAGCTACCGATAGAAACTTTCACTACCGATAGAAACTTTCACAAAACCTGAAAAGCTTGCGTTTATGCTATATTTTGTGCTGTGATTCTGCCAGATGTTTCCAAACTAAACCACTTTGAATTGGGAGAGCATACAGAAGACATTGACACAGAATAATTTGCTGATTCAGGACCGCATGTTTGCACTTCATATAAAGTTACTTCTTCATCCAATTTGATAAAAACTTTCCAGCATGATACTTAGGTTGTTGCACTGCTGAAGATGAGGCCTTCTGTGGGAGATAGAAAACCAAGGCTCTGACCATTGCATTCATTTAAAACAAAAAGAAAAAACCAAACGTACGTGTATGTGTGTGTATCTCTATATATAATCTCTACAAGTTCAGATTCTGTTTGAGTTTTTTGGTCAAAAAAAAAAAAACAACCAAAATCCAAGCATGATAAGCCAAAGACTGATGGATCAATCACATATACACAAACACAATGCTTTTAAGTGATTTTTCTGTATTCCTCATCCTAAACTACGGGTTGGGTGAACAGCAGCAGTGTCTCACCTCGTAACAGACAGCAGAAACTCCTTAACCTTCCTGACTGGAAAAATGCAAGGTTTGTATTTTCAGAGACTTTTAAAATCCTTGGGTGGAAATCTGGATTAGTGCATGTTTGGTATTAATTGTTCTTGTAAAACTCATGAACCTTGAAAATGTCTGTGAACGTTTTAAGCTAAAATATGGACTGAGCTTCCAAGACTAATTTGTGCTGGCAATGTTCAAGACAGAATTACAAACAGATGTTCTAGGTCTGTCTGAAAAACTAAGGGATTTGGGGATAAATGTCTTCTGAACGATGAATTATATTGCCAAAATAAATAAACACGCAGTCATCTGCTAAAACTAAATTTATATAAACACATAACTCCAAACCAAAGTATATATCCTATGAAAATACTGAACAGATTAACACAAGCTAAGCAGTGCCAAGACAGTTGTTTTGGGACACTAAAAGAACATGCTGCAACTCTCTTTTAGAGTAAAAATATGATATACTTAATCATACCATCACATATTAAAAAAATACAGTGGGGGGGGAGAACAAGAGACTTGGACTCCAAAAGAATTAAGAATGAGTGACTATCAAAATCAGAGCCTTAGCTAAGGATAAAAACAGGTAACAGGTTACCACTTAAGTAACAATTTTACACAGCCTTACAAGGTGCTTTATTTTCTCAGGGACACTGACTTTGAAGACAAAGCTCTTAGAAAAATAAAGTAAGAGGAAGTGCAAATACTTTAGAATGCTGGCAAGAAAAAATAAATCCTAAATGCAGTACATCATTACATTTAATTTGTGAAGTATTAAAATAACATATTAAGTGTACCCTAAACTAATTGCAAACAGACAAATCGGCAGAATAAAGCGTCTTGGATCTCTTCTACTGTTACAATTTGCTTATACTGTGTAATTACTAAGAAATACCACAACTCTCATAGCTATGACTTGAAGAAACCAATTAAGTTCCTGAATACTTATTTGATTCAGAGTTAAAACTGTTTAAGCACATTTTCCAAGATGACATCTGTTCATGAAAGCAAACTTAGGATGCATACATCGAAAACATTTACACGTTAGCATTTTCTAGTGGAAAACATGTCTGTTGGATGAGTGGACAGCTGCAGGTACAAATACTGGATAAAGGAAACTACTTAATGAAGGGAGGAAAATCACAGATTCCTGGGAAAGAGAACTAGTGTTTTCTCCAGTGCTGCATCCTGAGTCCAGAAGACAAAACTTACATAAGTACAATACCATCACCTTGCTCAGCAACAGACTTTGCTTCGGACTTCGCTTTGGCAGTGAACTGCCAAAGCTGCCCCTCATGAATCCCAGACCCTGGACACAAGGGGGATGGTCTGGAGAGACCACTACTGAGGATAAAGATCTGGGAGTCCTGGTAGATAGCACACTTTCTGTGAGCCAGCAATGTGCCCTTGCTGCCAAGAGGACCAATGGAATCCTGGGCTGCACAGGGAAGAGTGTGGCCAGTAGGTCAAGGCAGGTCATTCTCCCCCTCTACTCTACACTGGTGAGGCCACAACTGGAATACTGCATCCAGTTCTGGGCCCCCCAGTTCAAAAGGAACAGGGAACTACTGGAGAGTCCAACGTAGGGCAACTAAGATGATTAAGGGATTGTAGCACCTCCCTTACGAGGAAAGGCTCAAAGAGCTGGGGCTCTTTAGCCTGGACAAGCGAAGGCTGAGGGAAGACCTTTTTATGTTTACAAGTATCTAAAGGGCGGGTTGAAGGCTGTTGGAGCCAAACTCTTTTCAGTGGTTTCCAGCAATAGGACGAGGGGCAACGGGCACAAGCTGGAACATAGGAAGTTCCATTCAAATATAAGAAAAAACTTCTTCATGGTGAGGGTGACGGAGCACTGGAACAGGCTGCCCAGGGAGGTTGTGGAGTCCCCTTCTCTGGAGATCTTCAAGACCTGCCTGGGCAATCCTGCTTTAGCAAGGGAGTTGAACCAGATGATCTCTAGAGGTCCCTTCCAACTCTGACAATTCCGTGATTCCCTTGTACCACTGAAGTCCTTGACAAAGTTTCCACCGACTACACTACTGCAGGGTCAAGACAGCAGTAGGAAAACAAGTTACACAATTGAGTCAGTTTCTTCTACCAAGGACTGCTCTCCTCTGACCAGTGAAAAAGTAAATTAGCATCGACGCCAAAATCATCATCTCCAGGTTTCAGGTCAGATGAGAGTAGATCAACTGTGCATTAATGCACTGCAAAAAACCACCACCTGATGACGTTAGGTGAGGCAAACAATGAGGGGCATTTATGAGCTGCAGCCCCTTGTGCTATGATCTGACTGAAACCAGCAATCAACCCAGCAAGTCTAAACTTTCAGGAAGTCATTCTGCAGCACACGTTCAGATCTACATTTTGTAACAAAAACAACTCAAAACCTTAATTTGGGAAAAAACCCTTCTAGAAAAACTTCAGCACTAATGGAAAGCTGTTTTGGTGATTATTTTTCATAAATTAACCATCTACACAATGATAGCCAGGAAGTAGTCTGTCCTCCAAATTTAAGACTTACTGACATGTCTGTTAGTAACAAACATGTAACTAACACTACAAGCACGTGTGATTCAGGGACCAGGAAAACAAAGGAAAGGAGAAAAAGCGGGTATAGATTAGACCAGCCTAAAGGGAGCTTTCTGAAGATTTTCAATGCAAATTAATAAACAAATTTTGTGGAGACCATTCTGAGGACCCCTTGTAATTCCAAGGAGAGAGCAGCATGTAGCTGTGGGAAGATTGTTACACCACAACTCAGCATGGGAGATCCCAGAACCATGGATGTCACCACATCCCACCTCTTGTCCAAAGCAGGGCTGACTTCAGAGGCTGAACACGTGTAACACAACCAAATATTCTGCTTAAATGTATTACTGAAAATGCCACAACCTTCAATTCTACTGGTCTTACTGAACATCTATATATCCATCCCTCTGCACTGAATTCAAACCATCTATTTGTAGTGGTGAGTAGCTACAACATGAGTTGTGTCACCAATTCCTTTCAGTTACACCCAAGAGCCTCTGGCACTCAAATTGCCATCACTGGATGGCTGGATCCAGTTGGATCCAGCAGTGAGCACAGAGAATCAAGAGTGAATATAGAAGAACAGAGCAGGTCACACTCATGAGAGCTACTGAAATAGGTCATTATTTAGCATCAATAAGCATAGGTCATATACATCACCTGAAAATCCAGTTATTTCTGAACTGGAATCCAGAACTTTCTGAACAGAAACTGTCTGAAGATTCAATAAAGGAACACTGTATCAAGTATACACCACACATTTTCATGGTCTCTTTCCACACAACAAAAGAAATAAATCTTTTGCTAAAAAACCCACCAACAAACCAACCAAAAAAAAAAAAAAGAAAAAAGCACCAAAAAAAAAAAAACCAACCCAAACCCAAACCAAAAGAAGAAGCAAAAGAAAAAAACTGGGGATGTCAGGGATGAACAGATAGCAAAAGAGGTAAACTAACACCACATATGGCCCTTATTATAAAAAAAGTATCAATGAACACACTTTTAAAAAATAATAATTTGGTATCTATATATAGCATAGATTATTTGATTTTATGTTATATGGCCAGGAAGCTTACCACATTTAGAATACAAACCCAAAATGCTTGCAATAACCCACTGGGTATAAAACTTAATAAATGTTAACAACAGGTCGATCACTTAGCATTCAAGAACTACACAAATACCATTTAAAAAAAATACAGTAGTTCTTCCTCTGCTGAAATGATTAAGGAAGTCCATCTGAAAGAGGATAGGATATCCATATACGACGATAACCTTTCGACTTCGTGGCAGAGATTCCTCCATCCATCATACCAAAAGCAAAGGAAAGGTTATACAGGTTAATAGATACAGAATATCCATGACTGACTTCTATATTTCACTACACACACAATATCCAATGATCACTGAGCTGTTGGAAAGTTTGTACGAATCAATGTTTTCCTGTTCAAGACATCAAACCATGAAGACAAATTATAATTCTACAAATTCTCACAATACATAATGCTAAGACAGTATCTGTTTACAACCACAAGCAGAGGACAAGCATATCCTTAACTTTAAAGGCTCAAATGTCAGTGACAGCTCAAACAGAAGATACCAGCTCAAAACCTACATTCCCACATTAAAAGTTATATTTTCCAATACAGTATTTGCAATTATGCAAGACAGCTTTCTGCCTAAATCCTCCTCCTCCCCTCACTTTGATGGGGGAGGAAATACTTTATTTTCTCCCCTGCAGCTGATTGCTTGTAGGTTTGATTTTTATTAGAGGTCTAGGTTTTCACACACTGAGCAAATGAATCTCTAAACAAACAAGTACAAATAAATTTCACTCATTTCATTGTTTTGAGTTCTGTGCAACAGAAGGCTATTTAGCACAAACCTGGAAAATGCACTGGATCATTGTCATGAATTTTTGAGAATTTTTAAGTACTGTGGCATTTCTGAGCAATACGAACTCCTTAACAGTGGGAGTTCATTTGTTTGGACAGCAACAAAACAGAAAGTGAAATAAGCAACAAGGTAAAAATGCCAAGCAGAGTGCAAGGAATTAGGCAAAGCTGACAGGAAAACCACGCAACCTTTGAAAATCCAAACTCAAAAGAGGCCAGGAGCAGTGATTTAGGGGAAGAGCTACAGCAGTTCAACAGTGCCCTGGCAGCAGACGAGCATTTGCAGAGAAAGGAGACCTGGCCTGCCTCAGAACAATGGCACCAGCACCCCTCTCTGCCTGTCCACCACTGCTTAGTGTGCAAATACCAGAAGAAATGCATGGAGCAGCACACGCAGACACACACACCCTGCTCACCGAGGCCATGTTGTCCCTCCCATGTCCACAGGAGCAATTTGGTGCTCCTCAGATTTCTTTTGCAACCACTGTGGCCACAAAATCCTTTTATGTGCCTGAGGCTTCAGTGAGCTCAAACACCAACAGCATCACCAAGCCTTGCCAGTGGCACTGGTATTACACAGGAGGTAGGAAGGCTACATTTTGTGCTACACAGGGAATTGCTTTGAAGGAAAACAAATCCAGCTAACTTGTGAAGATTTGGAACTTAATGGAAGATGAACTCTAGAAAACTCTCAAGTCACTTGCAGATAGTCTTTTTAGGCATTTTATCTCATCTCATTTGTATGTTATCCCATTATGTACTTTAATAAAATTTGGCAAGAAAATCTTCCAGCAAAATAACAGTTGAGCTGTATTTGCATGCCCCGCAGGAGTCACACAAAGACCGATGCTCTATTAATGTATATAAATGACTGCCTGAAGGTTGCACAGATGCTCCACTGTGCATCTGCACTGATGATGTGGTCATTTTGAAAAGCCCTTTCCCAATCTGTTACAGAATACCTTTTCCTAGTTTCCTGACTTAGGGAATAAGCTTCACCATAAAATGGCTTACTGATAATTGCCTCATGTTCAATCTGTTATGAATAAAATGCATGATACTCCTGCCTCACTTTGAGGAACAGTTGCACATAAAGCAGTTGGAGAACTGACAGTAGCATTTAGGTAGATGATAAACACAGCAATTTAATACACTTTAGACCTTGCGCTTTGTTTCTTCTATGTAAGTCATGTGGCTTTTAACAGCTGATAAATTTTCCCTTCCAACATGGCTCCAACCATACTGCCTGTGAGCACTAATTATGGAATAATCAATGTTAGCCCATACTCTTTGCTAAATGGTTTACAAAGAATGAATAATAAAAGCCTACTGCAAATGGAAACAGATTACCTTATTATCATAGATTCTGGGTCTGATTTCAACCATTTGCTATCAAAGATAGAAAGAATTAATCCACAGTAAAACTTCTTTGCTCTCTCTAGTCAGACAGAAGCAAGAACTGGGCATTTATTGCTTATGCATACAGGATTGAATGCAAGAGTTGTCAAAGATAACCTTGATCTAGCAGCCAGATGACTAATAACCATAAACAATTTAAAGACAATTTAAAATTGTCTCCCCTTCTCTGGAGATTTTAAAGACTCGCCTTGATGCAGTCCTGAGTAATGTGCTCTGGGCAATCCTGCTTAGCAGGGGAGTTGGACTAGGTGATCTCTAGAGGTCCCTTCCAACTCTGTCAAATCTGTGAATCTGTAAAATTTAAGATCACAGGGACAGAGAATTGTTGCATACATCACGGCTATTTCCACATTTGTGTCCAATGATTTGCCATTACCCAGGAGCCAAAAATGTCCCCTATAACACACGCAGCTGCAACAATACAGAAGAACATTACAGCAAACCATAGCACTGACCATACCCAGGCAAGTATTCAGTAGTTTGGTTTTTAAAGCACCTTATCACTAGTCTCAAAATCATAAAAGCCGTTAAAAATATACCAGATGCTGTAAGCAGCAGAGAAAACCTTGATACAGTTTTACTGGAATAAAAAGGAAAATTGTAATTTAAAAACTATTTTAGAATACAGTAATTGTAGAAAACACTAGAGGTGTTCTATTATGTATTCTGAACATGGGAAATAGTCATTCTGGTGGCAGAATTCAGTCTTACGACTGTACTCACATTACTGAATAATATTTCCTGGTTTGTTTTTCTGTTTTATAAATCTTCTTTAAAACTCTCCCAGCTTCACTCAGGAGCTTCTGAAAACAAAAATCCATCCACAATGAACCTGTTTCAGAATATTTCATCATTTAATTAATGATGAATAGGGGGAAAGAAAAAAAACTGGTGATGCTTTAATAATTACTGGTTCACTCAGCTTGGGACAGTCAAAATTTTCATAAGTATAATCACTGCAAAAGGAGGAAATTATACGAAGGATAGTAAGAGATTACAATTGCTCCTGATCATTTCGAATCGGACCCTGCTGTACCACCACTAAGTTCTAATGTTGATGGCAAGTGCTGAATGCAGATCCCACATTACAGCAGCTGGGCAACTTACAATATGAGCAGGGCTACTGAAAATAAAAAAAAAAGTGTCTAATGCCATATGCTGAATACTGCAGGGAAGCAGAAATACCAGCACAGGCTTTAACAGGACTTGCCCAGGTAACAGGAGAAGCACTGCTGTGACGGCCAGCACTACAGCCCTGGCTGATGTGCTTTGTTGGCATCTTGGTCACCACAGGGAGGTTGACTTGCCAGGAGAGCCCCAGCACTAGCAATCCCAGGGGCACTAGCTTTGCACAGTGGGGGCAGCGGCTCAGAGAGGCACGGGTTTGGTTCCTTCCACTGTCCAATGTCCCCTGTTACCACATTTGAAAAGTAACAACTCTTGTGGGTTACCAGTAGCAATAAGCCCTCGTTCTGTGCCTTGGAAGTCTGGATCTCACCTGTCTTTGTGCTTCAAGAGCTACAAACCCAAGGCCAGGAACAGATTTAATTTTTCAGATGCTCTGCCACTTCTATCTTAAAACTGGGGCGTTGGGAGGAAGAAATAACAGGTGTCTTCAAACAACCCTGGTAGATACAAATGAGACTTTTACTGCTTACTACACTGCTCATGTCAATGCTGTGTTTATTACTATGTCTGGCAATACCATTGGGTATCAAAAAGCTTTAAGGGAGGTGCCATGAAACGGGCAGGCTCAGAGATGTCCCACAGCAAGCCAGAGCAAAGGAGATGGGATGTGAAGGGGCACGAGCTTGCACAGAGGTCACAGCTCAGAGCCACTGGCATCTCTGCAACAAAGGGGAGAGGCACACAGAAAGGAAAGAGAATGGGATGGCAGCAGCTCTATCCTGGTGCAGCAAAATATCACCAGCCCTGCTGTGTACACTCAATGGGCAAGCACAAACTGGTCTCAGGCTGAAGCACTGAGCTCCACTAGTGCAGTTTTGCAAGGGTGGCTGGCTGGCTTTTTACTGTGTCTGCAATTCTGACAGCTTTCCCGTCTGGCTGTGCACTCTCACACACCTCGGTGTTTGCAGGCAAGGTCCTCCCCAAGGGCAGGACTCAGAAGTGCTGCTCTCAGGTGGGAGAGAGATGGTCCAGATGCCTTAACTATGAAACAGGTTGCCTTGAGAGGCAACCTCTATTTTAATTCTGCAGAGGTTTGGTTTTGCTTTGATCATCTTTGATATTTGTTTCCCCTGTACAGTTTACTTCAAATGTATGTGTAGATTTGGATTTCACAGGAACTGATGATGAGTCAACAACTGCAGGTGATAAAGACCAAACATTTGCCAGAAAAAAAAACAATCTTGATAACATGACTATCTTGTAGAGGATAGGAATGATTTGCAACTAAACTGAGCTTTGAATGCAACTAAATTAAGTACTCAGCTGCTATACAAAAATTGTCTCAGAATAATTACATTTCTACTCCAAAAAGAAAAGAAAATTACTTGAACATACATCCACATGTGGAAGTGACTGAAATTACTTTGTGTTACTGACTATTTTAATATTCAATATTTTAACATATATACATACCAGAATCTCTAATATTTACCATCCAACTATTCTTGTCCAGAAATACTTTATATATGTAAAAGCTAAAAAAATTATTTAAACAGCAATCTGTTAAAATTTACATTTAAAATGGTACAAATTTCTAGCTTTCCTGCCTATTTACCCATCTAAATATGAGATGGACAAGATAACATTGGCTCAAAATAACAAACACTGAATGAGGTAAGACATATTATCATCATGCTTGTAAATTTAGAGTGAATGGCTTCAACAGGAGTAATACTGTACACAATAAAAGGTATGTGTTATATACCCTTTTTGCTATAATTATTGTTACTACAGTAATATTCTAGTCAGTGTAATTATCATTTGTAAATATTATAGCTAAGGAAAATAGCCCCCAAATAAATTTGAAATTATTATTAACCCTTAAAAAATGCTCAAGGGGCATTACTCAATACTGAGCCTGCTGATTATAAACTTATTATCTTTTTTTTTTTTTGCTCTGTTTACCAAAAATGGGTCTGTCATAAGGTAATTTTTGTTCAAAAATAAACACACACACCCCAATGTACATGTTCTACTTTTTCTCAGAATTTTTTTCTCCTTTTACTAGGGGCCATGTGGCAGCAGCCCAGCCAACCAATTAAAACAAAGACTTAAAATGGCATTTGGCAAACACATGACTTTTGTTTTTTATAAAACAGTGATAATATTAAGAAAAAAACACGCTGACTGAACTACACCCTAGAGAGCAAAAGTAAAGTTTCTGCTAATCGATACCTAACTGGCTTTTTAGAAGAATTACCTGTGAACTTAAAATCACCTTGAAGCTTATAAATGTCTTGTAAGATTGTTTGTCCTATCAAACCTCTCTCATAAGGGCAAAGTGCATGGTGACCACTGTCAAATTAATTGCTCAATCAAGAATCAGTAAGTAAAAGGCATTAGCTCTGTTATGCTCCATTGCATACAGTTACATCTTTGATAACTGCCCCGTGGGAGTTTATGGATCCTACATGAACCCTGTCAAAACTCAATTGACTTCTTCCCTGCAAATTCTATTAGAATTGGTCTGTGCATCACTGCCCACAATAATCAAGAGCAGAGAGCCTGATTTATGTATAAGCATTTTGGTTTAGTCTAACTCAATAGAATATAAAACAGATGAAGTGGCTGTTAAAATTAAAAAAAAAAAAAGAAAAAAAAAAAAGGCAAAATACACTTCCCTGCAAATTCTATTAGAATTGGTCTGTGCATCACTGCCCACAATAATCAAGAGCAGAGAGCCTGATTTATGTATAAGCATTTTGGTTTAGTCTAACTCAATAGAATATAAAACAGATGAAGTGGCTGTTAAAATTAAAAAAAAAAAAGAAAAAAAAAAAAGGCCAACTGCATCCCATCTACTCTAAAAAAAAAAAAAAACCTGCAAACACTTCAGAAACAAGGAGGGGAAAGGAAACAGAGTTTTGAAAATATTGGTCTTTCAGAAGTAACAGGATAAAAAAAAATATAAAAAATTAATAGAGTGTGGAAATGTAATTGCCCAAATGTTCTGAAGTTTACCTGCAGCAAGAAGCGTTACTTACAGAGAATTTTAAAGTTCCTAATAAAGGAAAAACTGATTAATTTATTGAGAAAGCATATGCTATTTACTAGCAAGTTTAAAGATCTGTGTTAACCCATTTTCAAAGACGTGAAATCCCAAAGAGCCCATTTAAAGTAAAGCACACACACTCTCCCAGACAAATTTCTCCACCTACTGCTTCACCTCAGCAATTTCAAATTGCACATCCTAACAGCTCTGCAGGACACAGAGGGGCTTAGCACACCCTGAGCCTGCCATACACCTTCACATGGTATCACTGTATTTCCTTCTGTGAACTTAATTAACAAGGCAGACATTTGTGTTCCTATATGCAAGCCATATTCTAAGAAGAAAAATACCTAGGAAAAAAAGAATCTTTCAAAATCTAATTAAAAGTATAAGGGCCTTAAAATAAGTGAGGATTTATGGAAGCCCCTGTGTTGGCATGAATTTCAATCTACACAAGGTACAGTTACTGAGACCAATTGGGAGTAAGATTAGAACAGAAAAGCAAGAAAACACTTGCTTGACATCTTTAAATTGCTTGGACAGACCATTCTTAAAAAATACCTGCAACAGGTATTTGCCATTCTTGGAAAATAAATTCAAAAAAAAGAAAATCAATTTGAATTTTTATTTTAAATCTGCCTTGCAGAGAATATTTATGTGGGCCTATTAATCACACTTCTAAAATACACTGCTACCAAGCCTGTGGCATGCAAAATATTTAATATATATGCAAAACTTACTACTTTAATTGAAATAATAAATAAAGCACATCTTCTAAAAATAAGGTAAGATCATATGGCAGAAAAACTACCCAGTATCTACATATGACCATCAGTACAGTCTTTGAAAGAATATAGAAATATTTTAGACTGCCTATGAATCTTGGAATTCTATCCATTTACTTGGAACAAGTGACACAATAATGGTAGTGGTTGTGGGATGCCTAGAAAGAGTCTGACAAAATTTTTCACTTATAGTCACTACTATATTTTAAATACTCTAAAGAGTGATCACAAGTTTAAACCTGCCTTTTAAGGAAAAAATCCTACTTTAGTGGAAGAACTCTAGATATCTCACATCAATTAGAAAGTCAATCATTATGTTCTCACAAAGATAGTCTTCTTAATGAAATAAATTAAGGAATACTCAATCTGAATAAATTTATTACCCAGGACTAAATACATTAACCAGGATTAATGCACTTAACTTGAAAATGTCTCCATTTGTAATAACAGATGACTTTTCATCAGAAGTCACAAACAGTCTCAAGTCTGTATTTTAATGCAAAACTATATTTGAAATAACAGTTGCATAGTAAAAGAAATTCTAATCTTTGAATAGCAAAGTTGGCCTTTGCAAACTAAAGCCATCATTTCTAAAGCAAAAAAATACTCCTAGAACTCCAAACCTCATCAGCCATCACTAAGTGGTACCAGGGCCACAGATACCCAAGCCAGTGATGAGCACCATGTGCTAATACCATAGAGGCTGCATCATTGTATGAATACCTGACAAACAGCTTGGCGGCTGAGTGATGAAAACCCCACAATTTAACAATTAGAAGTGAACCTACTGACAGTGCCAGAAGATTGTGACTTTAAAAGAAACATTATTCTTAGCATAGTACACAATTTAGGTAAGTCTACACTACTTGAAATTTGAGCTTTATTCTACCAAAACTACTTCACTCTTTATCTTTTCCTCCTCCTGGAACCAAACCAATCCAGTTTTTGAGTGCAAGATGCACACCTTAGGCAGTAATGTAATACTTATAGGCCTTAAGTTTATTTCTACCAGTTACTTTTATCTTCCAAATTCCAAAACATCCTCAATTTTGAGCAAACTTGAAAATGCATACCTATATTTGTATGCATTTAGAAGTCACTGCTCAGAAGCAGACTTCTAACATAAATACCTAACTCAAATTTATAAGCTAACAAAGTTTGAAACCTAATCTTTATCTTTTATTGTGTTTGTTACATAAATGCAATACAAAAGAGTAATTGGAAACCATAGTCTGGATACTTGGCACTAATTTGCACCCTGCAGAATCACCCAAGAGTCCTGTTAAGTGCTGTACTGCAGGCATCCAGTGAACAGGGTAGCCCCAACACTGAACCCTTACCAAAACAATAGGTAAGGTTTCTTTTCAGGAAGCCCACCTATTAGTAACAGGAACACAAGAAAGAAAGAGCTCACTCCTTACATGGTTTTGAAGAAATCAAAGTTGTCTCTAGTAGGACAGTGCCCACAATTCAGACCAGTAAAATCACTGCAGGTGACAGACTATGAATACAGAAATACAGATGACTTGCAGCTGTAAATACATCTGGGAGGGCTCCCCATAATTTTATATGCATAAATTTGCATATATTCTCATTGATTCAGATTGTTTAATAGGAGAGAAAAAACAGCATCATCTTGGCTAATAATTCTGCTAGATTTAAAATAAGACACATCTGAACTAACACAAAAATCCACATTCAAAAATACCATAGAAATTCATAACTGACTCTTGGAAAAAAAGGATCCATACAACATCAGATACAGCTAAGGAAGTTGTAAAATAAACACAAATTAACAAACAGACTCAGGACAATTTGAATATCATGAAGCCCAGATCCAGCATCTAACGGAAGTGAACTCCAAGGTTTATCTCTTAATTAAGAAGAAACAAAGCGGGGTTTGGTCTGTCTCTTGTTTAGTACTAGCTACACATACAGTTTCTGGATACAAGGGGAAAGCTTTGGTCTTTTAATCACACCGCGCCTGCTGGGAACACGTAGCAGACCAAGCAGAACAAAGCCATCAATCGCACCTTGCCTTTGGGCCACCAGCTGTTTCTGGGCTGCAAAGCTGCAGCTGTGATGCTGCACTGTGATGCATATCCTGCTTCTTCAGCTCTAGTTAGTTACAGCCCAATCAACAAAAAAGGTTTCCTTAGACCTCCCTGCAACCATTTTCTTTCTGTCATTTCTGCATTAAACTACTGCAATGCATTTTTTCCCAGTGTTACTCCTGAAGAATATGATCTAGGGTACCACTAGGCAGCATGTTAGAGGGGGACATCTGACAGCTCCACTTGGCATAACATCCCGGTGCTTACTAAAATTGGTCCATCCTCTTGCTAATCGGAAAACAAGCTCACCTGCCCTCTGGGAAGGCAAACAATGGCAGCAGTACCCATCACATGGTGCCCTTCACTTTCAGGTCTTGACCTCACCCTTCTGCAGACCCCTGCCCCAGAAAAAAAAAAGGCACCTTAAGAGACCAGGCACATTCCCTTTTAAAACCATACCTCATTCTGTTCACAAGATTGCATTATCGTAACCTAGTTTCTCCTACACTTACAGAACGCAACTAATAACAGTTGAGCAATACTCTCTCCCTTATAACTTACTAATTAGCAACACACATTCTTCATTGGAACTGATACTGGGGCTCTTTTGTTTTTTCAGCAGAATGGGATTTTTCTTGTTACCACAAAACAGCTGAAGAGTATGCGATGTCAAGTCATTTCTTGTTTCATGACGCAAACTAGTCTTCGGAAAATGTCAGTGCGGGATTAAAAATGGTCCTGAATTGCAAAACTAAAGCTAAATAAAAACTCTGTCCTTCTCTGTGGCATACTAGCAATTTTTTTTTTTCAGCTGGTATGTATGACAATCATGAAAAAGAACACCTTTTAACTAGGAATTATACTGAATTGACTCTGCCTAAAATTAAGACAGAACTCTTGTAAAGTTCAACTCCCTTAAAATCTATACACATATAAAACATACCTGTCAGCAGAAAGAAAAACAGCTGGCAAAGTTTTTGTGAAAATTCTATGATTGCAGAAATAATCACATAGCAATGAATGATGTAAAACATACTCAGTTATTCATAGCAAGTGCAGCTGATATATATAGATATATCTTGTGCACAGACTGTTACAACTGAATATGGAAGACTGCAATACTATCTAATATTTTCTTAATAAAATCCATAATTTAGATTTTTTTTTCAGGTCACAGGCACACTTGTTATTCATTCCATATAGCAATAGCATATGTAGATTTTATATTCTATATCATATGTTCAAATCGAGGAGGATTTTTTTTTTAAAGCATAATCTGTACAGCTTTTTCAGAGCCTGACTTAACCTTCATGTTTTCAGTTCTTCATAGTCATTTTGTTTCTCATTAGCAATTTCATTTCTTGGCTGGCAGAATCATCATCAAATGCATCAAGCATCAATAGCCAGACCAAGCAAATAATTATTTCTTAGACACATACAGAGACTCAGATTTTAGCTAGTGCCTACAGAAGTAGTTTTAAACACTTCAGCACTATAAATACAAGACTGGTTCCCAATTTAAGATGTCTAAAATTTAACACCTTCTAGCCACATAGTGGTCCATATTCATTGTTCACATCCTGCTAGACAATTCTCACTAAAACAGATCTATCATTTGAAGATAACTTTGCATTTCAATCTGGAATATGCTTTCTCATCTGCCAGAAAGATAACCACAAGAACTGAGAGTATGTCTACATCTGGAGGAGAATCCGCAGATTAAAGCCAGGGAAGGGAGTGTCTGAACACAAGGAACAAACCCAGCTTACACAATCACCATGATTGGACGCCCTACTCATCTTTCCGTTTTGAAATTTCAGTTCCTCCCCCCGTTGGGTTGGATTTTTTGAATTATCCCGCAGAACAAACCTCCAGAAAGATGTCAGCCATCCAGTGTCATAGGGAGGAGGTCATGAGGAAGGAACAAGAGATTTCAATAGAACTGCACAGACAGTAACAAGCATAAGTTATCAAAATTTTCACTTGCTGTTAGGAGGAAAAAAAAAGGGGGGGGTGTATATCTGAAGATATAAATAATCTCTTCCATGACTGAACACCTCTCAACATTTGACTAGTTAATATACAAACATTCAGAGAATAAGTCCAATGTCCTTTGGTACCAAGAGTGATCCACATCTTGTATTGCAAAATGTTATACAGAGTAGTTCACAAGAGCAGGGAAAAAAAACCCCACAAAAAACAAGAGGACCTTCCCTGTACATACACTGTACATAAATCAGCCTTTAAACTTAAAACTTGATTTCCTAAGCATCGAAATCCAAATCCAGAGTCCAAGTTTTAACCAGAAGTAACTTTAGCAAATGAAAAATGTTTCAGGTCTTCTGCAAATAACACAGGAATAATTTCCAAGGGAAAAGCAAAAAGTTAAAAGGGGGTAAATAAAAATGCAATACCAAAATATATGGATACCTAAAGTATTTATTTTGCTTGCACTAGGCATGTGAAATGCACGTTTCACGAGTGCTGAAACAGATGTTCTGAGTTCTCATGTAGTCTCAAAGTATAATTTTCTAATTTACCACAGCATCTTACAGAAATGAAATAGCAGGACTAAGGATTCATTTCCTGAAACTTGAGTTCAAAGCCTGATTAAGTCACAAATGTAGGGAAACAGCTCAGTCCCACAAGATGATGCATCTCCTGCATCTCATGTCCAATGTCTATTCACTTCAGCAAGAGTGGACACACCTACACACCTCAAACTCAGACCCTGTGTTCACAAGGGAAAAGAGATTTACAAACTTATCACTCACTGAAAAATCTGTTTGCAACTGCAAAAACATCTCCAAAATAGAGTATAACTTCAAATTTCAGATTAGCAGAGGCATATGGAAGGCATCAATCAGAATTACTGTTGTAGAGCACGAGCTCCTATTCCCTTGGAAAGAGATATACAACTGCACTCTGGATGCCTAAAAAACATAAGCCAAGTATCATCAAGCTGTAGTTAATTTCATTTTGGTGGTTTTCACTTGCTTTTCTTTCTGCTGTTCATTTTGCAAGTGGGTAGACAGACTTCATTTGTTAGTTTGCCATTTTATTTTTTTCACCTTATCTATGTGTACACAGACAGAGAATTTCAACACTCGTGAAGAAAGATGGAGTTGTCTAAGTCTTAAGTCCTACAGCTCTAAGTAACGCATCAGTCACCAGTGCAACTGAGGAAAAAAATCCCACAGAATTATTGAAATAAATGATCTTACTTCATATCTAAAGAAATTGTAATTGAGTTAAGTAATATATTTGCAATAAGGAAAACATTAGGCTTTACATCAGGAGCAGTGCTACCATAACTTTACCAGCTTTTCCTTAAACCCTCACAGTGCCTAGAGATCTGTCAGCGAATGGGACAGGTCACTTTATTATACACAAAATACACTAAGCATATCCACTACATAGTAACAACATACTGAATGTTGTTGAACACTTTTCTTTTCCCAAACACAGTCCATTTGCAGCCCGCATTTCTGATGTGATTAAAAACACTCCAACGTTTCAAAACCACAAAAGTGGTAAATGTTCACACAAAATGTCAATATTGTCTTCCACACACAAAGGGAAAAGGGTAAACTCCGTATCACCAATTCCTACAGATTAGACTCATGCACGCTCCTAAACCCCAGGTTAAGCAGAATGAAACCTGGTGGCTTCCGTGCAAGTTCAGCAGAAAAGCAAGGACTATGTAAGAGTGGTTTTGATCAATTTCCCATTCATACCTTTGAGAGTTAGTTTCAAATTCCATATGCGTGCTTACAACATGTTACGTCCTACCTAAATACTGTTTCTTTGTCTGGTATTGATCTTTTCAATAAGCGTCTTTTCAATGAAACTGGGCACGCAATTAAAAAAAAAACCTGAGCACACTACTAGGCCTTTTTAGACCCACTAACTTTTTCAACGTTGAGTATTTAAAGTGAGTTTAGGGGAAAAGATAAATGCAACTAAAAATTGTTGCTTATGAAAAAAAAAAGCAAACAGAATAGTGGTTTTGTCTGATACAGAAAAATATCTTTTTTCCTGGATAATTCTTGTTTTAGGGTAATTCTAGAAACAAACCAAAATTATTGCAAGTCAGGCTTTCTCCAGACATAGTGACTTCAAAAAAATAAAGAATAAAACTAACGAGGCATTGTCTTGCTTATATGAGCAATGATGCCTTTTACTAATGCACTTCTTTTTTTTAACACTTCATTTTCAGTTATAAAATGAAATTTCTCCCATTCTTTACATTTTTCTTATTTTAGTCATGTTAAGTTTTTGTTGACTATGCTCCTAGGTTAAAAAAAAAAACAAACCCACAAAAAAACCCCAAAACACTCTCCTAACATAAAAAGCATTTAAGTGTTGGAAAAACAATCATAGAAAAAAGCAAATCTTGAAATAAAAGCATGACTCCCCCTACCCTCACATGAATCAGCAGACCATGTTATATGTGGTGAAATTTACTTTTTCCTTCCACTAATCTTAAGTAGTTTCAGATGAGCGTATTGTGAAGCAGTACACAAGAGAATGTTTTTTATTGTGTCTATTACAATCATTTCTATTTACTTCCTCTTCAAACTGCATTGGTCTTTCGGGATGTTCACTCCCTGTGCTGCTGCTACCTGTGTTCACCAGGAACACCTTTTCTTCACTACAGCAACATGTCCTGGAAAAATTCTTCATCTAATTGGGAAACAGCTTCGCATATGCGACAAAAGCAGGACAAATCAGTCCCTTCCTAAGGAAACTCTTCAGCCCTGGAGCACCCAGAAAACCAAGCCCCACAGGGTCTTAGTCACCCGCAAAGCCCCAGCAGCTGTTGCAGGGTACAAGTGTTGAAAGGACACCATGGTTTCTGACGAGGCTCAGGGCCAGGCTCTGCTCATAGCATGTAATCCAGAAACAACTCATGGAACACCTCACCTCCACACAGAGCACACGGAAATACCTACCTTAGCAGCACCTAAACACCACTCTTTGGGTGTTTAAAGCAAAGCACAAGAAGAGCAGCTGCACTGGCATCCCCTTACCCTGCGGCATAATTAAGAAGCTTACAATCTTTCAGCATGAGGAGGAGCAACATTTGCTTTTAAGTAAGTCTACAGCTGAAATAGGTTAGGGAATTAAACTGTGTAATTGGAAAACACCACTCCTCATGGACAGTGCTGTAGGAACTGCAATCACATCAACATACAATGTCTATGCTTACTGCAGATGTAAAATGAGAGTAAACTTTCTGTTGATGAGGCTTTGTCAACACACAGTTATGCCAACTATATGAAAAGCCTCATGTGAAGCAAGAAAAAATAGCCTAAATGTTGTTAGTATTTTTCCAGTAACTGCTATGACATTTTTTTAAATAGAATAAAATAGAATCTTTATATGAAGGATTCCTCCTAAAGCCTGATATTGAAGCCATTACCATAAAAATCTTTGTGGTAATTCTCATTAAGTAACAAATTGATTTGGTGGCCTATCACCTTGTAGTACACAGTGCCAGGAGTAACCTTACAGCTACAATAAAACTTGTTTCCCCAAATACATACCACATTTATTTGTTAAATATATCCTCAGTAACTGTAAAATAATTATCAAAAAGAATGAATTAATGGATTTTTTAAAAATTAATATAATCTAAATTTGGTTGGAAATGACTTATCAAGAATAAGAACTAAATTATTTAGAGACTGCTAAAATATAATTTTCTATTTATTTCAGCTACATGATAATTTGAAGAGAACATACTGTTCTTCCAGTTAAAATTAATCCAGCTTTTTTATGGCATAAGAAGCACATATATGCATAAAACCAAAACACACATGAACAAAAATATTGTACTTTTGCAAAATACTAATTTTAGGAGACATACAAGTTCAAAAACAATAAAATCTTTTTCTCTCTTTATTAGAAATTCTGATAGGAGAAAATTGCAGGAGATAATCTCCACAGAGATTTTGTTCCTGATTGTGAATTCACATCCCCAGCAGCGGTAAACAAGACATTCACACGTCAAGGACAGACTTTACTACACAGGTAGAAGCCTGGCAAAAACTAGAGGTCACTTATTTCCACTAGTTGTAACAAATACTAAGGACTCACCATAAGATAAAGCCAAGACACCCGCTCTACTAAAAGCTACAAAAGTTTATGGCAAAATTGGAAGCATTTTGAAGCTAAGAAGTTTCTAACCTCATCTACTCTTAGAATGGGATAGGACAGCTGGGAAGGAGGAGGTTTTTGTTGCAGAGACCTGGGGGAAAACACAGCCTGGGATGACATTACTAAAGCTACAACCACTGATTAAACATTGTCTTAAGGCAAAAATCCTACACAACGAGCTTATGCATGCATTATGGTTTGTAGCTAAATTATTAACTGCAATAAACTGATAACCATTCATTAACTTCTGAGCATAAGATACAACTGGCAAGCTATTTCATGCCTCGAAGAATTTACAGCAAAAGGGACAGAGGTAAACAGACAATGCAGGTGACTGTATCTGGAAAATAAAATGAATATTTAGAAATACTCTTACCTTCCAGCTGTAAAACGGATCGACATTGAGATGTCCCAACAAATGCAGTTTTTAAAACTGATACTGAATCCTTATGTGCTATTGAGCAGAAAAGCAAGCATAATCTTTCAATTAATAACAAACAGCTACTAGTAAAGTACTTTTTAGTATAAATGGATTTTTAATTTAAAGCCTATGAACATATGAGTACCAAATATGTGCTTCACAAGCAGCCCTAACTACAAGGGTCATAAAATATTATGTGTACAGACAGTTACAGCTCGTAAGACTCCATGGCAGGAGGAGGTGCGTTAAAAAGAAGATTTGAAAAATAAAAATTAATAACTCTACAGTACAGTTGTTCTGAACAGATGTACTCCCAAAGTCACAACTCCCAGGCAATCTCTAAGGACAAGGAATTTGGCTCCATAATTATTTCTGAGGCACTTGGGAGTTCTGTAAATTATTTCATCTGCTTCAAAGCACATTAATAAGGGAAGGAACACTGCAGGAGAAGTGACCAGAGCCCCACAACAGCTCCCCCCAAAAGAAAGCCAAACATCACTGTATTCCATTCACACGAAACACTGCCATTGCTGAGAGCTGCCTGTTCAAAGGCAGAATGTGTCCTTTAATAATTCAGTTCCTCTCAAAACTCAGTAACAAGAGGCAAAAACAGCTTTGGAACAGGATATTCAGAATTGCGGGTAAATTCCATGTTCATTGGTACAGACCACGATATCCATGTGCTCTTCCACCACCAGGCAGAGTAACCACCCCTATGCCACCATGCAAACAACCCCAGGTTCTCCAGCTATGTGTCTAGCTTTGGTGCTTCCAGTCCACAGCTCTCCCAGGCAAATACAATGACACTAATTTCTACTGCCCTGCTAAAAATCCAGCTTCTCTCCACACCAATGCATAAGTTCTTAGAAATCTTTTCCATTAAGAAATTCTGTTCATTTAAAAAGCTTTATCCTCTCCTTCAGATGGATCTCAGCTTCAGGAAATTCAAATCTTGCACAGAAATGATTAATCTCTTCCAGATCTATATTTTCCACTTCCCCTTTATTCTTTTAAAAAGAGAGGCCACAGCCTTGTAACTTTCTAGGGAAAACAAGAACTGTAGGTCTCACCGTTCAAAAATCTGAGATTTTTACACAAATATGCAAAAACCAGAAAGCATGTTTCATAACCCTTTATACCATACATACTTCGTTACTTTGGCTTCTATCTGCTAAATTCTCTCTTTTATTTGATAAGGGATTTATACCACAGTACCATCCATGGCAAACCAGTACTGTAAAAAAACTGACATGTTCTTCCTTTCTTATCAGTTTCCCCCAGAAATATTTACTATCCTTTCTGCTTAGAGCAGCTCTCTTGGTTGTGTCTCCTGAACCCATCTCAGGTAAGTAATTTTTCATAGTGACATTTTCTTTAGTCTGTTGTAATTCAGATCCACTGTCCCCTTTTCTGTTCTTCTGTGGTATCAGTTAAGCTGTTTTTTTTACCACACGTACACACTTTTTTTGGCCTAAGGACAAGCAAGTTTCACAGCTTATGAAACTGGAAGGAACCATCATATGATCTAGTACCATAATATTCTCATATGGCAAATTTCACAGGCCATAAAGTTTTGCACAGCAAAGCCTTCAGCTCTAGCAGAATTAGTACATATTTTTGCAATTTTTAAAAGCCATGTCAATTCTAAATACACACATAAACCTGTTGGTGTTGGACTTTTTCCTAGTGAACTATTAAATTTATAGCAGATATGCCTTCTGCTGCCTGTAATCACTTTTAAGGATGCTCAAGTGGGCTAAGGTCAAATATTGCCCTGAAGGTGATATACAAACATATAATTAAAATATTTTCTATTTTACATGCTATCAACAACTTCTAAGTATATAGATGAATGCAATAAACTTCAAATCTCCCTCAAATCGGTAAGCAATGAAAGGCCTTATTCAGCTTTCCAGGTGAAGCCAGTGACAAAACAAGGGCTCTAATCCTCCAAATATGTATCTGAACTACAAGGTCATCCTTCGTGTATTGTGTTCCTCACACATGAATTAAAATATACCCATCAGCTGAGAAAATCCTCAGTTTTATACATGAGCAAGACAAATTGATAAGAAGATGAGCGCTGCCTGCCTTTGTTTTGATTGACTCCCTATCCCAAGTTGTGTTCTGAAGATTGTCTATAAAGACTTCATCCAATGGCAGAAAGGAAGGAAAATGACAACCAGCCCTCATAAGGGAGAAATCTTACAATAACCTCTTCAGATAAAAACAAAAGAAAAGTGGCATGTATTATTGCAAAGGGAATTTCTGTAAAGGCAGTGAACAGGTAAGGAAGGCTAAACCTTTCCTGAAACACTGAGTAAAACAAACACCATAAAAACAACACTATTTAAGTCTTTATAAATCTGGTAACTTCCTAATCAATGAGTTGAATACGTATCTCTGAACAGATGCACACACCACTTCCCACACATTTATTTTTATTTCTAAATCCTATACGGGGCATTAACTCGGCACAAGTTAATCCAGCCTGTGTTGTATTTTACATATATATGCACAACGGTATTCTCTGGTCAGCACACTTCTCAGGAGAAAGGCGAGTCCAGTAAAACAACCCCACCCCAAATTTCCACAAAATCTTTAGGGGTGTCTAATTGTTTTGCATACAATGCTCAGTATGTCCACACTTATTAATGTATTTTCATTAAAAATCTAATTTAAGTAGGTTTGACTTACCAGAACACACAATAAAGCACTAACCACATAAAATAGTGTAGCTCAATCAAAACGACTGCCAAAGTGGCAAAGGCTATTAAGTGGCAGTGAAATCCACATATGAGCAATATACAGACTGGCTGCATATCTAAAAAAATACTAGGTACCTATCAGAAGCACCAATACTAATTTAGCAACTCAGTTACTACAACAGGAGCCTTTATACCTCTCTTGCTATTATTACGCCTGACCTGTCACTCTTCTTAGTGTCAATTCAGCTACTGTCTAAGCCACAGATAGGGACATTTTTAGAGTAAGAGATACTATTCTGTGCTTATTTTGGAGAATAAAATGAAAACTACAGTCTTTACAAGAAAATTACATAATTCTGTGATAGATTTTATTAAAGATAAAATAAATTTCATTGCTGTATCCGTTTTACACCTAATGTAACGTATATCTTGTGTGGATTACTGCATAGCCCCTTCTTCCTAGAGCAAAAGTTTCACATAAATCTATCATCACACACTGAGTTTCATACAGTATTTCAAGAAATTGTTTCCACAGCTGTTCCATCTGTTTAACGGCAATATCAACTAATAAGATCATTTTAATATGACAAGTGGATAAAATTTGTAAAAAGCTTAGTAGCCCATCTCATTTGCTAAAACAACACAGACAGTTATGAACCTAAATATCCAAAATGGTTTTCTGTGCCACCTCAATTTTTCTTTTTAATCTTTCAGTCTGTTTTTGCTTCTTCAGAAATCTGGACTAAGATACTTTCAACAGCTAGAGGACTTGGAGTCAATGCACCACACAAATCAAAGCAAGCTACACAAAGTACAGACCCACATCAATACTCACACAACGCTTAGAATATCTGGACCAAGAGTTTGATCAAAACAATCTCAGTTTTTTTCAGAGTAAATTAAACCGCAGTGCAATAGCCTGGCACAAACCTTTTGCATCCCATACAATATTCAATAAAGATTCCTAGCAGAGTGGGTCTTGATCTGCTGAGTGGTACTTGAATTTATTCCTGACACACAGAAAAGTTGCACAGAAACGGAAGAGGTAAAATTCATGAGATATACTGTTATACACAGCAAGTGTTCCTTAGTAGACCACTTATCTCAGAAGGAGCTGCAAGATCTATTTCTGTGAGGAAAAACAGCAGCCAAGCCACAGCAAAAAGAGGTGTGATGGTTTGTCCTATTGCCCTATCAGGGAGAAGTACTTAAAAAAAAAAAAAAAAAACAAACCACAGAAAAAAACCAAGGTGGTGCTCCAGTTTGAACCTTTATGTTAAAGCAAGCTACTTTCAAGCTTTTCTTGATAAATAAATAAAACAAATTTCTGGCCTTCGAAAAGCATGAAATACACTGAACAAAGATTTTTACATAGGAAATATACATGGTATATTTCATGCTCAACATTTCCCAAGACAAACCTCTTCTCTGAGGGCAATGCTTTGTCAAACATCTTGACTCAATTTCTCTCTCCCTATTCTATCATGTTCCTTCCCATAACTAAAAATGCCACCACCACAGAAATCATCTTTTCAGGTCAGTAGCACCCAGTCCTAGCAGTTGCATGAGCCATTTGAATTAAATTGTATGAATAAGCCATATTAATTTAATTGTAAGAAGGGGCTTATGTTTGGTGCGAGCATTTTTACTCCCTCTTCTTTCTCAATGATAGTCTTTTGTTCCTTTTCTGCACTTCTACATCATAACCACTCCTAATCACACCCTCCTAAGAAGTCCTTCTCAACATGCTGGCTTTTTTCCTTTGAATGCTTAAATCTGCTTAAGCACAAGCCCTGCATGAGTGCCCGGACAAGCCATCCTCAGTGAAGCCAAAAGTTGCATTTCCTGCCTATTGACTGTAGGATCAGGTCAGACTCAGAGGCCAAGAAGATAGTTTAGTTAAAAAAAATACTCAGTCTTTAATTTCACTTAAGCTTGAGCAATCAAGCTAATAGCAGAACAAGCCTGAAGGCAGTTAGTAGTTAAGATGATTAACAGGAAAGCTAAATATTGCATGAACTGGGGGCTGCAGCTTGAGTTAGCATATGAATTACTCACTGGTGTTCAACCAATTGTGCCACTTGGTGCCAACTCTACAGCCACCAGGACACCCTGGGAATCATTCAAAACTTTACCTTGGCCTCTAAATAGAATCTCCCATTGAGCCACAGAGGTGCTGTGAGAATTACAACTGCAGGAATTAAGCACAGATCCTGAAATAAGTAAAATCAGTGATAAAAATAAAATCAGAATAGTCAAGACACTCCTATGTAACCAAGACATCAGCCCAAAAGCAAACTTTTTTTTTTTTTTTCAGTAAGAAACAACTGAAAACTTCTGCAGTGTTTCTTCTACTATACTGAAGCTAATGATAGGAAATGCTTCTGGGGAAGTAAACTGTGGCAGAAACAGACTAGGTAAAAAAATGAGGGTGGGGCCTGACTGCCCAGGACTGGATGGGCTACAAGGCAGAAAAAGCCCTCCTCCACGCTAACAAGCCTGCACTCCTGAAATCCCTGCTTCTCCTGAAGACATTCCTAAGAACTTGGAAATTCCCCTAACTGCCCTTTTTAAGGTTTCATGTTTAGCTACAGCAGACTAAAGGCTAGTTACTACCAGAAGGCACAGCCCTGACTGACTGACCTTGATGCATCCCTTCAACAGCCACTTCAGCTCCTCTCTCTCCTCAGCAATAATTTGATTCAAGTGCGCTAAAAGATTTTTATATTTTGGTAAAGTGTGTTTTCTGCCAGTTTCTCTCTCCGCACCAGTATATCATAGATCAGATAAGCTGCAAAGCTGCCAAATGAGAAGCAGAAGGAGCATGCAGGAAGGAGAGCAAGGACACAGGGGAGCAGTAAGAATACCTGCCCTTTCAGCAGCCCCTAGCCAGGACATCAGGTAAGTTGTCATGCATATCTGTATCCCACTTCAAAACATTAAGAGTAGGGCGGAGACACATGCCAAAAATTCTGTAAGCCTCACCTAAATTGTTTTGAATAATTCAAACTAGCTATTACAACTGGTTCTGAAGAAGACTGTAGATTCTTCAAGGGAAAACAGCATCATCCTATACACCACACAGCCAAAAGCACATAGTGGCTTTTGAGTATAGCCACAATGGAAGCAACCACTAATAATTAATAAATTCTAATGCCCATGGATAAAATATCATTAATAGTTCTTAAAGAATTTAAACAATAAATTCCCTAACACAAAGTAAAACTTTCAGCAACTTACAAAAAAATAAAAACTTCCTTGGGAAATATCAAAACTAATTGTGTCATTACATATTACATTAGCTATAAGTTACCTGTATTTTAATCACTTATGTTTTCCCTAGTAGCACTAATGTTAATTTTGTACTTGCATAATTATGGTTCACACTAAGAAAATTAATACTAAAGATAATCCAATTCACAGGTTTATTTTCATGGCTTTATCATTTACCACAAGCAAAGATTATTCATGCAGAACATATTAATATTTTAAAACATTAATATTATGGACTGCACTATGCAGAAAAGAAATATAGTATCAGGTGTGGATTATAGATGCACAGTAAAGCCTAAATTCAGAAGAATTTATGAGATGACTACAACTTAAATTGTCAGTCACAGCTTGACAAGGCAACAATTTTGATGTAGTACCTTTCAAATTACAGAGCAGAATAGAATATAGAAATTGTAAACACAAATTCACAACGTGCTGAGGCCTTTAAGGACTTTTAAAGCATGGCTAAACTTAAATTTTCGTTTTCCATAAATGACAGACACAGTTGACCTAGCAGAATTTAACAATGCCTCTCCCTTTTCTATTTCTGCTATTATTAACAGGGGCAAAGCCAGGTTGGAAGTAGAAGGCATTAACAGTAGCCTTGAGATGGCAAGGCAGGGGAGGAAGGGAAGGAGGAGATGGGCAAGGATGCACACCTTGCCTAAAGCAAGCCTAGAGCATCTAAAGCAGTAAGGAAGCATGGAGCAAGGACCAAAATACTGTGCAATGTAGAGGAGAGGGTTTACAGCAAACAGAACCTGAATTACATTCCCAAAAAAATGTTCAAGAGAAACAAACAGTTGGTCCAGGAAAACACCTACCAAGGGATGTTCCTAGCAGGATGTTCCAGCACCCTAAAGTGTGCTGTAAGGAAGGCAACCCAAATCAACAGGCAGGCCAGGACAACAATGCTATCCTGAATGCCAGGGCTTCCTTCTTCCCTACCTTCAACCTGACTCTGAACAGAAGGGAGAAGGGAGATGTCTATTCATCTAGACAATAAAGTTCAGGGCCTTCCCTGGAGGAGATACTGCAGGAAAGCACAGTCAATAGTCTATTCTGCTTACTGTCTTGCAGAAGATTTTCCTGGCAGCACAGGACAGCAGGCTGGAAGCCAATTCTATGGCTCCATCTGGCCGAGGATAGCTGTCCTGCTCTTTATAAGGTTGCTTCAACCTTCGCTATTGTGGTCAGATAATGTGGGGAAGGGAGAGTATCTTCTTACGAAAATGCTGCTTTTTTATGTTATTAGTCATTCAGCTACATATAGAAACATTTCTGGTGGTGGTGGTGTGGATTTCTGAGGTCTTGGGAAACAGTCTCACATCTATATGGAACCTGAAATTCTGATACTTTGTATCACATTAAATGTCTCACATTAAAATTTTGTTTCACATCCTTTGCCCTTCATACAAAATCAGGTCTATCAAGAGAGCCCAACAATTGCATTCCGATTAGTGAAAAACGGTACATCAAGTTATTGCATATAATTCCCAGGATTCTCCTACCTTGGAAGCAAAAAAACATACCAGCTCCTAATAATCACACTATTTCTACTCTGTGATTACCACTAATGAGATATAATCCATTTATATTCCTCTACTTCATACAACTACTGGAAATCTGTCCGAAACTTTGTTACTGAAGAGATGTGAAACACACCATACTTCTCACATCTTAAAAATGTTATTGGTAATAAATTCATGGCACCAAGTCATGCTGACCAACTTTAAATCATTTATGTGGTAACTCTTAAGAATTTTTTTTTTTAAATACAAGATTCAGGAGTGTTATTCCAGCCTATTAACAATCATGGAAATACAATCGTCTACAAAACGAAAAAAAAATATTAAAAAAAGCTTTTTACATAAGCAAGCTATAAAATTGGGTTATTGTTTCATATCTAAAAATATACCTATAACATTTAACAATCTTCATTTGATGAGAATTGATGGAAAGCAGATAAAGAATGTATCATCAAATATTAGTTTTCCACATTCCAATACTCCTGTAGAACAAACTACAAGTATACCAAGAATGCCTAGAGCAACAAAAAAAGTATGTTTTCAAGAACCTAGCATAGTTTTAAATCTATCTCTATATTAACCAGCAACAGAAGTACTTTTCAGAGATAAATGAGGAGACAGTGTAGATTTTATAGCCATAGCCTCATGCATTAGTGGAAGTCTCATATGTGCTCAACTTCTGTCCATGGAAAGGAAGAGCATCCCTTAGCTCACACCTCCTAATCACCCAGCACAGCTGGAAGCAGCAGCTCAGGCACTGTGCTAATGGAAACACTCGGGCACTTAAGGAAGAATCTTGGGCTCCTCAGTGAATGATGGCTGCTTCATGGAGAAACCCCCATTGCTACAGAGCCAAAATAAGGAGCCCCTGTCCTCTCTCCACCTCCCAGTTGTGGCATGACAAAGGCACACTTGGAGGCTTAAGAGCTTGCTGTCCTCAAGCAGAGCTGTGCTAGTCCAAACCAGAGTCACAGTGGAGTGAAGGACGACACAATCACAACCATTGCCCTTGTCACTCTTTCTGACTCAAATTCTCTCTACTTAAAATATTCCACATTGCGGTTATAACTTAATGGTATTTTTGTACCTTCAGAATGCTGTTAACCTAGGCACTCCATACTTTAACAATGGTCTGCCAACATTCATGATGATGATAATATAATGTAGTATTACTGATGATAATAATAAACCAGCAGCTAATTTAGGAGTGTGTCTATGCTGAAGACACAGCACCGAATGTAAGAATGTGTCCATTTGGCTATTTTTAAGCCAGATGAAGTAAAGCAAGGAGCATACATTTGCTGGCCTGTGTTTAGCACTTGGTAAACAGTTGGGCAATTACAAAGTTCTTGGTTCCATGAGTAACTGCTTCAGCAGTGTCTGCTGCCATGGCTAGCTTACCAACAGCCCTAATGTAGATGTTTTTCCTCTCTCTAGATATGTTTACAAAAGTTGTAGTCACACAAAAACATTCATACTTCCTCTTATTACATTACCAGAGACTGAATCTCTGACCTTACCCAGACATGAAACACTTAAACTCTTTTATTTCATAGTATACATATAATGTTGTACATTGCCTGTTCTCATACACTCACTTAAGTGTCTCCTTTAAAGGCATAAGTGGTATAGCATTTGGAAACAGGGGAATGTTACTTCTTTTTCCTACTTTCTCTGAGACACAGATTCTAGAAAGTGTACTTGTTCATTCCCAGGTATCAACCAGGACCCATCACAGAAATGTTTTGTAAAAAGCAAACAAACACCAAAGGCATAATTGACTTTCACCCTTGTTTTGACTCCTACTTTGAATTGAAAGTATACTCAATCTGTTACAAAGTCAGAGCAAGCAGTGCCACCCCATACCTTGCAGGAAACCATATCAGCAGGGATTAGTGGCCAAAAGAATATCAAACATACAGCGGAAGAGAACTGCCAAGCACCAAGATGCCACTTTTGCCACTTATCACAAAGAACATCTTTAAAAGCCATGTACAGACTTAACAAGCTGAGCAAACTGAGCAACACCACCAGATAAAATGGACAGCCTGCTCAATCATCATGTGCAAGCAGACTTTGCAACGTTAAATTAAAAGTCAGTACTGATTTAGGATTATTTGGTTAAATCAAGAAGTAACTGGCTATATCCAGATTTTAATGGAACTTCTAATCTGATCAACTCTATAAAAGAAAATTCTAATACACTATAAAGTCTAAAAAAAAAAAAGTAATATTAAAAATATTCTGGCAATTAATGGCAGAAAAAAAGGTCAAAGAAGTCTCTTCCTGTAAACTTAAAATTTCGCATAGAAAGTTGAGAATATCCGTATTTTCTGACCTATTTTGATATTTATAATCTCTTGTAACATTAACAGAATAACTTTAAACATATAAGCAACTCAATTATTCCAGTGTTTGCAGAACTTTGCTTTTTTAAGGAAATTAAAAAAGTCAGTCGTTATACCCACTCAACTTTACTAACTGCAAGCCTGGCTTCTGATCCTGGCAAGACAGTAGACTACAATCAAGAGTAAGATCACTAATCACCTGGATGAATAAAATGAAAGAGCAAGCACAGCCCCTGTGAAAGGACAGCCTTCTTTTCTAACTTGCTAGAGTTCTGTGATGGTGTCAACACATATCCGAATAAAGGGTACCCACGGAACATAACATAATTGTGGAAAGCCTAAATTAAGCAATTAAGCTAAATTGCCAGGGACTGGAAGAAAAGTCATTTTATAGACTGATAGCCAGGTGAAGGATAGATAAGAAGAAAAAAAAAAAAAAAAAAAAAGGTGTAATAGTCATTTTCCAGAACAGAGAAAGGTGATGGAAGCCTCTGGAGATCACTGGCAATTAACTTTGTTCACCATCTTTATCAATGTCAAGCAGAATGGAAAATACAGTGAAATCCTCTAAGTCTGTAAATCAAACAGTTTGCTTTACCCCCTTAGTCCTGCAACGTAAACCTGTACTGAGCTGTACTGCCACTGACCCCACATTAGAGAGGTAATAAAACATGGAAGAAGCCATACAAATAGTCTTTAGTTAATAAGGTCGGAAGAATCTTTTGTGTTGCTTTCCCCAGTAAGTTGTTGGAAGAAGATGCTGGCCACCCAAATCTTATCAGATTTCCATAAAAGCACAAGCAGCATGTTTACAGCAAGGCACTGACCCTAACACCACAGCTACTATTTCGCAAAGGTACCATCATATAACACAATATCATGTATTCTCTCAAGACACTGCTTCCATAGCAATACACACTGTTAATAAACACTTTTCTTCCTTATCAGAATTTATATTTCCGAACAAATCTTTAGTATGTATCCTACTTCAGGACAGTATTATTTTTTAATTGCTAATGGAATATAATTCAAAAGACCTACGCTATCATATTAAATCAGTATAGCAGAATATTTTAGCCAAGCTTATATAAAAAACAATATAAAAACTTAGAATTGTTTAGACTGGAAAATACCTTTAAAACATGAACCTATTCATTAGAAAATGCAGGATTATACCTGAAGTACGAAGAAATCGTAAAAGGAGAGACAGTTACCAAGATCTGCTATCTGGTCCACATACAACATAGACCTAATAACACTGACAAAAAAATTTAGCGTCACTATACAAACAGAACCATCAGCACAATAAAGTAAGGAAGAGATGTTAGTCTGTCTACTGGTAGATGCACAAACTACATATATGCATATATTTGTGTGTATCTAGAGAGAGAAACACTTAAGTATTTTACACCCACAATAATGTTCACTTTAATTGAGGTAAGACTAAGCAGAACTAGTGCACTACCCAAGCTTTCCTCTCTGAATCATACCAGCAAACACTGCCCTCAACAGCCTGCCTTACCCTGCTTGGGTACATCAGACCCTTGCTGTAAGGACTCAGCAAAGGTCACATAATAAGTCAGCAATATAACAAGTCTGTGACCCCAAATCCTGGTGAGGCCATGCTACTTCTCAGCAGGCAGTCCAGAAGTAAAATATTCTGCACATCATTACCCATATTCTGGCTCACCCAGCACTTCTCACACAGCCAAAAGCTGCATCCAACATTTACTACTAGAAGCTAGGAGATAAAAGTAAGTATAAAATTACACTTTATAGTATAAAGCCTCAAACACTAATTTTATATATAACAAGACAGCTAAATAAATTTCAAACACAAGACCTTTGTGTGTGTGCCCGTGTGTGTTCTTGTACTGCCACCTAAAGTGAAAAACAGGAACAGCAGTAGTCAGCACGTTTTTATATCTAGTCCTTGAAATAAACGAGTGGTATAATTTTCAGTTCTCATACCTGGCTTTGAACAAAGATCACACTGCATGTTAAATGAAAAACAGATTCATGAAGCAGTTCGATTCCACATCCCACTTTGCCATTTTTCTAATTTCTATACATTAGAAAAATAAAAACAACAACCTATGTATGGACATATGTATCACGCACTAATTTAGCAAATTCTGTTGAATAAGGAGCCACTGCCTTTAATGAGATGAATAAGAAGGTCAGCTTGCACAGTCTTGATCTATAAACTCTGTCTAGCCACAGTACATTTTGCAATGGAAACTAGATTGGTGAAAAAATATTTTTAACTGCCTTCTTTAACTTTTATTTAACTTTTTTAATTGAACTGATATCCCTATTTAGAAAAAAAAAAAACAAATTTTCATAAATGGATAACCTTTCATGATACATCAGTTTCTCCCAACAAACCTTGCCCTGGTTACACTTCTATATTCAAATACTTCCAATGTATTTTCACTCCACCTGTTGCTGCATTCAGACTGTCTTCTGAAGTCTGCAGCCTCTTACAACTTGAAGTTGAAAAGGCACAGGCAGTCACCATCCTGAAGGACTCTGATGTCATGAGTCAGATATATTAGCTAAAAATCTTTTTTTGTTTGTTTGGGGAGGGTTGTTTTGTTTTTAATAGGTTAGATACAACAGTCACCTGGAACACATTTCAAATTTTTTCTCTGGGAAAATGAGAATCACATTATCTTTTCTTTAAAGAGAAGCTAAGAGCCCTGTAAAGAGATGAAGCACAGCATAGAGAATGTTTCAATAAACAAAACATCAAATGCCATCAAAAAGAAAAAAAGAAAAAAAAAAGGGAAAGGCGAGAAATATTGAATTGTCTCTCCAAGTCTTGGTAATTATGGTTTTGGATTACCTACCAGTATGTTTCGTGTACTAATATACAGATCCCCTACAAACAGGTCTATCACAATCTACCTTGCTGCAAAATTGCTAAAGGGTAGGAAACGGTTCATTTTGTCTGGTTGTTTTGTTTTGTCTTTTTCAAACAAACACAGAAAGCTACTGTGGGTTTGTCAGTTTCCACGTGCAAGGCCTTGAGGAAAGGCAGCATTTACACAAGGCACGTCCCCAAAGCCCCTGCTCCTTACACAGGGATAACCTGGCGCAGGCGGTAGGAAACTCGACCAACACGGATGGTTTCCTGGCGGGACTACCGCGGGTGAGAACTCCACCCTCACCGCCACAGCTCGCTTTGGGCTGGCGGCGGCAGCCACACCATGCTCGCCGCGCCCCGGCACCGCCATCACCGGCCTGGCCAGGCCTTCGCCCCCAGAGGCGACAGGCCCAGAACGGCCCACTCAGAAAAGCCTCAAAAAAAAAAACCCGAGAGGCAGCGGCAAAGCCGCGTACCTCAGTCCCGGCTGCAGCTGCCCGCACACAGCCGCCGAGACCCAGCACAGCCATTCCCCCAGAGCAGCGAGACTCCCCCCGCCCCCATGGCCCCGCCTCAGCGGAAGAGGCGGCGCCGGCCGTGCGGGGATGGCGAGAGGCACGGCTGCGGCGTCCTCCCTCCCTTCTTCCTTCCCTCCCGCCGGTACCTGCGCAAGCAGCGCTCGCAGACGGCGCCCAGCTGCTCCTTGCTGAGGATGTAGGCGAAGGGCTGGGCGCGGTAGAGCAGCTCGCCGGGCCGCAGCCGCCGGCGGGTGCGGAGGCCGCTGCCCCTGCCCGGGCTGGGAAATCGCTCCAGCGCCGCCGGCTCCATGCTGCCGCGCGCGCCGCCACGGAAAGAGCGCGCCGCCCCCCCGCCCGCCACGTGACGCGGCGCGGCCGCCGCCATCTTAAGTGAGGAGCGGGACGGCAGTTGGACACAGGGTCCTCCATCAGGAGCTGAGGGGAAGTTTTCATTACAGCTTTTTCCTGGCTGAGATCAGATCTCTCGCTTGGACTGAGAGGGTGCGGGGCAGAGGGTAGCCTTTCGCTGAAGGGGGGTTTAATAACACATTTCCACTAACACGGTACCCTGATATGCTGAGCGAAGTGGCTGTCGGCATTTCTGTGGCCAGCTACCAATAGGGAGCACATCGGAGTTTCTCCAGTTACTTCGTGGGTTGGTTGGTTTCTTTTGAAAGGGAGTGAAGCAGTGAGAAAATGTCTAGTTATAAATCCTGTTGACAATGAGACCGGGGGCTCTTCTGACAGACAGGATGGGCCACTGCTGCAGTCCAGCTTCAGAAGAAGCCTGAAGCCATAGGGAGTTCCATCTGCCACCATTTCCTTGTCTGGCGCTGTTAGGGCATCATTTCCATACTGGCCCAGCCTCAACACTGACACAGAAGTAAAAAAAAATCCATACAAAAATAAAAGTGGCATGAGAACAGGTGGAGGTTGCATGCTCGCACCTTCATATCTAATGAAGTGAATAGCCCCAGGCCTTCAGCTGTGCAGAGGTGGGTGGCTCTTCTCAGCTCCAGCCTGGGGCCATGTCCTCCTAGGGGCCACAGGAAACCAGAGAGCCTTTCCAGCCGGGTGGCTGATGCATGGAAGCACAGCAAGTCCAGTGCATCCTTCAATGTACCACGAAAGGAAAAACATGCTTATTTTGTACTGGCACCCAAGGGTTTGTCAGCAATGTCTCTTCACTGATGCAACATTGAAACCAGCGTAGATCTCTGATATAAAGCATCAGATCTCAGCCAGGGGCTTCATTATATGTAAAGCCATTCGTTGCAGAAGATGATACGTGTCTTTCAGTTCATAATCTCGATCAAAATACTATACAGTTTGGTTCACAAAGAGATGTGATAATGACTCTGTCAAAAAACATCCTCAAACAGGATGTTTTACTTACGAACTAGCATCTGGACACATTCCTAGATCTCATTGTGATCTGAACTCAAGTATGGCTGGCCCTGGAGCTGCTCAGCACCCAAGCTGTAGTGGTGTGTGTCACTGGGAATGCACCTTATACACCAACTGCTTTTTGCCAGAGCCACCATTTAAAGGCACCAGATAAATGAGAGGGGGAAAGCAAAACACTTGCACAATTAACTAAGAGCACCACTCTGAAATGGTGATGTGCAAAGCCCATGAGATGAGGAGTGCTTTCCATATGGGTCTATGTAGCTTTCATTCATTTACGAGATTACACACGTGGTGTGTGTAATGGACTTGGTCTGTTTCTCCTTATTATGCCTATAGAGGGAGTTAGGGCTTGTGTTTTAGAAAGAAGTGTTGCATTGTCCTGTCAAAGAACACTGAGAGACAGCCGTAACAGACCTGCAAAACAGCTTTTTGTTTCCAAAACATACTCAGTTTTGGTCACAGTAATGATTATTTTAGTCTGCAACTGTTTTCGTCCAAGTTGCAACAGGGTAATCAGAAATGGAAAATATGCACGTCCAAAATTCTGTTATTGGGAAGAACCAAGGTACATCAAGCCACAGGATTCCCACAGAAAAATGTATTTTGACATTCACTTAAATGCTGCAGTGACATAATTCATTACCAAAAGAACTGACAGCGATCTGGCTGTCAGTTTAATAGTTATGCACATTACTACACTTATGTTTAGTTCTCCCAGCAAATTTTTAAAAAGAGTTCAATTACAGTGATACTGTGAGATGCTCAAGAATTATTCTTAACAGTTATTAAAATACTAAACAACTAACTTTGTATTTGGCTTGTATGCTTTACTCCTTCACCTATTTAATCTTCCACGTTTCCCTGTCTATGCTGTTCTACTGAGTTTCTAAGCAGGCATTGCTCACAACCTATAACATAAGCAAAGCCAGAAATAGCAGTTAATGTCTATCTCTTGGGTGGATAAACTTAAGAGATGAATGGTCGAACAATATACAAAAAGTATGAACTTAAGTCCTACCTATGAACTGCAAAAAGTCCACTCAGGGAAGAGCTAATATGAATCTACCAGATGTAGCTTTCACTATTTTCTCATTTTTCCAAGTCCGCTGTTCTCACTCATGTGTCCCATAATGTAACAAAAATCTCATAAAGGACAAAAATGTGTCTGAGGGAACAACAATCATCCTTCATACACACAAAAACATTCACAACCTTAGACAGCCCAGCTACTCTAGCAAAACCCCAAGTATGAATGCCTGAAGAAAAGGGTTTTGATCAGCTTGGCAGTTGTAGTGAAATAAACCACAGAAGTCCAAGAACAACTTTTGGCTGACATTGCATTTCAATTGATAGAACATAATTGTAGTAATAGAAGCTTTTCTAGTATAGATAAGATTTTAAACAAAGCATAAACATTTTCATTGATGTGATGTTGGATATTTCAACATCTGTAAGAAGAGCCTGGAAAGTTGATTCTGGATATCGACATCTACAGTTTACAGACCAGTCTGCCTCAGAGGGTCATTCAACACAGTCTTTGAGCAATGGCAATCAACTGAAGGCCCAGCTCAGATGTTTTTGGGAACAGTCTGAATTTTCTGAAAAGCATAATGATGTTATGATGGCTATTTACTCCAATAAGTGGTCATTTAGCCCTTGACCATATTTAGTTTTTATACGACCAAGTCATCCACTGACCTAGACAGGTCAGACTTCTGAATAGCTATTTGAAATGCATGACACATTCTGGGCAGAAGCAGCTGTCAAGCCATGTAATGGAGGCACTTGTGTGGCAAATGTCACTTAATTGTGGCTGATGCTGGTGAATTAGTCATACTTCCTCCCTGCCATCAGAGGAGACATGGTAGTGGAAGTTTAGCTCTTCTATCTCAAGACAACATGTTTTACAGCATGAATTCACAGAAAGAACTGCAGTAATGAGACAATCCAAACAGCTAAACAAATTTTGCTCTTTAGTTATAAATGTGCAATACCTATTCCAACCAACATGGCACAAAACTGAATTTTTCTGGGAGCAAAATACGGCTCAAAACACAAAATGTTAAATTTTGAATTAGTACAAAATCTGTGTCACCAACAGTGTAGAACAATTAGTTAAAAGCTTGTAAGCACAGACAGATCCTTTATGAATGCATAGGAATCTCTTGTTGTGGGCTCTTCACTTCTAATGTTGGTATGCTAGTTAAAAATTGATTCTAGAGGGTAAAATTAAAAAAAAAAACTCACTGCAGAAGCACAAATTCAGAGTAAATTTCACTCAGTTACATAGTTTTTACCCATTGATGTTTTACCACAAACTTTACAAAAACTTCCTCCTTTTGTCTTCCCTGCCTTAAACACATTGATTTCCTTCAGATGGAAGAAAAAAGCTTCTGAAGTTAGCCAGTGTGATTTCTTAGCTGAAAAACAAGACCTGGAAGGATACTTTATATGGAAAAAAATGCTGAAGCATAATTACACCAAAAATTATCATCTCTCATTTTTATAGTGGCATGAGTCAAACAGTTCTTAAAATTGTTTTCTCCTGCAGACAATTTCTGGCAGGAAGCATTGAATTTTATTAGCAAAGGCTTCCAAAAAACCTACACACATAGCATGACAATACCTTTGTTTCCCACTTTTTTTTTTTTTTAAATCTGATTTTTCTAATTTAAGCAGTAATGCTACACATGGCCAACTACTCCCATGTCAATTTGTAGATTGGGTGCAGATCTGTGTAAAATAAAGCGAAATCATTGCCAAGTCAAACTGGCTGGAGGCTTCTCAGCTTCAGAATGTGATTCTGTAGCAAAGAAATAAAAGCCTTTGCATGTGTCTACTCTGCAGCTGGAAGGAGGGGAACAGCTAGTGGTGATATCAGATGTTTGCCATCATTGTAGAAATAAGACCCCATAAGCAAAGAGACGAAGACAAAAAGAATCCTGAAGAAAAACATTAAGAACAGCCATCCTCAGGAAAAAAAAACTGAACAAAACAAACAAAAAACAACCAACCAAACACAAAATTAAAAAACCCCAAACCTAACTCCTTAAGAAACATTCAAATTTATGAATCATTCCAAACTCTGCTCAAATAAAGTTCTACGTAACCAGGAACCTTGCAGGCCTATTTGGTGTCTTATCACCAGGATCAACTACATCAAGTGTTAAAGTCTTGTTTACAATATGAGTAATTGACTGTTCCATTTGGTGTGTCTTAAACCACCCCTGATTTCCCTTGGGCTTTGTATGCTTGCTGCGTGTTGTGTTCTATCAGCTGGGGACAGCCAGCGTGTCTATTTTTAGCAGTGACATGTTAAATAGCGCCCACAAGGAAAGACGCAGTAGCTATTGAGCAAGGATACAATGCGAGTGAATAAACATCTCCCACTGACTTCTTGTCCTTTCTGGAAAAGTTACTTCGTTTCCATTTTCTCCATGCTTGCAGAAGAAAGGTACAGCTTTGCTAATTAAAGGCTTACAAAGCTTAGATTGGAGCTTTCAGTCTACACCCCCATGGATTGCATTTAGCCTGCCAGAACAATTAATTCAATGTTTCTCAGGAAGCCCCAGGTTCTTCCTATCACATTCTAAACTACACCACACAATATGTTTCACAAGTTTTATGTTGATATTTCTGTCAACATTATCATTATCACCTGCAAGGCTAGGCTGTCATTATTAAGATGTCAAATGCTGAACAATTCTAGTAACCAGTATATACACATTCCACCTTAACAACCCCTCATCACATCATCTACTATGTTAATTAGTACAAGGTCACAAACCCTTCTTCTGGATCAAAAGCAAACTACTAACTATAGAATCCAACTCGATTGATCTAATTCCAAGGGCAAAATTTCTCATTAAACGGGCATTATAAGGACCAAGTTTCTCTCTGTGTTTGCTACGCTTTTAATATAGTTAAGTAGTAAAAGTCAGGCGATTGCCATCACAGTCAAGTAATTTTCTGTTACAGGCAAATGGACAGCAGAAATGCTGAGGGCTATTAGAAAAGACTTAGCACCTCTGAAGATAAAATCAATATACAAACTATGATATATTGATGTTTAATATGGCATGCCCAAAGCCATGTTCTTAGCAACTCCTCTAAGAAACAATATTTGAAGAGTGGAAGCAATACTTAAGAGTTCTACTTGAGAGATGTATAATATATGGTTCGTGTTTTAGAGGTTCATTAATTAAATCTATCTTGGGGGGAAAAAAAACAAAAAAACCAAAAACCCCCCAGTCTGGAAATAACTGAAAGGAAAGTGCTATACTGTGGACTTTCTCTTAAGTATACTGTATGTATATTGTCGCCTTCAACTCATCCAAGATCACAAATTCGAAGAAACTAAAACATCAGAAGAAATAAATCTGCCCCAAAGCTTGCAGCTAATCAATGAAATTTTAAAATTCTATTACTTTATATCTTATATACAAAAAGTTTTATAACACAATATTATGTAAAAAACAACTGAATTGTGCAACATATAAGTGGTGGTGCTAATTACAAAATACTTTTTATTATTTACTGTATCTGCAAATTAATGCAATTGCAGAAACAGGAAACTGCTCTCCCACCATGATAGAAAAGTAGTTCCTGTAAACCTTTGGGTCTCAAAGTTAGCATGAAGATCTTCTCTTCTGAAAAGGTCTTTAAAACACTGTAAATTTTGAGTGAATTTGCAGCTTTGTTTTCTCTTTGAATGGTATTTTGGAGAGTTAATAAAATGTAAATATTAACCTGTATTTATATACTGTTGTTCTAGTTGCAAGTTCCGTCTCTGCATTTACATGAATATAAAATAACTGAAGAGATGTTGGCTTAATTTTCCATCAACATATCAAGGAATATGGCAAAGGCAGATATGCAAAGGAAAGGAAGACAAAAAGTACAGGGTTTGTTAAAAAACTCTAACAAAAGTGCCTAAGAAGTCTTTACATACAATTTAAAATTTCAGTGAAAGTTTGCATTCGGTGTTATCCTACAGAAGCTGTAAACTTGCAACAGCAAGAACTACTAAATGGACATCAGTGAATCCGTGGACCTACTGCAATTTCACTCCCCCATATTCATCACGTACAACAGTAATTGTCACTTTTTTCCATCTCTTCCATCAATACCAAGACCACTTCTATAATGACAGCCATTGTTTTCTTCATTTTGCATTTGTGATGAGGGCTAAACATATTGGTTAGACTTAATGGCAGAGTTCTGGTTAGTGCTAAATCTCCTCAAGTCCCCAGTTACACAATATTCCTTCCACTTACAAACTCCTGCGGTTACCTTGGGACTCTCTGCATGGGCTCAGTAAATGCTGTTTTCCAATAGCATCAAAAAAAATCACAGCAAATAATTTTCTTTTTTTCCAGTTCATGTTTGAAATGTTACCAGCAACACAGTTAAAGAATTCTATATAGACAGTGGTGGTCTTACATTTTATGCATTGAATACTGCTCCTGGTATGTTGATATAAGACATCTTGCTGCAACAAGAGCAAGGTATTTGATTCAAGGAGAAAAGAAAAAAAAAAAAAAGCAGGCCTAGAGACACTGCATTCTTTTAGATCAGTAGATAGGACAGTTACCATCTATTGAGACTGAAAATAAGTGGATTTGCTTTTGTTGATGCAGGTTTGCCATTCATGGTCAATTTCTAATGCAAGTTATCTGAAATAGTAAGAAATGTAAACAGAAAGCAAGCCTCAAATCTTCAAGACCTACACCAGAACACCAGTAACACTCTTGAGACAGATTGCAAATTAAACCTCAGCCTTTCCAGTAGTTTCATCATAACATGACAAAGGCTTATCAACAGCTTAAGCCGAGAGCCACAGCCTGGCAGCAGAGGGAGCCGAGGCTGCCTGAAAGCAATTTTCCTTCTGCAGCAGGAACTGCAGGTGGAAGACAGGGATGAAGGCTTGTCACATCTATACCTCACGTTAAGAAATACAAGTCTGTGTTGGCAATTGTTTTGGTCACTGCTGTTTTCCAGAGCCTGAAAATAGCCCAGACTTCACTGAAAAGGCATTTTATTAACTTGTACTCTGCTAAAAAAGCATCTTTTGGGCCACAGCTCAAATACAGAAGACAGAACCACTAGAGCCTGCCAGCACTATCAGACAACAACAGAACAGTTACGTGGTAGGACAGGAAGAGAAACTAGGAAAAGGCTGCATTATGGAGGACTATGGCTAAAAAGATAATTTTAATAGCATATTGTTTTAAAGTTTTATGTACACGTAATACACATTAAACAAATACATATTATCAAAGGTTGCAGGTAAGTTTTTTTTTCCTGTTTATACACACCATTATTACTGAATGTTCTAGGTGTTCACATACTGTAAACTAGAACAGGCTGCCAAATGTTTTTTTCAAAATTTCGAAAGAAAGAATCATTACAACTTTTTACTCCAGGATGTAACAATCTTCAGTTAAAAAAACCTAAACTCTCAGCTGATGTTTTATCATGCTGTCATTACCTTGTCTTCTATTAACCCACCACTATTGATTTATAAATATTATGCTGTCTTTAGACCACAAGGTTCTTGGATCAGGAGACAATGTAACATTCAGAGGTGGTAAAGACCTATGTATTTTGGGAATCTGTGAAAGGGCATTTAAATCTCTGAGCACTAAAATACAAACCACACGAATAACGATATTTGGTCTAATATTTTTTTAAATGTTGTAAATTTACAGCAGTGTAACAAAAAGTTCCATTTAAGTGGTACATCCGAAAGCAGCAGATCATTAATATGCTCCTGGAAAAGATGCAAAGTTTGTCCATTCTAGATAGGACAGTGACCAAATAACTGCGAATCCGTTACTTTCATCCTGTGTAGAAGGGCTCTTGTTACTTGCTAAATTTATTTTCCTGTTTGGACAGGAAATTATCTAGCTAACAATACTCCGATTTTATTTAAATCATTTCTTATCAAAGTAATCTTCCAGAAGCAAAGGTGATCTTCTAAAAGATAGCAGCTTTAGATTTATAAGTTTATGTTCCTTATACTTTCCAGGACGTCATCATGGAACCAGGTTTCAGTAAACATACTAGAGTTTTGCAAAGCCTCAAAAAGACGCCTATAGTCTTCTGGGTATAAGTTACGTGCTTCGGCATTTTTTGGAATTTCTAGCTCTCTCAGTAATTTGCCACCATTGTCCAAGCTCCACGAACTGAAACAAACAAACAAATAAAATCATAACAGAGCATTTCTTTCTGTGAAAAATTAAAGAGCCAGAAACAGTATCTGGAGGTTCATTTCATGCTTTCTCAGCTTCTAGAAGTTAACATCTTCCTACAACACAAGTTATTTTCAATCCATACTGCAAGCAGGAAGAAACCTCTGCTAGTAAGACATGTAAATATCAAGTAAAGCCCCCAGCAGACACAGACAACACCAAACCACAAAAGCCTCCTCATCCGAGTGTGGCTGCCCTCCGTCTCTGCTCCGCCCCAACTGCATAAGTCCGTAACAGACATTACAGCATAAAAAGAGGTTATTCTTCAATGCCTGGGAAATTAAAGCCAGGATCAACTCCAAGAAGATGATTCAGTATAGCATGAGTTAGTGTGACATACCTCCCAGGTATTTTCTTCAATATATAAATAGATGTATCCACTGTCTCCCCATCTACATCATTGCTATGAAAACTAGATTTTATGCATGTGCATATACATTAACTATTTCCCAGACAAGAAAAGGGTGTATAAATACATAGAAGATGCACATTAGAAACCTTCAAGGTTAGCTCCGCTTCCTGGCCAAAGGACTGAGCGGAGATTAGGTACACCACTGAGCTTTAAGAAAGAAATCCATTAAGGCTCTTTGCACTTGTCTTTCCTAAATGAGTTACTGAAATTTATTAGCTTCCCCCTCTTCTGGAAATTAACTTCCATAAACTACTACCAGGAGATTACAAATACATTCATTATTTTCATTAACAAGTTGAAATAAATGCTTTCCAGACTGCAAACACTTCCCGCTTATGGGAAATGGAAATCTACTGATCATAAAGCAAAATGAATAGCTCCAATGTAATACCAAAAAGAATAATTAAAAGGGAGTTGCATAATTGGTAAATAAGTCTAAAGCCAAATTTTTTAATTAGATAACAGAAAGCCATTTGAGGACATCCCCACTCCACCTTCAATAACCTTCAGCTGTTTTCGTTAGCATTACTTTGATGTCTGTTATAAACTGAAACTCTTTTTCAGCTTTTAATTTTTATACCTGCAAAACTCTTGGTGACTTTATTATTATGCCTGTAAAGTGAGTGAAAACTTCTTTGCAGATAGATGACCTCACCTCCATTGGAGTACCGATAATTACTGCACATCTACATTCTAAATACTTGTCTATCTTCCTGTCAAACCTCAAGTTTTTATCATCTGTGAATACAGGCCAGAACAGTCCCCAGAATATTGTATTTGTAAATTGCAAAATGAAATCTTCTATTCTACATGCAGATAATTAATGGGGAAAAAAAACCAAAAAAACCACCCTGTAATTCAGCTGTAAATAAATATTGCTTTGAGAATATAATTCAACATTTTCCTAAATTTCTCTGAAGAAAAACCATAAAAACTGTAATTTTTCATACTTACTTTAATCTGTCGGTAAGTTTAGACTTGGGTTTAGCAAGACACTGTTTCACCATGAAAATAAAAGTAGCTGCATTTGTGGGCTTCAAGCCTCCTGTAAATAGATTTTGCTGAGGAGTCAGTCGTACCAAACATAAATGGTCATTTGGCAGCCACTGCAAGAAAAACAAAACGAGTCAATGAAAAGTCCTTTTTAAGACAATGTCTGTCTTTAGCTAAGAGTAAGCGCTTCATCTCTGCCACCAGTAACATTTCTTAAGGAGTTTTAGAAAGCTGAAGTCACTCAAAATGTTGAAGCCAAGGCTTCAAAATTTTATTCTAGAGCAAAGACGCTTTACCTCCCCCACCCCCTCCAAAAGGAAAGGAAATAGGAAACCAGACACACTATCACTTTTTATTTTTAAGACTGAACTTTCCTAGTTGAAATACATAATACAGGCTCAATGTGAGTTTCCAAGAGATTATATGGCTTATAATATTCCTGTACTATACATGATATCAGATCAGATCACTTCAGCTACCTGCCTTTTGCATATAAAGATGGAATTATTTGAGTGTAGCACCAAGACAATATTGCAACTTGAGGATTGTATGAAATTGGGAAGTAGTGGAGTTTTTAACTGAAATAAATGTACTTCCATATTGGCAGCAATAAGTGTATTGTCCAATAGATCTCACATTTATACTTCTCCTAAAGCTGTCACAATGCATTTTACATAATGCACCTGATACGCCTCTCTACCTGGCTTTACAGCATCACGCCTAAGTGGGTAAGGCACACCCAGTCACTTGCATTCCCTCAGAGTCACTTATATTGTACAGTAACATTTCAAACAACATTCAATATACTAATATTCAATATACTAATGTAGCAGTCTTCTAGGGAGAGTAAAATCAAGTATTAAGTACATACGCTTTTATATTATTGGTATTAAATAGAAATATATTATACAAAGAAACATCATTACTTCTCTAGAAGAGAAAAGTAAAGAACTTCACACAGTATTTTTCCGCTTCTCATGCTTTTCAGCAATTAAGTAGCACATGGAATCTATACTGGTCATGTAAATAACCATTTTAATCAAAACCAAAAGTGCTGATTGTGCTATTAACTGTGATAACAGTTAGTTTTGTTCAAGCAGGTAGATGTGACCCTATCAAGTAACTGCATTTCAAAAAGACTTCACCTGTCCACATCCCTTTATGCTGTTTATTCACTGTATTTTTTCCATCATAGATGATAAAGATACTAATTTATTTCAGTTTCTAAGCTAATAGAAGTTCTTTACCCCACGTCTGATGCATCTACATGCTGCCCATAAGTTTTCATTAGAAGAACACTTCTTACAAAATACATGTGTAAATGCTGTTATAAAGTTATTTTAACTTTTAATTAGAAGTGGTTTAGCTGCACCTCCAAAAGGAGAAAAGTGCACACAAAAATCTTACCGTGCTTTTTGGTACTGCCAGTCCCCCATTTTTCAAATTAGTTACAAATGATGACCAAGGTTCCTATGGGAGGGAGAAAACATATTACAGAATTAAAGTGCTTTGATTAGAATAGTGTAGAACAGCACAGAATAGACTATTTCAGATGGAAGGGACCTACAATGATCATCTTGCCAATTGCCTGACCAATTCAGGGCTGACCAAGCTAAAGCCTGCTATTAAGGGCATTGTCCAAATGCCTTTTAAACACTGATGGGCTTGGGGCATCGGCCACCTCACTAAGAAGCCTGTTCCAGCATTTGACCACCCTCTGGGTAAAGAAATGCTTCCTAATGTCCAGTCTAAACTTCCCCTGGCACAGCTTTGAACCATCCCCATGCATCCTGTCACTGAACACCAGGGAGAAGAACTGAGCACCTCCCTCTCCACTTCCCCTCCTCAGGAAGCTGTAGAGAGCAATGATGTCACCCCTCAGCCTCCTTTTCTCCAAACTGGACAAGCCCAAAGTCCATAGCTGCTCCTCACAGGACTTTCCTTCCAGCCCTTTCACCAGCTGTGTTGCCCTCCTCTGCTCACATTCAAGGACCTTCACATCCTTCTTAAATTGTGGGCCCAGAACTGCCCACATCAATGCTGAATACAGTGTGTTAATCACCTCTTTTGACTGGCTGGTTATACTGTGTTTGATGCATCCAGGATGTGGTTTGCCCTCTTGGCTGCCAGGGCCCACAGGTGACTCATAGTGAGCCTGCTGTCAATGAGCACCCCCAGATCCCTTTCCACAGGGCTGCTCTCCAGACACTCCTCTCCCAATTTGTACTTGTGCCCAGCATTACTCCGTCCTGGGTACAGCACCCAGCATTTCAACCTAATTTCATCCCATTAATCATTGCCCAGTGCTCCAATCTATCTAGATCCATCTGCAAGGCATCTTGTCCCTCAAATAAGTCAAAAACAACTCCCAGTTTGGTCTCATCAGCAAACTCGCTAGTGGTGCATTCCACTCCTGCATCCAGATGGTTGATAAATATATTGAACAGAACCAGCCCTAGAATTGAACACTGAGGAACACCACTGCTGACCAGTTGCCACGCAGAGGTAGCCCCATTCTCTACAACCCTTTGAGCTCTGCTCTTCACCCAGTGCATCGTGGGCTGCTCTCCAGACACTCCTCTCCCAATTTGTACTTGTGCCCAGCATTACTCCGTCCTGGGTACAGCACCCAGCATTTCAACCTAATTTCATCCCATTAATCATTGCCCAATGCTCCAATCTATCTAGATCCATCTGCAAGGCATCTTGTCCCTCAAATAAGTCAAAAACAACTCCCAGTTTGGTCTCATCAGCAAACTCGCTAGTGGTGCATTCCACTCCTGCATCCAGATGGTTGATAAATATATTGAACAGAACCAGCCCTAGAATTGAACACTGAGGAACACCACTGCTGACCAGTTGCCACGCAGAGGTAGCCCCATTCTCTACAACCCTTTGAGCTCTGCTCTTCACCCAGTGCATCGTGAACCCACTCATCCCACAGCTGGACAACTTGTCCAGAAATGTGTAAAGGATAATATCAAAAGCCTTAATAAAATCCATAAAAGTTACATACACCAGCTCTTCTTCAGCCACTAGGATGATAGCGTGACCCTATCATAGGACATCAAATTACTTAAACAACTTTCACTCTGTGAGCCCATGTTGACTGTGCCTGATAACTGTGTCAATTCTTTAAATGCCTTTCAATAGTACCCAGTATAACCTTCTCCATAATTTTTCCAGGAACTTAGGTTAGACTAACAGGTCTGTAGTTTTTGGGGTTTTCCCTCAAACCCTTTTTGTAGATTTGAATAACACTGGCTCGCTTCCAGTCAGCAGAGACCTCCCCAGACTCCCAAGATCTTTGGCAGATGATCAAGCGGTGTCCTGCCATAACATCCCCTAGCTCCTTTAATACTCCAGGATGAATCCCATCAGGCTCCATCGACTTGTGAACATTCAGCTGGTCCCTTACAATTTTCAGTATCCACAAACGGAAAGTCCCTGTTCCCACACTGGTGGTCCTCTCACTCAGGGGACCAGGCAGCGAAGGTCTATCAGTATTATTAAAGACTGACACAAAAAATACATTGAATGTCTCATTGCTATTAGTCAGATGACCATCTTCCACAAGTATCATCTTATTCTTCAACACCTTAATATTTACCTTAATATATATCTTGTGCTATAGGTATTTAGAAGACAATAGATAGTGAAACTTTAAATTTTAGATGAGCAAAACATTTAAACTTTGAAGGTAGATTCCTAGAAAAACAGAGCACAAAGATAAATCTAAAAAAGCACAAAGTAGGTGAAAGTTGATGGCCATGTGCTCATCTGGAAGTGGGGAAACAACATAAAAAACTTTTTAAAACTAAACCGTAGCATATTTGACAAGGTAAGATAGTTATTGACTCGCAGGAGAAGCAGGCCTGCTTGGAACATAAAGGCACTGAGACTCAAAAAAGTATTTCTACTGAACACAGCTCAGGAAGTCAAAAGCATACATGATGGCCAAATGCAGAGGACACAACAAAGAGCAGACTATGATAGATTGGAAGAGCAGTCTTTTAGTCTCACACAATCCCAAGCAAGATGGAAAAGGACTTATCTGTTGTGCAAACATCTCTCTCTTACCTAAAAGCTTCTAAGAATAAATGGTTTTGAGTACAGTGTCTTGTAATGAAAATACTGACATCGTAGTTAATGATGATGATGCTTAACTAAAAGTGTTTTACACAAAACATGACTCTTCCAGGTTTTTACATCCAAAAGTTTTTAATAGTTCTCCAACTAATTTAAATGTCAAATTGGCTTCCAATTAGTTTATGACAATATAACACAAAAACCCTTTTCTGCAAACATGTCCACAGCATTGGAGACAATGTCAGCTGGTGCAAAAACTTACCGTGTGCAGTAGCTGAATTTCACATCCTACCTGCCAAAGTACAGTAAGTGCTTGGTAAGCCCTTGCATCCCCAGGCATTGCTGTTAATACCTAATAAAATGGCAAAGAAATAACTTTTTTATTGCAAAAACTAAGATTGTTCTTTATCTAAGCAAAATTCATATATATATATATATATATATATATATAAAACAAGTGGTTAGAAATTCATAGTTAAGTCTAAAATTCCAAGATAAAGTTAAATACACACATTGTGCTATTTCAGTACATCTCGTCAGAACACACAATTAGAAGATATTATGGTAGTCTAAGTATTTCATCACAGCAGTTATTTGGATAACAGAACTGTGTAGGAATTTCCAGCTAATACTTTCTTACCCCTTTTAAGGCAGAGAAGTTTCATACAGAAAAGAAACAGGGATCATATTTTGTATAAAAAGCATAACATGGGCAGAGTAATCAGCTCACAGTGATAAGATAATAGTCCCAATAAGACACAGAAGCAGAGGAAGCCAAACATCAGGTGACCTCACTGAACATTAAGCAGCATGCACAGTCATCGTCCTGATCAACATTACAGCTCTTAGGGCAAGAAAAAGAGAGAAACTTGTGGATATTCTCAAACAGGACAAAGAAAGACATAAATTGTAGCAGGGAGATTTAACTTCTTATAATAGATTTAGAAAGCCTCGTCATATGATTGACCAAAAAAAAAAGAAAGAGGAAGTTCCAATTGCTTTTACTTAGGTACACAACTCTCACTTAACAGGTTTCACAATAAAGCCAGAAAACTTAATAAAAAACACAGTGACTGCATTAATAGGCTGCCCCCTATTTGCTCAAAAATTTGGCAATTACAACCATACCATTTAAGTGGATATTTCAGTGGTGACCAACCTGTCATTTTGCAAAAGAATATACTTAAGACTTCTAAGGCTTCTAATTTTTTTCAGTAAGGTGTTAGACACAACACAGGTTGTGTAAGCACAGCTGGAAGTCTTTGCTTACTTCAGGTAATTAAAGGTTTGTGGTTCTGTAAGAACCTTATAGTTTCACAGAAAGAAAAGGTACCCTTGAACTATAAGTACAGTTCTAGAGGTTTGGGACAGCATAAATTAGGAACACAAACTCAGAAAGCTGCTCTGCACCTTAGTGTACAGAACTTTAATAAAAAGGTGTGCAAATCATTCATATTTCACCTCAGTTTTTTTCAGTACTGCATACAAAAAGGCTCAAGAGGACAAGGACGTCCCACTGAGCAGTCCTGAATTCAGACTTCATTGACTATTACCTACAACTAGTAAAGAACTTTGTTGCAAAAGCATGTTAAAGAATTTAAGCACCTCACAAGTTACAATGGAAAGAAAACAGCCGCCGCTGCTGCTGCTGCGTATCCTTCTCAAGGACCAGCCTTCACATTTGTAAGATTTGTGGTTATGTGACTATAGAATGTTTCTTGACAGTGCTATTCACTGTCAATGGCAGTTTCTTGACTGCACAGAGAACAAGTAGGAAACAGACAAGGCTTAAGATTTCTGGCAGATAAAGAAATTTACTAACAAAAACATTAACTATACAATATAAACGCTTTGTATTCTGTGACACAGTACTTACTCTTTACTACCTGTAAAATCTCTGACACATACCTTGTACTCTTTTTCACTTATAAAGATGTTGAGTTCTATTCTTCCGTATCTGTATATGGAACTGCATTCATACAGGGCAAAAAGAAGCCTCCAAAGTGTGTTTCTTTCCTTTTTTTGTGGTAAGATTCCAAAAATTTTCACAGGTACATCTGTTTCAATAGTGTGTAAAAGTATCTTTAAAATTTTGCAATATGTACATTAATGCTCATGTCTAAACTACAAACAATTAAGAAAGTCTGTCAGCTCACATTGTTCAAAATGAACACAATACAAGCTTTAGTCAAAGCTAAGCCTAGTTTGCACTGGACTCAACCTTTAATACAGACAAACAAATAGCTGAGACTGCATATTGCCACAAGGGTTTTTTGAAACTATCAAGAACCTAAATAAAGCCAAAATGTAGGAAATAATATCCATTATATTTTATATATATATAAATATTATATATTAAATAGAACATACACCTCAAGCAAAGAATTTGCCAAACTGCCTATGCACCCTTCAAACTTATCTGCAGCATGTGTGATCATATACATATACCTGCTCTCCAAGGAACTGCTGCTACACCCATGGTTTCAAAAAGTTTGTCAGAACACATAGCAGGTGGTTTCACCGTTCCAGTCACCAAAGGATCCAGTCGGAAGAAGTCACCGTAAATTACCTTTAATTGTCCATCCAGGCTATTCTCTAGGGACTGAATAAAATTAGTTTCAGTTGAAGAAATCTGGATGCAATAACCTGTCTTGCAAAACACCCAACCCAAACAAACAAAATGTTCAAGCGCTACCTAAAATTGTTACCCAGTCAACAGAAGTCAAATCTCAGAGCTGCCTCTTAGAGCTGACAAAAATAATTTTTTCCTTGATTATGCATTTTGACATTTCTCTGCTGCTCAACTGGAGCTTTAAAACACGTTCTTAAATTAGCAAGAGGTTCTGCAAAGTTTTGCAAAAAAGGCTACACTCAACTAAACAAACCACTGCATTTAATGATTTACAAGTGGAATTCTTCATATATGCAGAGAGAATGCCATTTATACACATTTTAAGTCAGGTGAGAATCTTTGGTTCCAAACCTCTACAGTATTGTAACACAATCCTTCTAGTGCAACTTCTGAAGCTGTATTGGACCACCTTTGAATCCATGCAAAGCCAAGGTGAACAGGAGAGGACAACACATTCGTCTTAATATTACCGGTCAATTGCAGGAAAATAGATGAAATAATACCAGGAGATAATCAGAAAAACCACGACTATTTTTACAGATTTCTGGAAGCTACATACAGACATCTTGCTAAAATATACACAACTACAATGACGCTGATTAGCATTAGCTTCAAATTTATGCCTGAAAATATTCATAGGAAGACTATGAACTCAAATTCCTGCATACATAAAATGCCAAATCAATTGATTACGAAATAGCTTGTTGCTGAATGTGCAATGTAAAATCAAACAACACTTACTATCATTAAGCATTATTTCAGATGTTACAAGTTACAATCACTGGCTAATTCCTTTTTGATCCAACAGTTACTACACAATTATAAGCTGATTTCTTATTTTCTCTTTAATTAAGTTTTAGAAATGTGCTACCAAATCAAAAGTGTACCTGTAAGTTTGGAAGAAAAGCTGAGTTACTTTCTAGGGCCACCACTCTAACACCTGCATTGAGCAGAGTTCGGGTCAAGATTCCAGGACCTGAAGGGGAAAAATAAATTAAAAAAAAATTTTTTTAAGTTCTGTTTTTTTCTAACTGATTTCCTTTAGTGATTTTCCTAACACAACACTTGGGACATACCACCTTCAACAGGAGATAACTTGTGCTTGTTTAAACACACTTAAAACAAGAGTTAGAAAAATTATTTACATGCAGCCTGCCTGAGATTGCTCAGTGAATTACACTAAGCACAACATTAAGATTAGATACCCAGGAACAATAGATAAAATGTTTCAAATATTTCTACTACTTTTTCTTCTGCCAACTGAAATAAACTTTGAAACCTTACCCCTATTATTTCTACAGGTAAGATACGCTCTGCAGAAATGTAAAAAAAACAAACCAGCATTAAGTAACTGCAGAGTAATGGCCCTCAGTGTTAGGCATGCTTTTACTAACAGAGGTACAGCCTACAAAACCAAAAATATCATCTGGGCAGGAAGGTGCGTCTCTTCTTACTTTACAGCACGGTTTTAACACCAGAGATGACACAAGCCGCCAGACTTGAGCCCTCACTCCTTCCTCCCAGAGCTCGGTATAAAAGCTGCGGCCCCGCCGCCCCGCACACCCAGCCAGCCCTGCCCCTCGCCAACGCGCGCCCCGGGAGAAGCCCCTAGTACGGAGCCCTCTCGGCGGGCCCAGGCAGCGCCGCCACCCAGCGCGGCCTCCAGTCCTGCCTGAAACCCCGGGAGAGACAGGGGCCCGTCCCCTCCCCTCGGCACCACCCACCTCCCCGCCGTCCCGGGAGAGCAGGGCCTGCGGCCCGTTACCGCCGGTGGCGAGGGCGGCAGCTGACGCTGACCCGGCAAGGTCACCGGGGCACGCCGAGCGGCGCCGCGTCCCAGCAGGCCCGGGAACGGCGAAGTCCCAGAGGGGCCCGGGGCGGGCAGAAGCCCCGGGGCGGCTTACCGGGCGCGCACTCGAGCAGGACGGGCTGGGGGCCGGGGCGGGCTCCGTCCTGCAGGCAGCGCTGCACGGTGCGGGCCAGCTGCGGGCAGGTGATGAAGCGACGGAGCGGCACGCCGTTCCGCTGCACCTGCTGCACCAGCCGTTCCGCCCCCGCCGCCTCTGGCACCCGCAGGCCCGGGCTCGGCCACTGTCCCACCGCCCGCCTCGCCGTCGCCCAGCAGGGCGGCAGCCCGCATAGCAGCGGCCGCAGCCCCGCCGCCAGAGCCGCCGCCAGGAAGCGGCGGCAGCAATCCGCAGCGCCCGGCGGGGCCCGGCCCGCAAGCATCGCCGCGCCGGCCCCACGCGAGCGAGCACCGAGTGCGCGATCGCCGCGGCAACGGGAAGCGTCACTTCCGGCTCTCCCCGGCCTCTCTAGCGCTCTTCCGCTCTATCGTCGGAGGTCTCTCGTCCCGCCGCCCTCTCTATGGTGCCAGCCCTCCGCGGCTGGGAGCCTGCGGCAGCGCGGCGGGACCCTTCCCCTCACCTCCGCGCCATGCCCGCCGGCGGGGCCCGGCCGCCTGAGCCGCAACGGAGCTGAGCTGAGCTGAGGTGAGCTGAGCTGGCAGGGGCTGATTCGCAGGAGGAAGGCGAGGGGAAGGGGAGATGTTTCCCCCGGTGCCGCGCGCCGCCGCCGCCTTCCGCTCGCACCGGCCGCCGCCGGGGGACTGCAGGGGGGAGTGAGGCCGCCGGGCGGGCGGCGGGAAGGTGCCTTAAGGCGAGACGGCGGGGACGGCACCTTCCCGCCGGCGAAGCTCCGCCGTGAGGCAGGCGGGCGGGCGAGTGAGCGCGGGCGGCGGCGGAACGGCTGCGGCGGCGGGGAGGCCGGTAGCGGCCGGGCTGAGCTCGCTGCCCGCCTCAGCCGGGCGGCAGGTGCCGGGGCTGCAGCTCCTTCAGCCGGAGCGGTGCCCCTGAAGCAAACCGGGGGACGGGGGAGGGGAGACCGTACGGCGGCGATGTGCCGTTCTGGAGGGAGCCGGGGTGGGGGGGGGGACGGCGGCGAGGAAGGCGCTGGCGGGCGCCGGTGGAGCGATGTCTGCTGGGTTTCGTTGGTGGAAGTCCCAGGAGCTACATATTTAGTTTGAGGTTTGCCTGGGTGTTTGACGGGAGGCTTTGATCTCCGCGTCCGTGGCTGACTCGTCACTCCGGGACCGGGTTCTCCGTACGGCCCCGCCGCCCTCGGCAGGTGCGGAATCCTGCCCCGGCAGATCTGCGACATCGCTCCCTGTGTCGCCTTCCCTCTGCCCGACACCGGCTCGCAGTTACCTTTTAGGTAAAACCGGTAATTCAGTAGTAGCGACTTTGAACCATTTCCCTAACGCCGTAGCGAGAAATGACTTTAGGACCGTCTTGAAGCCGTATTGGGGTTCTGCGAGATGAGTTGGTCCTGCAGGGAAACTGTGCCGAGACCTGCCGGGGGCGGGTGAGTGGCCGCGGTGCGATGGAGCCCTGGGGAAGGGGAGAGGAGCTTCCCAAATGTGCTTCCCTGCCCGGTTTGTGCAGGAGTGCTCTGGTCATCACAGAGTGGACCGGTCTGCAAATTAACAGCTCCAAAGTAGGCTACGTGGTTTTGTGCAAATTGCTTGATTTCTTGTATATTGCTTTGCTGTTTGTAAAGGGAGAAATTGACATGTGCCTACTTACTAAACAAAGTCATTTTGTTTGACTTACCTGTATTAAACAGAACTTGGGACAGAAAATTGTGGGTTTGCTATTCTGTCTTTGGAGGGTCTGCATGTGGCATGAAGAGGGGCTGCGCTGAATTTCGGAAAGATTGCCGATGCCTTGTCGAATGCAGCAGTTCTACATATCTGCAATTTATTTTTAAATACTCTTCTCTTTTACACTGAGTGCTGTAATAGTCTTCCCTGTGCCTTAAGGGAAACGGACAGACTGTTCAGCTGAATGATGGGATAGACCTCAATCCATTTTTAAACTGGACACTTTACATTTTTAATAGCTTTTTTCTTCTATTACTAATTAGTCTGATAATTCAGTAATTCATAGGACTTTTAGAACATTGAGCAGAACTTGGTTTTTTTAGAGCAAGTGTTTAGTACTGGCCTAATCCTGCGGTCCTTTTAAAAGTTTATTGATGGCTACAGCCACAGAAAGGTTAGGTATAGTTACTATATTAATTACCATGTTGTATTCCATACATTTTAAGGTTAATTAAAGAATTTTGGAATTTTTTGTTGCCAGTCAGAGCACTCGGGAGTGCTGGGGTCTTTGAGTGGGTTGTTCAGAGTAATTGAGATTATTCAGAGGAGTGTTTGCTAAGTAAAGCCAAAATACCTTGACGTGCTTCATACTCTAGAAATGCTACACTTTTTCTCCATATTTTTATTTACTTTAGCTTACAATGCTACAAGCTTTAGCTTGTAGGCAAGCTCCACTTCCCTACATTGAACCACAGATCTCTGCAGGATCAATTTATGATTTTTCTTTCCCTCCCCCCGTCAGATATGTACTGAATCTTGCATGCATAAACGACTACCTCTTTCTGACCTGGTCATATCCTTGAGGAACTGTTGAAGCCTTAGGAAAATGGTAAGTTTTGTACATTTTTTGTTAAGGATTTACAATGCAGAAAGTTGTTTAATACATTAAAGTGTATCCCGAGGACATTTGAACAGTATTTTTAAGTTAATGGCTAATTGTGACATATATTTTTCTAGTTTTATTTGGCTATTGCCACATGCAAACATTTGAATTTACAGGCTTACCTCATAGTCTTATATCTTCATAATTTAAGTACATTGTTGGGTGCTCTGAAATTATTGTTTCCTCCTAATGATTATTTCTGGAAATAAATCGGAGGAGAAATCAAAAGGGTTACATGTTTGATTGGATTCCAGCCTATGCTTGAAATAAGAGTTCATTAGTTGTATGGGGCAAAAAGATATGTAAATAGATATTTTTCTTCTTAATGGCTCTAAATGTCTTTTGCATTTACTTTTATTTAGTTTCATTTAAAGTTTATTTTTAAGTCAATATTAAAGCATTAGTCTTTTAGTATTATTTTGTGTTGTTTATATTTCATTATTTATTTATTATTTTAGTATTTTTTGTTTTAACTACTTAGCCTCAGTAAATATTGACAAGCATTTCGAAGTAAGGGAGGAAAAATTGCAGTAGTACATACATTTTTTCCTTTTCCTTTTTCAAACTCTTATGCTCATAGTTCATTTTAAGTACAAATTCAGTAGAATTCTCATGTTGCACAAAAAAAAACCCAAGAGGTATGTGAACGAAAACTTGCAGGTTCATAATTTTTCTTGCCCTGGTAGTGATACTTATCAATAGTCTCATATTTCGCTCAGAATACAGATTAAGGTCGTTGGTATTTAATTATTTCAGAAACTTTATCTATTTTATTTACCATATCCTATTTTATCATTGTAAAATTTAATCTTAAGTTTTACTCTTAATATTGATTATTCTGTTGGGGTTTTTTAATTATGCATAGATGGAAAGGCTTACCTGTTATGCAATTATTGTTTTCACTTATTTTATTTGGCATATGTCAATAATCTTGTTGTAATACTTCGGAAAGTAACCAAGGAAAATAGTAGGAGTGGTAAGAGATTTCTTCAGAACTGCTGTAAACACTGTGCACTGAGGAAAATAGTCTCTAGCAAGAATTATTTTTTTAAAAATCAAACGGAGCAGTAACCTCATTCTTTCGTGCTACTCCCTTGGCATCACTGTCCCCTACTCCAAGTCCTTGCATGCACAAAGGAAACATCCCAAGGACTGAAGCAGCATGTAATCCTATGCCAAAATCTGGTTTGAGGTCCAGTAAGTTTGCAGCCTGTGGGTTGTATTGGACATCTCCCTTCTAAGTGAAAATCGGTCTTTATAACGAGGTCAGCAATTTTGTATTTAGAGTCACTATGCTCTGTAAACCTTTACTTACCGCTTTTCTATGTGAAATGCGTTGACAATGAAAAGTGGCTTTACACTTGCATTTGAGGGTTGGGGTGGAGTTATCTTGCTGTTTGGCCAAGCTATTAGTAGTAAGGGAAATAAGAATCCAAGGTTCCTTGTAAGCCTGCCTTCTCCATGTGACAGTGTAGCTTCTAGTCTAGCGCTGAAAACCTGATTAATAGGGAATTACTGTCCGTTAAAAGTGGGCTTGATCAATTGTGCAGAACACGGGAGAGTGAGTGCTCAAGTAGCAATTTAATGAAACTGTCAAGTTAGTTGTCCTTTGAGATCATTTCTGAGTGCTAAATGTATGGTCATGTCTGTTAATATATCCTTATTTGAAGTTACGTTAAAGCACTCTTCCTCCCCTGTTTTCATGTTGTAATAACATGCTGTTTAATAGGAAAGCATTTTCACACCAGGTGCAGATTGACTTTGAAGCCTTATAAACACTGCAGCGAAGTACACAGCTGACAAAAGAGCCATTCAGCAAAAAAATAAACATTTTTAAATGAGCTGATGCCTCAAATTCCATCCCTACTAACAGTGTCCGTAGCTAATAAGTGTCCATGTCTTATTTTCCCTTATTAACACTAAGCAGCAATATTTTGACATTTTCAGTGGAGAGGCAAAGGGTTCTGTAGCGGGAAGACTGTTGCATAAGCTGAGTATTGTAAGGCATTTTGGCAGGGGTACAAACTTTCTCACTCTGTGCTATATCTGTTCTGTGTATACAAAGAAACTCAGTCCCTAGGGCTATCAATCTGGCATCTTTCATCAGCACTAAAATTACTGCAAATATTTTTTGGTGTGCATACAAAAAAGTGCTATTAAACCTTTGTGGACAGGAATAAAAACATTCAAGTGGGTGCATCTTCTGTTTACTTCTCTCAGAATTCCTTCTCATTGAATTCTGATGAGCATGTTCTGCTGACTCTCAAATTTACTCAGCCTGTGGTTTTGTATATGTCTTGTCATAGGTATTTTGAACATTTAGGCAATGTTCTCTTGCTTAAGAGCTTGTCACGCTAAAGATTTTTTTACTGTTTTTTTCAGTTATTTATCTACTTACTGTTTAACTGGGATGTCTTTGAAAATGTGTTGCTAACTTGTAAGGAAAATGTAGAGGAGAAATTATATTCTATAATTTTTTTCTATATTCTATATATTTCTATAGAAATACATTCTATATTTCTCTAATATTTGTATAGAGAAGTTTTGGTGTGCTACATGCTTGCTTTTTAGGAACAGAGTTCCTTAGGAGTGTGAAGTGTTTTCTGCTGTTGTTCCAATACACTGCTCCATCTGTTCAAGTTGAATTACTAACATGTGGCCTTATAACATGAGCTTTAACCCTGCTTTTCCCCATCCATGGAATTAATTTAACTTTCGTATTTTATTTTGTTTGGAAAAATAATGTTACACTGCAGGGCAAGTAAAGATGAACTCAAAATAACTTCAGGATTTAAAAAAACCTACCCAAACTAATTCTGGTATTTGTTTTATCTTTGTAATATGAGCATGATAGAAAGAATTTTAGGTTCACTTGAGGAGTACGTCATTGAAATAATATGGAATTTTGTAGTGTGCATTCTGGAGGTTCTTTCCCAATGGTTAAAACTTAGAATTTTGTGTGCTTTTAGCCTCAAAGTGAGGTCGTGATGATCTTATCACTTTTGACCAACATTTCAGCTGGACCTGCATCACAGTTCAGGTGGCATTCATTCTGTTGTTATAGTGTTACAGTTAATTAATGGCAAAAGAAACAATTTGGGCCATGTGTCTCCTGAAACTTACAAGTTTTTAAGTTGATCAGTAATATTTTGGCGTCCTCCTTTATTCATGTCTCTCTTTTATAAAATTACATTCATGGTGCAGAGCTTACAGGTTTGATCCCAGGACAGCTGGCATATAAAATTACCCTTTATCCAATGTTATTTTGGTAGCTGTTTAACTTCTTATCTCATTTTCCCTTTTACTCGTGGAAAACTATTGAACTCTACTATTTTAGCACTGAAATATGACATAGTACAAGGATAAATAGTAAGCATTTAATGTCTCTATAGTGTGTAAATCTTCTTGGTTTGGGTTTTAAGTGAAATTAGTTTTTACCCTCTTACAGTACTGATGGTAAGTTTTATTAGTGTTTGCAAGATTTGGTATTTTCTAATGGAAAGATGCTTTTTTTAAATGCAGACTATGGCTTAAAGTGACTTTGACAGTAAGAGTTTTCTGAAAAAAACTGAAGTAAACCAAATTAGATCTCTGTTTACAGGCCTAGGTATTACAAACATTCAAATTCTGATAGAAAAACTGATAAGTCTGTGCTTCAGAAAGCCTCTCTAAGATCTATTAATCAAAAGTATGTGAGTTATTAGTGACAGCTCATATAGCCAGCATCTATTTACACAATTACAGCTGAGATGAATTACCTTAGTAACTTCCTGTTGGAAAGGGGAGAGTTGTGACAGCCTTTCACCACTGTGTTTAAGTGGTCACAGCTTCATTAACTTCAATCAATTTACACCAGTGATTAATTTTTGGGGGATTGTGATTCATCTAACATAGACCTCTTCTGGTTTATGTGTGATTGAGTTATCACTTATGCATTTAAGGGCAAAAAAACTTGACCAAATATAAGTTTAATACCTCTTTACAATCCTTGTATGGTCTCCTTTACCAAAATACGTATTTCACAGTCTTTTTAACATATTCATCTGTGTTACATCCCAGTGAAATAAAGCAGTATTTTGTCATTAAGAAATGTATTAAACATGATGTAGCAATTTGACCAGCTTCCTGGAGGACGTTCAGAGCAAAGAAAGGGTTTGAATTCAGTCATTTGTATCTGGCATTGAATAATGTAGAAACTAGACCATCCTTCCCTTCTGAAACGTAAAACCAACTGATGCAACATTTTGGTAGAGCTGGTGGATATTCTTAATTTTCTAATGATGACAATTATTAAAGCTGTAACAACTAGCTCTGTTCCTAATTAACCTTCTTGGAGCTGCAGCTTTGATAGTGAAGGACAATACTTGCAGACAATAATTGTCTTAAATTTTACGGACAGATTTCCATTCTATTTGTGGTTGCTTCTGGCCTTGATACGGTTTAGGATCTAATGGAATATTTTGACCATGCTGATTTTCTTTGGATTGATAAGGCCTATAAAACTTGCTCATCCCTCAGGTGGAAATTATGGAATTCAGTCTCACTATCAGAAAGTCTTGAACACTCTTGTTTCTTCAGATGGGCATTTTTTATATAATTGTCTCATCCTTCTTGCAGCTCCATTTCAAGGGACTATATTCTGTCACTTCAGCCTTTCCATATATGTTTAAAGTTGTTACGTGAGATTGTGAGGGATTTTAGATGATTGTGAGGTTTTTTAGCTACCTCTTACAAGGTGGTAGGATGTATCAGCTTCCTCAGGTCTTGGTAAAGATTGAGCTGAGCTGATTATGAATTCTCATAAAAATACCCTGTACTGATATGCAGGACTCCTTGTATTTATTTTTTTTAAACCTGTAATAAAAAAGTACCCATCCTAGAAAAGATGCATAAATTTGTCTAGTAGGAAATTTTTAATTTTTGTTATACTTTGTAATCAAACTTGTGCACATGTTCTGAAGTGTAGCAACAATCTCTGGGAGTTGTTCAATTGGAAGGAAAATGTAAAAATCAAAAATGGCAAATTACTTCACCTCATAAGACTAAAAAGGAGATTCATACATCCCAAGGCAGGACCAGTTACTTAGAGGTTATTCCTGACCAATGTTTTCCTAGACTGTTTATAAAAGTGCTGTAGTGATGGGAGTTCTCCATCCTCCTGAAACAGTTTATTCTACTGCCTTTCTATCCCTACCTGAGACATTCTGGTGTTTTGCTGCAGACAAGAACAAAAGATGAACACATGAAATGGTAAGATACCCTTTTATTCTTAGCCCATTGAGTGAAATTTGTCCTAGTGAAGCTTGAAACCCAAAATTTTTCAGACATTTGAGGGACTGATGATTGTGTATTTTAAGCGCTGAAAAAGAGCTTGTGTGAAATTTTTGTCTGAACTGTCGTGTGTTCTAATAAAAGATACTATTTGTTCCCAGCCAAACCTCCTGTATTTGATTGCTGACTGAAACATATTTCTGTAGTAATGTTAAATGTGGAAGAGTAGATTATGCTTGGCAGTATATGCTTATCATTGTTTATTAAAGCTGTGAATAAGCAATATGACTAGGAAGCTTACGAGTTGAAAATAGCATGTGGAACTTCCTCTCAAAACCCCAGTATTCCTGCTGTTTATAGATGTAAAGATCATTGTGTCTAAAATGCCACTGCCACTTGAGAAATGTCACTTCAATGTCAGAAAGTGCCAAACCACCAAAATCGTCATGCTCAGACATTTTTGTAAATTCAGTGAAATTAGATAAGCCACTCCTGCATTTGAATGCTTCTTGGAGGACAGCACGCTTCATGTGTTTGAAGAGATAGACCTCCTAAACCACCTGTCTGAACAAGAAGCAGAAAACACATATAAAGATATTTTACCCCTAGTATATTATTTCAAAGCCAAACATAGGGCAAACTGGACAGTCAGGAGGATGTTAATGAGATTCTCTTATAGCAGGGCTAACCAGTAATGAGATTGTATGTAAGACTGTCTTGTGAAATGATAAACTGCTGAGTCCCTGCTATAAGACAGCGTGGTAATTTTTTTTCTGTGGAGATGGCAGGTAGATAATGGGAGTATACACATAAATATTCTTATTTCCCTTTAGAAATAGCAGCATTCCAACTATTAAATGTTGCACATAAAAAACAACGCAGAGCAAAATTCTGCTAGCTGGAAGTGGTCTGGCTTTGTGAGATGGTTATAGCTAAATCAATCACCTGCCTTCTTTTTCTGCTGTCTCTGTCCTGCAGCAAATTGTGTGATGGTTAAGTATGTCTTCAACAACTAGTACTTTTCTCTGTTGTTTTTGTTTTTTTTTCTTGACTGTGGTGAGGCAAGGGCACTCTGAAGCAATCTGGAGATAATACTCCAAGTTACTTTAGGTGTATGTTGGCTTCCATATGAGCAGAAGCAGCAAACAGTCGTAGAGAATTGCACATATAGGCTTTTTGTTTATTAGCTCCTGTAACAGCATAGTAGGTGTTGTCCTTTTTCTTGCAAGCTAATGAACTCGTAATGGTATGTTGTATGTAGTTTTAGATAGTGGCATCTAGCTGCTCCGTCATCTAGAGTTTCCTCTCCATTGCTGCATCTTCATTTTGTTGGTAAATGTAATAAAATGAGATCAACGTTCTTCCTTGTGTGTGGAAATTAATGTGCAATAATAAGAATTTGCAGTACAGGTTTTGATTTTTATATAGACATGATAGTTTTTACCTTGGTTTGTGTTAATTTTAGAATTTCATATTTATCAGTATTAAATAAGATACTAACATACAAATGTGATCTTGTAACGTATCTTTACACCCAGGTATCAGGAAGATCAACAGGTGTTTTTAAGAAATATGTGGGTTAGGTTTAGTCATTCTTTAAATTTCAGTATTTCTACAGTTTCCCTTTGTTGTTGTTGTGTTAGGAGCACCAACTCTGTAAAAATAATGGTTTAAAAACAATCCAGTTTCCTTTTCACAGAATTGGTGTGATTATTTTTTTCTCTAGGATTTGTGAAGCTGCTTGTATTTAAAATAAAAAATAAAAAAAAGAGGCAAAAACATTGCAACAATTAAGAAAATTAAATTCCCTTAGTCCTAGGTATTATGTATTTTTTACCAGTCATTAAACCCAAGACATGTTTAATTTCTTCTTTAAAAGGGTGGGGATTCCACGACATCTCTAGACAGCCTGTTTGGTTGTTTATATGGCAATCTTTTCTAGGCTGAATAAACGTTACTGGGTGTAGAAAGGAAGAGACAGCTCTAAAACTTTTACCTCACTGTAATCTAGATTCTCTTATTTGTGTGCCTCTTGGATATTGTACACAGAACAAAAATACTTGGCTGTAATTGATCAGTGTCTGGTAGGACATAATGAATTCTCTTGTGCTTGTAACACTTGCTGAATTATATCTTAGGAGAGAAAAAACACCACTTGGAGTCGTGGTCAGTTTGCTGTTTGGTATCTCTTTATGAAATGCTGTTCATGAGAACTGATGACCGGTTAATCCCTATTTCATATAGATGTGCGTTGTTTATTCAAAAGATACAATGTATTTTGTTTCTATTAGTGAATTTTGTGTTACTCCTTTTGGAGCACTGCTTGCTACAATTAATTTTGAATCAAATCCTAAAAAATTCTAATGACTGCTTCTAACTGTAGATTTTTATATAGGTATTGTGTGTTATCATTGAAGTTAATGAAAAGGTTGAGTAGAAGCAACACTAGGAACCAAGCTGAAATGGCCATTCAATTTGAATAGAACAATATAGGTGGTAGAATGGGGAAATTGACTTTCAAAGAATTAAGACTTAAATCTCCCTAATTAACATACAATAATTAAATGGCATTAGAGAGGGGGGAAAATAGTGTCTTTGGCAGAGGAGCTATATGAAGGCAGTCAAATGGAATAAACAAATGATTTGCCATGAACTTTTGAAATGTTAGAACCTTTCTAGCCTTTTGCCAGCAGATGTGGTGTTATGACCTTGATCTGTTCTGTAAGATACTTCTGAGATGAGTAAATGAAATACTTTGCTGTATATTCAGTAAGCATTTGCAAAACCCACCAGCTTTCCCGGATAGAGGATCTGTGTCTCTATGACAGTCTGGGGAAGGGGGTATTGTTTGTGGGTTTGGTTTGGCGTTGCTTTTTTAATGCCCTCTTCAAATTTCGTCTGTGCCAGGTCAGGAAAGATCCCAGTTCTTCCCTTTTTTTCAGAATACAGTCCAAACAACTGTATTTAAGGTTATGTTTCCTTAATAACGATAGATGGAAGAAAGGCTCTGTACACACACAAAAATGAACAACTGAAAAAGATCTTGCAATTATAAGAAATCATATGAAGTACATGAAAGAGAACACTGAAGAGCACAGGCTTTTTAAAATTGAAATTGATTTAAAATATAAGTCAGTACCATGATATTTCTATAGTGTACGTAGTTTTTCCCAAAGCAAACAAACTTTTTCAATACAGACTTTGTCTTTTAGCCACTTGGCAACTGTTTTCCATCTTCTTTTCGATTTGTGCTATAATCACCATGATTATATATGCTAATTGCAGGAGTCTGTATGGCAACTGGAACTGAAGCACTTTCATTCACTGGCACCTTCATTTCAGTTCATTTCAATGGCAAACCAGTAAATACAGTAACTGCATGTTAATAGTCTGTTAAATATACTTCAAATTACTAGTGATTTAAATTCCAATTTTATTTATAAATTAGTGTTTCTACTTGTGGTTTTAAACAGAGCTACAGTTCATTCTCACAGGATTTAGCTTTACTTTGGTACCTGCCTGGTGCCTTGGTAAAGCCAACAGTACTAGCGTTTAGCAACACTGAAAACCAGGAAGGGAAAAAAGTTTCATCTTGTGGTGTGGGGGGGAATCCTTTTAAAAGATCAAGGCCAAGGCTCTTCTAAACTCTTTGAACTAGCTCTTCCTGGATTTTCATTCTCTAAAGAGTCATAAGGGTTGCAGAAAGAAAAAGATTTTTCAGGGCTACTTTAGTTTGGAGAAATATGGCATTTCAATCAATAAACCAAGAAATGTTGATCTCTGCTAGCTGCAGAAGCTCTCCAGCCTCTCAGCCAAAGAGCAGCTATCATTTTAGCTACACATTCAAAGGAAATGAGTTAATGTTTTTCTATCAAAATGTTAGCTTCCTCTATAGAAAGTACCACTTGTCAAAAGCATCTTTTCCTCATTTTGCACAATCTAATAGGAAACACCTTGTTCAAATGCATCCAAGTTTCTGTTTCCCTGTGATAGATGTTGAAAGGATAAACTGTTGTCTAGTGATAGAAGCAAGAGAGTGGTGGTAGAGCATCCTGATTTTTAATTATTGCTGTTAAAACTAATTCCTTCTTGGCTTTGGGCAATTTACTTCAACCTCTTTTGTTTGATACATTATTTAATCTATGAGCTGGGGCTGGCAGCAGTAGCTATTATTTCATGTGCTAGGAAAAGTAAAAACTGAACCTTTTAAGTTTAACATGGTTTTGTGATTATTGTTCTTTTTTAATTATTTAGAACACTTATCAATAAATCACCGTAAATATAGTGTGGTGTCTATAAATAGTATCTTTCTAGTTCTGATTCTTGCTGTTCTCATTAAGGTCTGTCCTTCTTTTAACCTTTCATTTCGTGTTTAACTCTTTTTGAGAGAAAGGGCTTGATTAAGGAGCATCCTTCTAATGAACAGATGAGTTCTCCAGATACGTACCTCCTCCAGAGCTCCCTTCTTTGTAGTGCTCAAGGAAAGCTAATTCTCGTATTTGGCTGCCAAAGAAAAGTATGACTTATGTCTCTAGTGTACAATTCATTGTTCTTCTAGAATAGAATGTTTCAGTTGGAAGGGACCTATAATGATTATCTAGTCCCACTGCTAAGGATGTTGTCCAAATGCCCCTTAAACACTGACAGGTTTGGGGCATTGACCACTTCTCCAGGGAACCTGCTCCAGTGTTGGTCCACTCTCTCACTGAAGAAATGTTTCCTAATGTCTCATCTAAACCTCCCCTGGTGCAGCTTACATGCTATAGGAATGGCAATGTCTTTTGTTAGACTGGTATGGCTGGAAATAGTTATGTTCTTCAGGTTGGAAGCAGAGATGCAGTTGTCCTAGTTGGTGCTGATTTTTGTGTTGCCCGGCTCATGGAGGCTTGTCACCCTCTGCATGCTTCCCTGGAGCTCCTAGAACATTCTTCTTGATGCTACTGGCACGCAGGCCTTGTAACCTTCCGATTCCTAATCTTTACAGAGCATGTGCCAATTGAAGTCTTATCTGAGGGTAGGTGTAGCTGCCCAGGTCTTGCCGCTCCTGTAAAACCAGTAGAACAGTATTTGATGGAGGAGCCCAGGAATACATAAGTGGAGGAGAAGTAAACTTTTACTAAGAAGGGGTAGACTACTAAAGGTGATGTTAATATGTGTCCAGGAAACTGTTAGCTCAGCAAAATTTATGTTATTTTAATAATAAAGTCTTTAGAAATAAGCTCTTCAGGAATGCTAACAAAAAAATATTTTGAGACAGGTGTAGAGGGCAGTCACAGAGAACCAGAATAATTGAAAGTAGTGAAGAAAGAGGAGTGAACAGTTTAGAAGAATTAATGCTGTAAAGGATTTACTGGCTGTGCACCCTAACAGCATAGATGGTCAGCAGCAATTGTAGTGGCTGGTATGGATATGAGCACAGGATAATTTCTGTACTGTCCTCTTCACCTCTGCAGTCCTGCATCCTTTTTGTTCCCACCTAATCCTATAAATGGGAAAATACATTTGACTTAAGAACATAGTGTCTGAGTAAAAGGAACATATGATTTACACCTGTTTTCACCCCTAAGAACTAGCAAATTTGCTTTTTTATATGAATGTTTTAATAAAGAATACTTTAAACCTTGTATGAAAAGTAGATACAGAAGGAATTTTCTTTGTGATGTGGCCTGTGTCTAATTCATGATCCCACCATTCAGAGGCATAGAGTCACAGGATGGTTAATCTTGGAAGGAACCTCTGGAGATTGTCTAGTCCAGCCTCACTCCACCCCTTCTACCCTTCATCCCTGCTCAAAGAAAGGCCAGCTAGAGTGTGTTGCTCAGGTCCATGACCAGATGGGTTTCGAATATTTCCAAAGATGGCACCTCCACAGCCTGTTCTGGGAAACCTGTCCCAATGTTCAGTCACCCTTACAAGTAAAACTTCTTTTTATGTTTCACCAGAGTTTCTTTTATTCAGTTTGTGTCCATAGCCTCTTACCCTTCCACTGGATACCACCAAGAAGAGTCTGACTCAGTCATCTTTATTTGTTTATATGACATTTATGTGTGTTGATTTAACTCTGAGCCTTCCACATGCTGAACAATCACAGTTCTCTCAGCCTTGCCTCCTCAGTCATCTTTGTGGCTCTGTGCTGGACCTGCTTCAGTAAGTCCATCTCTTTCTTGGACTGGAGAACCCAGAACTGGATTCAGGTATACCTTGCCAGTGCTGAGTAGAGAGGAAGGATCGGCTCCCCTGATCTGCTCTTCCTAATGCAGCCTGGAGTCGCATGGTCAGTTGTTGCCCCAAGTCCATTTCTGCAGGGCTGCTTTCCATCTGGGTGGTCCCCAGTGTGTATCGGTGCATTGGGTCATTCCTTCCCAGGTGCAAGATTTTGTACTTCTTGTTGAACTGTGTGAAGTTCGTGTCAGCCCACTTCTGCAACCTGTCAAGGCCCCTGTGAATGGCAGCACAACCATCTGGTGTATCATCTGCAAACTTGCCTGAGGGTCGTCTCTGTTCATCACCCATATCGTTAATGAAGAGATTAAATGGTACTGGCCTCGCTGTCAACCTCTGGATGCACACCACTAGTGACTGGCCTCCAGATGGACTTAATTTGGTTGATCTTGACATCCTGGGCCTGGATGTTCAGCCAGTTTTCAGTCTGCCTCAGTGGCTCTTTAGTCTGTATTTCATGTGCTTGTCTGTGAAGATGTTTTTGGAGACAGTGTCAAAAGCCTTACCAAATTCAAGGTAAACAGTATGTATTGTTCTCCCCTTCTCTGCTGAGCCAGTCACCTCTTTTGTAGAAGCCTATTGAGTTGGTTAAGCACTATTTACCCATCATAAATCCACACTGGCTGCTCTTGATGACCTTCTTGTCCTTCATGTTTGAAAACGGTTTCTAGGATTACTTGCTATATCACCTTCCAGGGATTTAGGTGAGGCTGAGCAGCCTGTAGCTCTCTGAATCCTCCTCCTTGTCCTTCTCTAAGACAGCAGTGACATTTTAATTTTTCCAGTCCTTTTACCAACTTCAGAGCTTGTGGAGGAATAATTTTGGGAAAATCTTTTAAGTAATCTTTAACAGAAACATGCTTCTGTATTTGAAAGAAAACCTACTTATGCTCTAAGGCATTTTTTTCCATTTTTCTGCAATTTGAATTCTTCTAGCAAATAAAATGAAACATTAAATGAAACGCACACTTGTTAAATATGTGAGATATTTCAGTTGTATATACCAGGCTGTAAGACTGAAGAAAGCCTGGTGAAGACAGGTTTCCTAAAATGCCTTTTTATTTAAAGGAAAGGATAGGAAGCTGCTGTAGGAGGCTTGTATAAGCTCTTCTATAATACAGGAGCGCTTGCTGATTTTTGGCTTTGCTATTTAAAATAGATCTAATGTGATGTAGATAATGCAGCTGTATTTCATCTATATAGTTGTTAAGTTAAACCAGTAGTATTGCCACACTCCTAAAAGCTGAAGATAGGAACCGATACAATAACGGTCCTGGATAAGTACTGTATAACTCTGCTGCTAAGAGTTACCCTTTTTTTCTTGTGAATATGCATCTAACTGCAGCGTTGATTAGAGTTGCATGTTCACAAAAAGGGAAAATTGACCCCTGCTGAGAGTAGGTGGGGGATTAGGTTTTTTTTATTAACAAACCATCTGCTTCTGTGTATACTGAAGACATTGAATGTTTTCTTGAAAATAAAGTGACAATCTGAGTCAATAAACAGGTTCTATTTGTATCTAATTCCTGTAACAGAGTTAATCTGTCTGCATATTTGATGTCATACCATCACTGACAGAATTAAAAGTTGTTCTGCTTTTATTCCTCCCTGATTTATTTCAGGAAAACTATGATCTTATGTGACAAGAATGCTTTTGTTTTGCCATGGACTTGAAGGGGGGTGGTGTGTGGGGAGGTTCTGTTTATCTCTTTGTTTTTCTCATTACCTCAGCTATAACACTGTGAGCACTGCTGTAAAGATCAGCTATGCTATTGGTTAGGTAACTGGAATCGATTATAATTGGATAAAAATACAAGTTGATAGTTTTTTGATTGTAGATATACTTTGCTTTAAGACTTACAATGGGGCAATGGATTACTGTTTGAAAGAATTTCCCCGTACTTTTAAACTGTATCACTAGGCTAATGTGATTCTTTGCTGGCTGGCATTAAGTACAAGGTTATTTATCAATTCTAATATACGTATTATAAATGCTGCTTCTGGTTTTATTTTTAGGTCTAAAAATATTTGGAGGGAGAATAAGTGGTTCAACAAGTAACGCTCTAATGGATGACAGAGAATTTCCACCAAATGATCTACAAATAGACTCAAAGGACAGTCTTCCTGCTGACTATAGGGTAGAAAGCTTGGCATCTCATCTGGTTTCTTCAGCTGATGAAAATGAAAATCAACTTGACAATGATGGGAATGAGGTTCTGACCAGTAGTAGCATTGCTATGGGACGACAGGCTAAAGGTGAGCAGGACAGCATCAATAACAATGAGAATACGGAGAGTGGAGACTGTACCCCAAGCTGCAAGGAAGGTGAAACTGAGAGATCTGTAAATGCCCATATGGACCCCCAGCTGGAGGAAAAGCCTATTACAGAAAAGCATCCAGGTGGAAAAAGGAGTCCAAGAAGCAAAAGAAGCTCCACCAAAAAATCTAAAGGTACTTTATAAAAAAATATTTTTGTTCTGTTTACTTAAAATAATAACACTGTAGTTCTGATCTGTGAACTAATAAGAAAGATATATTTTAGTTGTTACACTAATTATTTTTAAAATTTCACTGAATTTTTTTTGGAGGGGACATGAGGGTCTGAACTGTTAATAGTCTTAAATCAGATTTAGTTCTAGATGTTTTCACTTTCTGTATTTCAACATTGGTTATATAGCAAAATGAACAAATTAAGGAAGCAGAAGTAGAGGGAGGTGCAGAGTTTCAGTATGGAAATTGGGCTGACTTCCAAATCAGAATAGCTAGAAATTCAGGCAACGTGATTTTGTTCATTTAAACATTGTGCTTGAGTGCAAGACTCTGGTGTCTTCATCCAGTGTCAAGATTTTTTCAATCTTAGTGTGAGTATCAAATAGCTTGATCTTGGCCTGATGTTGTCAAAATTTACTTATATTTTTCAGGACTCAGGTAGTTCGAGGATATGCATTTTCAGTAATGAGCTATTTAACAAATGTGTTCCTACTTTTCCGTTAGATCTTTTGGATATGACTTGGATAAGGAAAATGTAAATTTTTATTACATATTCTTATTTGAGATGCTTCTTCCCTTTTTGAATGCGTAGGATTTGTCTGCATCAACACAATGCGTTATTATATTAGGGTTTTGCCATAAATCATAAAGCTTATGTGTCACAGTGCTGCAAATATATTAATTAAAATCAGTGTATCTTTGAAAGTTGCTTGGAATAATTCAATTATGCCAGCTTTTTTTTTTTTCCCCCATGTATTTTTTTTTGTCTAAAGACTGAGAGGATGACGAATTTGGCTACTTAAAATAGCTACTTTTAAAATACAGTGTTCATGCTATATGGCAAGTCTTTTATGGCCTAATCTGAAAACTGATGATAATCTGAAAGGATTAAAAAAATAGGCAAAGAAAGGAAGGAAGCCTTGCATTCCATATCTTATACTTAATGGTAAAATCTAGAAGAGAAAAATTTTGTTTTCTAGTAGAGATAAGAAGATCCTGAAATCTTTCATTACAGGAAGAATGAGTTCTTATTAAATTATGCAGAAAGTCATTAACTATATATTTCAACTGTAGATTTAATGTCTAAAAATAGAAGAAAATACTTAATTAAAAAAAGAGATTGGCAGAAGTAATTGAGAACCAGTCATGTGTATGATGGGAATAACAAAAAACAAGTTGATGAAACGTGACACAGACGTGTGGACAGAAGTATCTGAAGCATGATGAGAAGAAAAGGAAAAATTCTCCCAAACACTGAAAGTTAAACTCCACCTGTATTATCTTTCCATCCATTTGTATTCTTCTTTATAAATGCAATCAACTGATGCAGAAGTACCGCAAAACAAGCTTTGCACAGTAGATGGCAATTTTAAGGAAAAAAGCAGAAAGCTGAAATAGAGAAAATTTAATGGAAAAATCTAGAGGTGTAAAAAAACCACAACAGAAAATGTCCTACCTACAAAAGTCATTTAAAAGTTTTCTTGAATTCCTATGAACAAACTTTACTACTTATTAATAAAGAAAATCGGCTGTTATAGAAAGATCAAAGTATAAAATTACATTGTATGTCCCATTGCTTAAGGGCAGATTTACATTTAGTTTTTCAGAGGTTCTCACGTGATGGTTCTCCTGTTTTCACACAATGCAATGATTGTGTTACAATTTCTTCATGTTGTAAATGTCTTTATTTTAGTGATAGTCCTTTTAATTTCTAACACCAGCTATTTTAATCCATCCCTAAGTACCCCTCTACATAAAAGAACTAAACTAGCTTGCTTGCCTTTATACCAACTCAGTGATAAAGGAGAGAATAATCAAACCAGAGTGGAAGATCCTTGAGCGGGTGATAGCAGTGTCACAAAAGCAAGCCAGAATCACAAACTAAATACTTGCATGGCATGTATTATGGTGATATTTTTTTAATTTTTATTTTCAACTATCAAGGAATCATGGGTGAGTTGCTTCGACTTGTAGCTAAAGAAAGGCTTTATGAATCTTCTCCTCTTTCCCGCCAAGCAAACCTGTTAGGGCTGCTGTTAAATGTTGCCATTCTGGAAAAGATTGTATTTGACTTACAAAGCATGCTGTTCATATTTCTTCTCTTGCTAGTGACTAAGCCAATGAACCTGGATTATGGAAAACTACATTTTGCTTGTTTTCATTTATTTAGGACTTGCTCAGGAGAAGATTGGTGATCCCATCTTCTGCTCTGAACATATGTTTTTACTTTAGAAGAAAGAGCAAGTATTCGCAGTGCATTTGAAACCCTCATAACCTTTTATGCTTTATAAGCAAATATTTAAACTATTTGATTATTATGTTTCATTATATCCTTCCAATGCATTGGAGCTAGAATTATCTTAGCTCCCTAAGATCAGTTGACTGAGATGCAAGATTAAGAACCACTATATCTGGGTGAAGATTTACCTGGTATATCTTCAGTATCCTAGGGCAGTATCCTCCCCCTGACAGTGGCCAATAGAGGATGGGAGGGTAAAAGGACAAGGCAAAGAGGTAGTGATTTGTTCGTCTGTTTTCCTTGTCATCAGCAATTTTCCATTCAGGACTTCCCCAAGTAGGAGTTGGTAGACTGTAATAGCTTACAATGAATTTGTCACCTGGTTTTTGAGTCCATTTTGGTGTCGTGGAGTCAGTAGTTCCAAGGTATCTCCTATGCGTTGTTTGAAGAAGAACCTCCTTTTAGCTCTCCTGATGCTGCAGTAGATGTATTAGAGGAAATTGACAAGTCTGTAGCTTCCAGATCCCAAATGTCACTCACATTGTTTTTGTATACTAATAAGAGTTTTGAGTAGACAATGATTATATCTGCTTAAGGAGGACACTGGTGATCAAAGAAGAGATATAAATTTCAATTGACAAATTTAAACTTTGGTGATTATTCATACTTAGATTCCTTGTAATGAATCATACTAACTTTAGTGCAGTAGAGACAGTGATTCATGAAGTGTCATCTGCTTCAATGTATTTTTGTAAATACAGACTTCAAATTATTCCTGTTCTCTGAAAATAATTTCATTTTTTTCCAAAAGATCAATTGTGGCATAACTAGTGACATAATATTGTAAAATCACACTGTGTCATTCCTGAATGCAGTATAGCATGGTATCTTATGCTTAATCACTTTTCCCCAAGTTAAATTCTGCCACATACATTTTTCCTGTAAAATATTCAATTTATTTCTTGGAACAGCTTGAAGGTGGGGGAAGAAAGTGGAATGGTTGGGATGAAACTGGTGTTGCAGCAAATGAAATATATGAATATAAATTGGTCAAATTATGTGAAAAGTCAAGCAATGTAATTTTATTTAGGGTTCTGTGCCTCACTAAACAAGATTTTGAGCTTGCTCAGTTTATCTTTACTGCCAACACTCCAGTTTTAAAATCACTTCTCTTAGAAATGAAATATATTTTTAAATAATTGCTAGTCTTTTTTTTTTTTTGTCTCTTCGTTTTTTACTCGTTCTTGAATGAATCAGTCTGAACCAGCTTTATGGTACTGAGCACCAAAGAATGTTTAAAAAAAGAGATTACCATATGTTTTCTGTACTAGAAAGTTCTGTTACTGGTCACTTAAGATAATGCTACTGGAATGTGAAAATTAAAATTAAATTTTTAAATAATTTTATTTCTATAGCTTTATTTGATAGCAAATACCTCATACTTGCACCTCTGACTCATTCTCAGGCAGGTGCAAGAGCATCTTAATTTCATATATTTGCAGTACTGACAAAACAAAAAAGAAAGGTGAGATGCACTGAAAAATGCTCGTCATTTTTATTCACAAGGTTTGTCAAAATTTGAACTTTTTGCAAACTTGACGCTCCTTCTGTGAACTCTTAGGGGGAATTTCGAGAAAGTTTGCTTCTCCCTGTGTCTAGGGAAACCTTGGCATACACAGCTGGGTGTGGAAGATGTCAGTTGAAACCTCTGAGTCTGGCAGAGCACAAACTTGAACCCAGCTCTCTGCCACGTTCCTCGTGAGTGCTCTGGCCATTGGAGAGTTGATCTGGGCTGCATCAAAAGAAGGGTGGCCAGAAGGTCAAGGGAAGTGATTCTACCCCTCTACTCTGGTGAGACCCCACCTGGAGTACTGTGTCCAGCTCTGGAGTCCTGAGCACGGGAAAGACACGGACCTGCTGGAGCGGGTCCAGAGGAGGGTTACAAAGATGATCAGAGGGCTGGAGCAGCTCTCCTGTGAAAACAGGCTGAGAGAGTTGGGATTGTTCAACCTGGAAAAAGAGAAGGCCACGGGGAGACCTTATAGCAGCCTTCAGTACCTAGGATTCTTTGTCAGGGAGTGGAGCAACAGGACAAGGGCTAACAGTTTTAAACTGAAAGAGAAGAAATTTAGATTAGATATCAGGAAGAAATTCTTTACTATGGGGGTGGTGAGAAAGTGGAACAGATTGCCCAGAGAAGCTGTGGAAGCCCCATCCCTGGAGATGTTCAAGGCCAGGCTGGATGGGGCTTTGAGCAACTGGTCTAGTGGAAGGTGTCCCTGCCATGGTAGGGGGGTTGGAACTTGATGATCTTTAAGGTCCCTTCCAACTGTAACCTTTCTTTGATTCTGTGATATCTTCTGTGGTTTTTTCACATTTATTTTCATAAAGGCTTTGGTTCCATTCTAGTATAGAACAAGATGTTTTTTAAATAGCAATGCTTTGCAAAGTAAAAACACTTAATCCTTGTTTCTTAAAGTATCAGAAATATATGTTGTTTGAAGAAGAACCTCCTTTTAGCTCTCCTGATGCTGCAGTAGATGTATTAGAGGAAATTGACAAGTCTGTAGCTTCCAGATCCCAAATGTCACTCACATTGTTTTTGTATACTAATAAGAGTTTTGAGTAGACAATGATTATATCTGCTTAAGGAGGACACTGGTGATCAAAGAAGAGATATAAATTTCAATTGACAAATTTAAACTTTGGTGATTATTCATACTTAGATTCCTTGTAATGAATCATACTAACTTTAGTGCAGTAGAGACAGTGATTCATGAAGTGTCATCTGCTTCAATGTATTTTTGTAAATACAGACTTCAAATTATTCCTGTTCTCTGAAAATAATTTCATTTTTTTCCAAAAGATCAATTGTGGCATAACTAGTGACATAATATTGTAAAATCACACTGTGTCATTCCTGAATGCAGTATAGCATGGTATCTTATGCTTAATCACTTTTCCCCAAGTTAAATTCTGCCACATACATTTTTCCTGTAAAATATTCAATTTATTTCTTGGAACAGCTTGAAGGTGGGGGAAGAAAGTGGAATGGTTGGGATGAAACTGGTGTTGCAGCAAATGAAATATATGAATATAAATTGGTCAAATTATGTGAAAAGTCAAGCAATGTAATTTTATTTAGGGTTCTGTGCCTCACTAAACAAGATTTTGAGCTTGCTCAGTTTATCTTTACTGCCAACACTCCAGTTTTAAAATCACTTCTCTTAGAAATGAAATATATTTTTAAATAATTGCTAGTCTTTTTTTTTTTTTGTCTCTTCGTTTTTTACTCGTTCTTGAATGAATCAGTCTGAACCAGCTTTATGGTACTGAGCACCAAAGAATGTTTAAAAAAAGAGATTACCATATGTTTTCTGTACTAGAAAGTTCTGTTACTGGTCACTTAAGATAATGCTACTGGAATGTGAAAATTAAAATTAAATTTTTAAATAATTTTATTTCTATAGCTTTATTTGATAGCAAATACCTCATACTTGCACCTCTGACTCATTCTCAGGCAGGTGCAAGAGCATCTTAATTTCATATATTTGCAGTACTGACAAAACAAAAAAGAAAGGTGAGATGCACTGAAAAATGCTCGTCATTTTTATTCACAAGGTTTGTCAAAATTTGAACTTTTTGCAAACTTGACGCTCCTTCTGTGAACTCTTAGGGGGAATTTCGAGAAAGTTTGCTTCTCCCTGTGTCTAGGGAAACCTTGGCATACACAGCTGGGTGTGGAAGATGTCAGTTGAAACCTCTGAGTCTGGCAGAGCACAAACTTGAACCCAGCTCTCTGCCACGTTCCTCGTGAGTGCTCTGGCCATTGGAGAGTTGATCTGGGCTGCATCAAAAGAAGGGTGGCCAGAAGGTCAAGGGAAGTGATTCTACCCCTCTACTCTGGTGAGACCCCACCTGGAGTACTGTGTCCAGCTCTGGAGTCCTGAGCACGGGAAAGACACGGACCTGCTGGAGCGGGTCCAGAGGAGGGTTACAAAGATGATCAGAGGGCTGGAGCAGCTCTCCTGTGAAAACAGGCTGAGAGAGTTGGGATTGTTCAACCTGGAAAAAGAGAAGGCCACGGGGAGACCTTATAGCAGCCTTCAGTACCTAGGATTCTTTGTCAGGGAGTGGAGCAACAGGACAAGGGCTAACAGTTTTAAACTGAAAGAGAAGAAATTTAGATTAGATATCAGGAAGAAATTCTTTACTATGGGGGTGGTGAGAAAGTGGAACAGATTGCCCAGAGAAGCTGTGGAAGCCCCATCCCTGGAGATGTTCAAGGCCAGGCTGGATGGGGCTTTGAGCAACTGGTCTAGTGGAAGGTGTCCCTGCCATGGTAGGGGGGTTGGAACTTGATGATCTTTAAGGTCCCTTCCAACTGTAACCTTTCTTTGATTCTGTGATATCTTCTGTGGTTTTTTCACATTTATTTTCATAAAGGCTTTGGTTCCATTCTAGTATAGAACAAGATGTTTTTTAAATAGCAATGCTTTGCAAAGTAAAAACACTTAATCCTTGTTTCTTAAAGTATCAGAAATATATGTAAGATACTAGTCTTCAGTAAAGAAAAAAAACCCAAAATACTGCTTTGGAAAGTAATATTGATTGATTCCGGGAAAAAGCAGTGATGTGTGCCCTTTTCAAGAACATGGAGGAAAAAAAAAAATAAATAGTGGTCTTATTTCACCATAAAGATGTTACGGACTAGCATGACTAAGTGTTTCTATCTCAGTAAAAGTTCTTGGTTATATTGCTACTAAGGCACAATACTGTCTTGTGTTTAAAATAGAACAAGGTAGAGTTAACCTGAAGAGATGTAAGGCATTGCTTCAGAATCAGGGGAGTAATTTGAGGGCAACAAGCCCTGTGGAAATAGCCACCCACAGAGATTATTAGTACTCCTGACCTGGATATTTTGCTCAACAAAGGGTTTAAAATAACCAAAAATGGAACAGTGGAGCCTTCAGTGGACAAGCTAATGCCTTTCTTAAGCTCCTAAATATTAAACCTGAATCATCACTATGGGCTTTCAGTTGTAATGCATGAGGGACCCTGAAATATGCTGAGTGCCCAAGCTGTAGAAACTGTAAAGTGTGATGGTTACTTGAAACAGAGCCCACCTCTGTCCTGCTTTTAAATAACATGATTTTCAGAAAAATGAATGTAGTTGGGGAAGAATTAACAGTCATCATAACTTCAGTTTATAAAAGTCTATTGTCCATATTTCAGTGGCCAAATTCTCTAATTTTTTTTTTTTAATTATGGGATTATTTTTTTCTAAAGTTCAATCCTATGTGAATGTATTAACTTCAGTGTTATTTTAGGGAAAAAAAATAAAATTGCTCATGAATTGGTGGAATAAACTGTGGTTTTCTGGACTCTGCATTATAGGAAGCTACCATTTATTGCCTTTATTCTGTGATCTTTGTGAGAAACTGGTCCAGTCTATATATGAACAATTGATTTCTCCCACTGCTACTGCCTACTCTACACTTTTTCCCTAATCACATGTTACATTTCCTGGTAACTATCATATTCATGATCAGAAATATACAACAAATATAGCTTTTTCTACAATAAAACATGGGATTTGCACCGAGAAAGTATTTCCTGTACTATTGCTATACTGTTACGCTTTATGTTATCCTCCATCTATATTGCCAGTCCTCCACCTGCATGTCTGACTTTTTCCACTTCTGTAAAATTGGATACAGGCAACAGTGGGCTGCCAGGGAACGTACCATGGAGAACATAGTTTTCTGCAGAATAAGAAGTTCTGGAGGCTAAATTCAGCCCTTATGTCATTGTTACCAACATACTGGTACTGTCACCACTAATGGCTTCTTCCCTGGACTTTCAAATAAGCTATCCAACTATCTAGGGGGATCTTCCTTTTCACTCAGCAGGATGGTCCCCCTGGACATCTGTCCTCCATGATAAAATCCCCCACTGTCATCATCTGCTTTTTTCTGTCATTTGAGATCCTGTTGTCACTGTGAGGAGCCTCGGTGTTATCATCTGAAGAACAGGTCAAATTGTTCATCCATCCTTCCATCCTTCCTTCCCAGGACTTTTCCCTGTGCAAGCTCCTTGGCAGGAGTGAAGAGACCAACTAAGAACCTCATTCACGCTCTCCTTGCGTATCTTTTTGCCCTTTTTGAGCAAAACTGTGTTGCAAGCAACCCTGCTTTCTGCCTCTGCTGTATTACAACTTGGTCTTACCAAAGAATTTTGTCCACTTGGATGCAAGTATTAATTTTTTAGCTAAAGCTGTAATATCAGTCACAATGTTATTTATTTTAGGTCAACCTGGTCTCTTATTAATAACTCGGATGAACAGTTTAGACTAGGTGGGGCATTTTTTTGCCCAAAATAAAGTCAGATCCCTGTTAGAAGTGTACAAAAATACCTAATGTATGTTACTGTTTTTGCGGGTTGGTGAGATGACACTGAGACAGACCTATCACAATTTTCTTAAGACCAGTATTTTATTTACTTGCAGGGTATTTAAGATACTAGGTTTTTATTCATAGCTTTTGTATTGAAGTTTCCTAAGAAAGCAACTTGATGTATTTTTTGAATCCTAATCTAAGTTCTTGTTCTTTTTAAAGGAGTTCCTACAGTGGGAACCACAGCAATCAAGGAGGAAATTACTCTTATAACAGATACAGATTCTGTGCATGCTGAAGGTGCTGTTGAAACAAATGAAAACTTTCACCAAAAAGAACAAAAACAAACGTTGCAGTCCCTTTTCTCTTTGCTCCGGGAAGAGGTTGAGCAGATGGATTCAAAGACACTGCCCCTGTGTCTCCATCAGGTACTTTCTTTGTTTCTCGGGTGTTGCAACAAATTTGCTTTTATCTGAGGCCTTTATTCATTAGGAAAAGAATACATTAATTCAACATACACCACTATTCATACCTGGACAGGATATTTTGATGTATAACTGGTGATCAAGACCAATATATCCTCTAAGATTTTTCTAATATATGTAAAATTATAAATTGCCTTGAAACTATATTCTGCAATTAAAGGAAACTCTTAAGGATGGTTTTTCTAATTTTCCAAATGATAAAATTCTAGCTTGACAGGAAGATTTAGGAAAATCACTCTTCATCAACACATCTTACATATGATTTGTAAGACATAAGATTTGTATAGATACAAGACAGCTGATGTGTAAATAACATTTTAAATCTGGAATTATTTTTACTGTTCCGAACTTCTTCCAAGCAGTAATGTAATGCATGAATGCTAAGATTCACAGTTTCTTAGTGTATGTTTTTTAATAGCATAGTTGCCATACCTGCAAGACCAAAGGAAATACCATGTGATTTGAAAAGCAATCTGTTTTTTTCTAGAGATTACGATGCAAGATGAATAAATGGATAGGACTTGATGCAGTATTAATTTACAGTTTAGTTGTGTCAGACTAACAGTGGACTAGAAGACTTTTTGTTTGTCTATAGTGTCTAATATAGGCTATATATATGTAGTTACTATAAAGTGTCTGATTTGATGTAGTTGAATTATCTTTATTGTGGAAAATTGGGTGACTGATATTTTAAACTTCTAAACTGTGATGACACCTCTGCATTGTTATTCTCTGATATAAATCAGCAATTGTATTTGAGAAATAAGCTTCTCTTTAATAATGCAAATTATAGATCATTTGCATCTTTTTTTTTTTTTTTTTTTTTTTAGAAAACTAAAAAAATCAAAGCATTAGTTGGTGCAAAAAAATAGGAAAAAACCCCCCATTTATCAGAAAAGTTCAAAAAAACATTTTGGACAATTCTTTTTTGTGGCTCTCTGGGGTCAGGGTTTTGATTGTTGGAGAATTTCCCAGGTGCAGGGTGGAACTTGTGCTTGATGCAGTGGTGGAATTTAAATCAGTTTTTTTTTTTTTTTTTTTTTTTATCTGTGTTTGAGTGAAGATATTTCATATCATTCCTCAATCTATTTGAAACTTAGCATTAGGGTTAACCATTTGTACTTTTAGCTACACCAGATCTGGTGGTCATTTGTGAGTCAGTACAAAAATCTGTTTTGGAAAACAACACAGGGCAAAACTTCAAAACACTTTACAAACATTAAGGATTGTCATCAGTCATGACATGTGAATTCTGTTTGATGCTTTTTAGATGAGGAAGCCAAACCCTTAGGGTAACAACCTTTAACAACCTTTTGCAAGTCATACAGGAACTGTGACAAAACTGAGAACAGACTCTGTATTTCCAGGTTCAAACATGCAGTCAAACACCATCTCTTTTTTCCTAAGAAATATCAAGGGATTTGTAATGGAGTGTTTGAAAGAAACCTAACAAGACTTACAAGGATAATAACACACTTTTTAATCTGGGGAAAAAACTGAACAATTTTAAAGATAGCGTTCATGTTTTTCATGTAAAGTGGTTCTATTAAGAATTTATTTTTTTCCTTTTCCAGTGAATTAAACTGTAATCTTCAGGGTTTTTTTTTCAGATTGCTAATACAGCCCGCCAATCACTTAATTTTATGCTAAGTCTAGCAAATACTCTTCTATCACATTTTCTTTTTATTCTATGTGACAAGATTCAATGTAAAATAAAGAGCTGTGTGAGATGTTCTGGAGTATTACCAATCCGCATTGTTAGTAGGATATATTAAATATTTAAAGGCTGTGGGTTGTTAGGGGCTGTTCTAAGGGTTAACTTTTAATTAAAAATAGGATGTAAATTTTTTCCTGTCTTGAATGGGATTCATGTGATTTGTGTAGCAGTTGTTACAGAAACTGAGCAGTACTTACATATAAAACAAAGATACAGAGCTTTGGCAGCTCCAGAAATCCTTAGGAGGTTCCTGTGGATAGCGGACAAAACGTGCAAATAAAGAACCTTAGAAGTCACTTACCAATTCTCTTTTGGAGGTACTGGGCTTAGAATGGTCTAGTGGTTAGTAATAAGGCTGAGAGCCAGGAATACGCAACTCACAATATGGTCTCTTCCATCAAGCTGCTGTCTTTTTTGAGCAATTGTCTTTAGACTCTTACTAAAGTGACCGCTTGTTAAGCCTTTCAAATTATGAGCACCTAAATTGATAGGCCCCAAAGATTTTGCGACTGAATAGTTTGTGTGATCCCACTGAAGGCATTGGAGGTGTTTCAACCTGAGTGTTCAAGCATCAGGGTATCGGCAATTACTGGACACATTTTGCAAGCGTGGCCCTTGCCACATCGTACGTAGCAAATAGGAAGACTGCCAACATTCACTGTCCCTGAAGACTGGTTAGTTAGTGCTTGTAAAGGTCACTGATACTGTAGAGTTCTGTAGAACAAAATATTTTTACTTCTGAGGTTTATAATTTTTGGACCTTATTGTGTTTACAAGCAAAGCCATCAGTATTCCGTAGCTTTCTAGGAAAGCCTGTCCAGTCTTCTAGGAAACACAAGTTTTTGTCGTTGTAAAGCTCAAAGCTTATTTGTCAACAGGGAGGAATTAGCGGAAAAATGTTTTGGTTACCACGTTAGCTCTTCTATACAGTGTTACACCTTTTCCTTTCCAGTTATCAGCTCTATTTTTTCTATAACACTCCCCACCACTAACTCAAAGTGAAATTCTGATTGGAAACATACTCATTTTTTGACTGTATTTGGATACTTGGTTTTGGGATCCCGTGTTCCATTCCTAGCAATTGGCTGAAACAGCAGCTGTTACAGCAGCATTTAATGTCTGACTTAGGTATTTTATATGTAGTCTGTCTTATGTTTGATTTTTCCTGGTCCTCAGTAACTACTTGAGAAACTTTTGTTCTCTATATTAAAGCTCCTTAGCACTTTGATCCCTAAATGCAACAGGTAAAGTTTGCTTATTTCATATGTCAACTCCCTGGTATTTCTTTGTTTTGACTTACCTGTATTAACTCAATAGCCATCTAAGAGGAGTCTTGAAGAACTGTGATTTTAGCAGTTTTTGTCAATGGTTGTCTTTGGCAGAGCTGTCTTGTTACAAATCCAATTTTAATTGTTCTGTTAGAGAAATATAAGGAGACATAAGGAGAAAAAGCCTTAGATTTGTTCCACGCCATAAAAACGACACTGCAAATCAAAAAACTGCCATCTGGCTTAACTCTATTACTTGTTCTTTTGTTGAAGAACTTCAGATACCAAGAACTGACATGAGGCAGGGGATCTTTAAATTTCTTTAACACAGAAGAGCAGCTCCAGGAAAGGAAGTAGCAGAAGGCTGCTGCAATGGTATTGTCTGGCTTCTGTGGGTGCATTATGAGTAATACAGGAAAAAAAAAGAGAATTTGAGTCCTTTTATGTTTATCTCATTAATTCCAAATATTCATATTGTAAATATTTCAAATTCTATGTATTTGAAATATTTATTGCAATTATTTATTGTAAATATTTATTAAAAACAGGAAGGTCGTTGGCATGTGTCTGATGCTGCGATAGGTGATATTTTTAGTGTCTTTTATCCAAAGATCATTCTTTTCTCACCAGTCAGGAAACCTCTGTTTCTCCATTTTATCACACTGTACTGTAATGCTTGGGAGAGCTCAGTAATGATCTTAATTTGGTCAAAATTCAGAATTCAAACAGAATTCAAACTCTTCAGCTCATATCAGTAAACATGATACTTCTGTTCTAGGTGATTTTAAAACTTTCTAATATGATCATCAAAAAAGTTTCTGAAATAAATGTTTGTTGTTGTTACAAGATAAAACCCAACTAGCATTTGGGTAAATCCATTTGTGAGAAAGGACTTCATATTTCTTTGTTGTTTGATATTCTTTTTAACTATCTTTCCTAGAATAAGAATACATGCATTTAGACCGAAGATTTGCATTTTGTTCAATTTAAATATGAACCTGCAAAACAAATGTTTAAAACTGTAATTAAAAGTTCATACTGTATCCTTAACAGTCTCATGACAATTACAGAATCCTAGTTTTTTACTTTTTTTTTTTTTTTTTTTACTTTTGCAGATAGCTGAGACCTATTTTCAAGAGGAGGAATGTATCCTTTTACTTGGAAAAAATGTTATGCAATATTAAAATAATCTGGCATGATAAAACATAAAAGACAAATGCTTTACTGTTGACTGACAGATTGTGGATCAGAGTTAGAAAGAAGCAAACAGCAGTAATTTATCCATGATAAAATATGTTAGCAAGTCTTTCTTAAATCAGACAGCTGGAATATGAGTTAAGGAATAAATCCACTTCCAAAAGCTGTACTGATATGATCATTAGTAGTTGTGCACATGCAAGGAAGTAAGAAAATATTTTCAAAGAACTTCTGTTTTTATAGGAAAAGTTCTGGTTTAAGTATTAGTAAATGGGAATATGTCCAATCTAGATAGGGTATGTGTTCTATTATATCAAATAGGGCACTATTATAGTGAGAACAAAATTATCACAACAGTTGATTAGAATAGGTACTACAAGTTACTAGATTAGAATAAAAATACCAAACACCCTGAGCTAAGGGAGATCAGCAACCTGCAAACAATAACAACATGTTCTTTGGCAAATGCTGATTAGTCAAAATTGTATCAAGGTAGTTTGAGAAACTCTCGTAGGAAACTATGGGTGATTGCTTCTGGGAACAGCTAGTTCAGTGGTCCAGGTTATTTTGATTTGTTACTAGATAAATAGAAGTAAGTTTGGTCAAAAGATCATAATAGCTGAACTGATGCTAATTACTGTGGTAAATTTCAGTAATTGAAGGAGAGGATAATCATATTAAACCTTAAAGTGAAATTATATTTTTAGAAAAGGTGGACTGGGTTTTCCTCTGTTTGCTTTTAAAGGAAAATTATCAGACTATAAAAAGAAGAGGCAGGAGTGGTAAGCCCTGAAGGTCTATGTGATTCACTAACGTGCGTTCTAAGTTACAAAACCTGTGCATACAGATTATATCTTTATTATGTAATTTGTTACAAACAAAATACAGCAAAAAGGTAATTATAATGGTTAAATAACAAAGCACAAGAAACCTGGAAACCTAGCCAAATTACATTACCCTGTAGTAGAAAACCAGGGAAATAATTGTCGCAATATTATAAAAGCAATGTGTAAAATAAAATATCCTTCACTGTCTTAGAAGATTGTACTTCTGTTTTGCTCATCCTAATTCAAAAGCTTCCATCGGAAGATCCAAAATACACAGCACAAATTAAAGGAATGGAGAAATTCTGTAGTAAATTATATGGCTCTGCAGGGGGAAATACAGTAAATGTAAAATGCATTCAACAGTGTGATAGAAAGACAGTTGTTTGTCTTTCATAGCAGTTGCTTTAATCGAAGTGCACTGCATTTAAAGCTGATCAAAGGAAATACTTTTATTGCAGTGTAGACCTGATGTGTGGAATTCAACACCACTATATAATACATATTTATGAAGCATATCTCCTCTGTACTTGCAACCATCAGTTTCCTGATGTTAATAAAGAACTTGCTTGATCATGTTGCACTATATTAATTATCCATGGCAGGCATTTTAATTCATCCAGCGTAGAACTTCATATTCACAATAATTCATGGTTTGTTGCTGTGATCCTCTAGGGCTATCCCTCTGATCTGTAATTCTGCCTCTAATAACAGATTTCTTGAAGGCAGAGAATATTCTTTCCATTAATGTAATTGCATGAGGCTAACAAGAATAACAAGTACTGGTTGTGTTTTTGTAATAATTACTCCAGTATTTTAATTAGCATGAATAATAGAAAATAATTTATCTATATTACTAAGAACCTCATTCATTGTATTTCCATTCTCATTATACTGTAGAATTAGATTTCAAATAGCTGACAAAGTGTGGTTTTAAACAGAACAAGTAACAACTCGTGCTTAATGGAACTAGAATTATCCTGACTATTAGAAAATATTAACTATCAGTATACCTTTGTGAATATATTGATTACTCTAAGGTGAAAGGTTTTCCATATAGAAGAAAAGTAAGCAGAATCTTCAGAACGAAGACAAAAGGTGAACTCAGCTGTCCAACAGCATTGCACACAATAATTGAAAAAGGAGGAGGGTATTTTTTGAAAGTTTGTTGGGGAAATTTTTTAAATGTGCTATCTCCAGATGGGTAGTAGAAAGGAGCTGTATTTTGAGTTAGTTATGGCTATTGACATATAATTGTATTTCTCGAGATGTGTATTCATATTTGTATAATTACCCTTTCAAATATGGCGCCAAATGTAAATAGATCATAACGTGCCCATATATATATGAATTTTTCTTTAACCTTCCATTCAGATGAGAAGGCAATGAAGTTCATTCAGCTTGAAAAACTGTATCATGAACAGCTGCTTGCAAATCTTTCTTCCATACAGGAGCAGTGGGGTGAGTACAGACTAAACTAACATGGTAGAAGAAAGATTTGATTTGGTTTGTGTTTCTGAATAATAGAATATACGTTTTTCGGGCTTAAAAATGTTACATCACAAAAGCAGCATTTATATCAGAATTTCTCTGAGCTTGTTACAAGAAAAGTATTCCTGCTTTGGATTTCTTCTCACACATCTAATGAAACAGGTACAAATAGTTTGTCATTATTTATTATATTAATTGAGACTTTGATCCACAGTTGATTTGGACTAATTTTTTGTTTAGGGTTGGTGAATCTGATGTGATGAAAATAAAATGTGTTGTGAAAAAACACATTGCTTTTTTGCATAGTCTGAAACAAGGTTGTAGAGCTTACACAGAAGAGTTTCACATACATGTTTTAGGATAAATACTTCTTTTATAATACTATGTGTAAAAATTATTTTGATTTAATTTAGAAAGAAAATGGAAAACAGCAGTTCATAGTCCAGTTACAACACTGAGGAATTCAGCTAAAGAACTGAGTGGTGAAGAGTTGGAAAAGCTTACTAGAGTTTGCTCTTCGCATCAACAGTAAGTATAAGAATATATTATTACCCTTCCAGTACAGTTAGCACAACTGTTGTCTACTTGCCAGTAGAGGTGTTTCAAAATAGTTGATCTCAAAATGAAAGTTCCATCCGGTTGACTTCAGGGAATTTGGTTATAAAGTGGTGATTCTTTTGGATAAGTAACTAAAATGTTTCCATGTTTTAATGTGGTTTGAGGAAAGGACTAGATCTGTGCTGTTTTCAGCAAATCATTACTTTGCCAGAAATAGAGTTTTGAGTCAATTTATAAGTATTTTCATCGAAAGTGAAAACTGAGTAGTGTTAATTTAGGAAGAGAGAGACTATAGAACTGATGGTGGTGATTGCATCTGTACCTATTGTTTTAATAATTGTTTTAAAATGCAATTGCCCAAGATCTCAGACTCCAACAGTCACATCTACCTTATAAGATCTTATTCCCAAACTTTCCATGTTTTAGGATAATTCCCTAATGCTTCAAGTCATTCTTGTTATCTTCTGTTGATTCCATATAGGTTGCATAAACACTATGAAGCAACGATTCTGTAGTTCCCTAGTACTAGTGGCAGCGTTCTGAAAGGTGGTGAAATCTTAGTTCATACCTGCTTTGCCTGATGTGTCAGCCTCCTGAATCAGTATATCACAGTATCACTAACTTTTGGGCAGCACTTAGGATGCTCTTCTGGACAGATACATGTAGGGGATTATAACCATCAGGAAGGAGAAGATCTGTTATTTCATCAGTGAGTGTCCTACCTGCTAGACATTGAGTTTAAGGGACAGATAGAAAAACTTCTATCAGCTGCCACTGAAAAATGATGAGCCAACAATAATAAGGAAACAAACCACATTCAAAGGCTGTGAAAAGACCAACTTGTGATAGGGAAGACACTTGCAATCAGATGGGGAGGGAGAATTTTTCAAATACATTTGCATTGGCTTAGTCTGGATGCAACAAAAGCCAAAATGATGCTGCTGTTTATAGAGAATATAATTGGGCGTCCACATTGTTTTTTTTCTTCTGAGCGACCATACAGAAGTTTGAAAACCCCCAGGCTGGCTGCCAGAACCCAGGCAGGAATTGTTTATTTGTAACGTGACTGTGTTTGGGAGGGAGCCCCTGGAAAGCATATGCTTGCACTTCCACGCCAGGAGGAAGCTGCTCTAGCATCATAACTGCATGTTCACACCCACAACCTGCTACTGAGAGATTGCACTGTGAGTGCCTGCGGGGCTCCTCAGCCTACGTTTCCTTGCACATGACCCTGCAAGCCCATAAAAAGATTAAGATTCAAGTTTATTATGATTTAGGTGCTGCAACTACAGCACCTCCCGATTGTCACCTCAATTGTCACCTTGTTGAGAATAACTCTGCTTTCTCCTTCTAATTCTTCTGTGCAGCCTCACTTTTAAATGCAAAATTTCAGTTATGAAACATCATTCCCTATTCTGAGAAACCCTTCAATTTGATAAAAATTTAGGCTTGTGTTCATTTGCCATGGTTAGTTCTCTGTATTTAATATTATTACTCCTCCACGCTCTCTAGGCAAAAGACTGTTTGCTTTTATTGTTTCATATATTTTTTTTCCTAAGATTTAATCTCAATTTATTTTTTAATTAAAATTATACTTTATTTTTTAATTAATAACATACAGGCCTCAGAAAATGTGAGCATTTTGCTTTTGTAATTGGAAGTAATGTAACTTTTTCTGACACTCAAGGCCTGCAGCTACATATTGGACATACTTGTTCTTTAAAGATAGTTTTGAGTGTCCCTTATTTGAAGTTTAAATGGTAAAATTTAAAAGTCATTGCAACTTTTAAAAGTTTTTGTTAGAATTTGAACATCAGTACTTTTCCCTCTTGTCTCTCCTGCTTTTTTTTTCAGTAGCTTTAAACAAAACGCTCAACGTTTTATCTTCATTGCTGTATGAAAGGCTGCAAGACAGATTGTGCATGATAAAACACATTGTGCATGAATCTCTATACAGTTTGCAAAGTCAGCACTGGCTGTTAGCAGTGCTGACTCACCTGTGAATCCCAGTGGAATCAGTGGGAACTGCTGTGTCCCAATGTGAACAGTCTGTGGAGAGGGAAATACCTTTTGTGGGTTTTCTCCCATTCCTCAATCTCTGTTATAGTGATCAGTATTTCTAATGCTTGGAGATACCGAGTCCTTACATGATTAGAGTTGGTAGAGTTCCTTCGGAGCGCAAAGTTCTACAGGAATTTAGACTGCTTGATACATTGCAGTAAATTTTCTTATGGCTGTTTTCTCAATTAGGTGGAGCAATGTTTGGGCTAATTGGACTTCTCATGATATTTGCATATGGTACAGATCCGTGCTTAAAAGTGTGCTTAGCATGCTGATGCTGTTTCAATGTAAGAAAGGTTCGATGTTAAAGCAGAGCAAAGCCTTATAAGATTTCTGTGACACTTGTTATGAAGAATGTTGCTGCTAAGTTGTTTAATTTATTCTTTTTTTCGTTATTGCTGCAGGCCACAGGCATCCAAAAATAAGGTAAGCAGCTGTTTAATTGAATTCTGCTTTATCAAAGATTGCTAATAAATATATCTTTAATGTTATTAATCTCTCCAGTTTAGTATAGAAACTGTTTGAAATTTGGATGTATCAAAAAGTCACAGTGTTCCTGTTCAATTCCAAAAATTACAGGAAATAATTTCATATTTTACAGCTAGTAGCTGCAGAAAATTCATGGGAAAGCGGTTGTTTGCTTCAGTTAATGGAATCAAAAAACTTAAAGGAAGGTGAAACTGCTGCTTTTGAATCAGGTATGTGTGTGTATATGCACATGTGCATAATTTGTTTTATCTATTTATCTTGTACTGATATACTGCTATAAATACTCTGAAGCTATTTCATTTGAAGCTACAGCATTTGTTGGAATCCCCCAGATTCATCCATTTATGCAAACCCTAATTTTTTTTACAACTGCACAATGGACGTACTATGCAATTTTTAATTAGTCATTGATGCTCAGATTTTTTAATTAAAGTAATTCTAGCCTCCACCAAAAATGTAATTTAAATGTGTATGCATTTATAGCATCCTAATAAGCTGCAAAAATTTGTAAAACTAGAGATAAGGTCCATAATTTGTACATGTATAATGTAATCTGATGACAAATACTGAGTTGTGGCGATTCAGTATAGTTAAAAGTATTAGTAATTATTTTAAATTACATGTGATGTACTGATTTAAAGACACATTTCCTGTGACAGCACAGAAAATTAGGAAGCTTTTGGGTAGTCTTGAAAAGAAAAACATGCTTCAGTTAATATATTTCAGCAGACACTTTTATGTCAGCTTCATTTTACTCCTCTTGCCTTGGGGCAGTGACTGTTTTGTTTGAGTAATTTGTTAGAATCATTGAGTTCTTATGAAACATTTGCAAATTGATGAATTGTTAAAATCAAGATAGAGGGGGAAAGAGTGTTGGTTTAGGCTGTGCTTTATCTCTCCTCTCAAAAGAGCAAAAAGGTTCTTTTTTTTTTTTTTTTTTGGCCATAATGAGACTCCATTGAAACTGTTCACCAGGTTGAACAGTTTGTTATTAATATGATTTTTTTAATTGACTGGTTTTCTTGTGAAATACAATGCATTTTTCATAAATTCAATTCACAGATTGCCATAGTGTCTCTCAGGTGATGTCACAGGCCGTATTAAAACAAATGAATCATATAATGTCAGCCAGCCACCACCAAAACAGCCCAATAGACTGCTTTTGCAAATTTTATTAGAACTAGGGGTGGATGTGTGGGGTTTGTTTTGGGTTTTTTTGTTGGGTTGTTTTGGTTTTGGGGTTTTGTTTTTTTTTTTAAAGGTTTTTTTTTTTTTTTTTTTTTGGCCATATTCCAGTTGCCAAAATTGGCCTAAACTGAATACCTTTCCTTAGAATTTCTCACAAGATGAGGGTTGGCCAAAGTGCCCTCAGGTCCCTTTCAACCTAAACTATCCTACAAGTATGTATCAGCCAGGATGTTCAGGAGAATCAGGAATTAATGAAGATAATGAGTCACAGTTCTCTACATGTGTGGATCCTCCTCATCTTCATCCTCTTTTACCATGACCCCTATATTGCCTTTTCTTTGCCTTTGTTCTTGTAACCTAGCTAAATATAAAACACTGAAAACATGAAATAAACATGTTCTACAGCTCAGAAAGCACATCAAAAGAACCAAATGCTTTTTGGTTTTGGATGGTTGGAAATTCCCTTGAAAAAAAAAAAGTAGGCATTTATAATTTTTCCACTGTTTTTGTTCCAAGCAGGAACAAAAGCTTTCTGGAGAGCAGAACTTCTGAACATTTGAAACTTCTGAGTTAAGGAGCATTTTGTGTCAATGTTAAAACACTGTAGTACAACATCTAGACATATTAAACTTAATGGGAAAGTAATTAATGGTGTAAATGGATATTTTTTTCGTGCCTTTCTCTTAATGTAAGTCTCATCATAATGTCATCAAAACCTTTGGGTTCCTGTGAAATGTTTCTAAATGAGTTAAGTTTTGTCATCCCACGGGAAGTCTTTCTGCTCAGAACTTTCCAGCAGTAGTAAATACTTTTTCAATACGAAGATATGAATATTTCAAGCCTAACTCAAGTTCAGATGCTTAAGATTTGCAAATAATGCTTTTCACAAGATAAGGACATTCTTGAGGAAGCACCATGACAGGTCCATTGGTCTGTTAAGGCAGCGAGTGATCAATTAGCTACTGTTGCCCTTCACTGAGTCAACACGTTAGCAGCGTGGGACTGAATGTGTTTTGTTGCAGTTCAAAGGTTTTGGGTAGGGAAGGCATCGGTGTGAACTAATACAGCACTTGGACAAAGATGATGCATAACTCCAAAGCTGGACACACAGCTCAGTGCTGTTCAAAAAATATTCGAGCTGTGGCTGAGTGATCCAGCTCAAGACTAGAAGCAATATGGACATTTGGGGTGGCTTCTTGATTTTGCCTGAACCCCAGCAGAATCCTATGCTATAATAACTATGCAGTAGCTAATATTTTAACAAAGTTATTCAGCATTAGCCAAAATGCATGGGCATTTTCCCTGAAAACTTAGAATGCTTGCCTTCTGCTTTTTGGGTGGGGTTTTTTCTCTACATCAAGAAAAATGAAAATGCGTAAACTTTATCTTCTCCTCCTAGAAATTTATCTGCCAATCTGCAGGAAGAACTAGTTAACTCCCTTAGCTGCTGGTAGTAGAAGTCTGACTTACAGTAAGACAGAGAGAGGAAATTCTCAAGTGGTTTGAAGACTGTCCTTGATTGAATTTATATACCCAAAATAAGAATTTGGCAATTATCAGTAAGAAGAAGTAGAGATATATATATCTTATATTGTAGAGATGATTGCCCTGGACTATGGTAGCATTTTTGAAGTAAAATCACATTTCCTTACTAATCTAAAGCAAAAATTACTCTATTGACTTATTGCAAACATTTGGTAACAGTTTGAGCCTCTGTAGGCAGTTGATCCTAGGAATTCATGATTCTTCTCTCCTGGGGATACCATGACCAAGAAATGGCTTTATAAGAAGTTTGGCTACTCATGATTCCTGTGAGAGTCACCGAATTAATTTCTGCCCTTCTGAGCAAGAGTTGTGAATTATCTGTTCAGTTACGTTTTCCTTTCTGGCAGGTTTTCTTGTTGAGTCTACCAACAGAGAGAACTGGGCCCTTAAAGCTATGTGTGTATATTAAAAGATGAGATCTGATACATCCTATAGCCATTAATTTCTTCAGTTTCTGACTGAAAGCCTTAATAGCCTTAGTGTTAATTAAGTACGTAGTGTACATATAGACCTGTTTCCAAGGTAGGAGAAACTACTTATACCCCATTTTCTTTTAGGTCATATGGGATTTGTTTTTAAATGGGAAGAGGGACAAAGATGGAGAAGTATGAATTCTCCAGTGGTAGAATGCCATAGGTCAGTACTCTCTCTGCCAGGCTGTCTTGGATTTACAGGATAAAAAAGTGCTGGCTACACATTCCTGTGATGAACAAAGCAAGTGGCAATGTTAAAGTAACTGTGGTGAAGAAATATTTCTTAAATTACTGTAAGTGCTCTTGTTGCTAGAACAACAGTAGACCTTTTTGTTATATCTTTGACGATCAGATAAATATTACTGCCACATTGGTGGATACATCTTCATTTAACTTAGTAAGAAAAAGCATCTTTTCCAATGAAGTGTTTGAATATTTGTCTTATCTTGCCTTGAGTCTATAGTGGGCATGGGTTGTCTAAAGCAGGTGTTTTGAAGTAGGTGTAAAGAAAATATTGAAAGCTGCTGAAAATCTGATGTGGAATGTATAAATGATCGTTACATTTCAGTTCCTGTACGTCTGTAGTTAGGTAACAATGCTGCTGTCATTTATTACTTCCTTGGGAACAGAGCTCTAAGCTCAAGGGCCACCTTTTCTGATAAAGAATGTGATTTAATTTCCAATTCTGTTTAATCTTCGTTGCAATTGGGGCTGTCATCAAAGATGCCTCTTGTAATGTGGATGTATCCGCTAGGAAAAATTGACAGATGGTAATAAAATCTTGTACCAATAATCCAGGCTGTCTTTGAACTCATGACCTATATGTGAAGGGCTCAGTATCCCGTTACAAATCCCTTGAGCTATCTACTCATCTGTGTCTAATTTTCAAAAAGTCCCTGTCTCATACCCATTTCTCCTTTCAGTGTTTTACAGAAGTTAGGTTCCCTGTACCCTTTCTATCTGTTAATGTTGTTCTGATTTTATTTTTTTCTGCATTTTGATATGGTTGGATATTCTCTTTTTCAATTTCCAGCCTGTCTTTTCTATGCTACCTTTTCTTTTATTATGCTTTAAAATGAGGATGGTTTAGAATTTAATAAAATTGTTCGATACAATGAATTTCTTTCAAGACTAACAAATATGACCCTGTTTCATGTAACAAATTCAGGAAATTGCTCAGATTTTAAGTAAGGTTTTAACAGGTAAGGAAGGATAATATTGGTGTAGAGATCTTCAGTCATTCTTGTGAGAATGTATATATTTAATATGGGTGTTGTTTGATCTCTTCATTAATCTGTTCATAGGAGTTTTCTGCTTTTCACTGACAAAAAATGCAAATTAGTCTTTTCTGGAGGTATTAATTTGTTGTTTGAGGCTATTACTGTAACAGTAGTCCTACTATAACATATTCTTAGTTTTTATTAAAATATGGGCAAGACAGTTTCTGTCATAGCTAGCTTGCTTTAGTATTCTAATACTAAATGCCCCCTTTCCCTCTTTGTAAGCTTAAAAGGGGAGACTTGCCTTTGAGCTTCTTATAATGGCTAATGTCTAATAATTTTATTGACAACTTGGGCTAACCATATACTCTTTCATCAGCAGATCATGCCAATAGTAGGTGAATTCACAAGCTATGTAGAATTCACCTTGTTTCTCTCTGAAATTTTAGATAAGAAAAATCAGTTTTCATTTGTGATGTAAATGTCAATACAGAAATAAGCAGCATTCAATTGCATCTTTTAATATGTAAACTAACTTACCTATCCAAAAAGCAACATCTTTTTATGCAGTCTGTTATGTAAAATATTGTAATTGGATATTTAATTAGCAGTAACCAAAGGAGCTAGTTACCCATTTAAAAGAATTTAATTTAAAATTTATTAAATTAGTATGGTTTTTGTTTCTTTAAAGGAAATGCAGATATTTCCCTGGGTGATAGATACACTAGCATCAAAATACAGTTTTTGGTAATTGCATTTGGCTGAGCTCCAGGCCTCCATGAGATGCACTCACCTAAAATACGCTTTGGAAGAAACACGGCTGTTCAGAAAGATGCTTTTATACATATTTTACTTTGAAGTATGGGAGTAACTCTTTTCAGGAGGGCACTAAAGCCCTGCGAGAATGTGTGCAAACAATTTGCTGAATCAGGAGTCAGCTTCTCAGACTACTAACAAAACTTTTATTCTGACTGCAACATAAAATACCTGTCCTTTACGGGAGCACATTTTAAAGCATTAGGTTACCACATTATCAAATCACAGTGCCTCCACCCCAGGCTGATGCTTTGAATCATTTAAAAACGCTGGAACTGTCTTTCCTGTTGCACTTAGGTACTGAAACTTGTCCTGGCATTGGACCAAAGAAAGAAGATAAACAGCTGAACACTAGTTCTCCAGGTGATAACAAAAGCGAGACACAGACGGAGGCAGCAAGCCTTTGGGTAGCTGCAGGAAAGGACCACATGGAGGAGCAGCACTGCAGTGCTGAATCAACATTGGAGCCACACACCCAGTCCACAGGGACAGTGGGCAGGCCTTCTTCGGGCTGTTTATCATCTGGGGATGCCGGTAAAGACAACAGTTTGCAGCCGAGAGAAAGACAGCTCTCCAAGGATGCAGAAAAAATAGAACGTGCAGCTGGGGAGCCTGGAGTGCAACTCCCTCCTGAGCCAATGGTAGATGCTTTGGTTTTAACAGATGCTGATTATATGACTACTGATCTGGTTCCTGCTGATAAAGATGTGCAAGCTGATAGAAATCTGCTTAGATCAAAACATGCTGCTGGCTCTTCAGAAGTTGCTAGTGGCCAGCTCGGAAAGAGTGATTTAAAGCAGCAACAGAAACAGCCTGATGATGGTGATGATGATGAAAAATCTTTGCAGGACAGAACTGTATCAAATGTATGCACTGGATGTAATGAAGTGTCTGAGCATGAGAGTACTGCCCATTCACAAGTATGCAAGGAAATAGAGAGAACAGCAGGACACAGCGAGAAGGTAAATAATGAAGAGCAAGAAGATTTATTTCTCAGATTTTTAAATGGTAACATAATAGACACTGAAGAATCATTTGCAAACTTAGCAAACCAAGAGGACTTTGACACAGTTCCAGATATTTCACCTGAACGAGCATCTTGCAACTCACTGGAAGCTTTATCGTTAGATGACAGCTTTTCTTCTCTTGATGAACTTGCAAGAAGAATAGAGATTGCTGAGGTAAATACTGTGAATCCTATAAAATCTTCTGTGTTTATAGCAATTAAAATATTTTAGATATTTCCAGCTTCAGAGCGTGTTAAATATTACCTCATATATCACTTTTTTTAATCTGAAAAGAAATCTGTACTTATTTAATTGTTCTGAGTTAATTCAGAGAAAAGTTTCTTTTTGCCTGTTTGCTGCTTCCACAGCAGTGCTCTGTGTTTATAAAAAAGTTAGATGGATTTTTACATATGATAGTAAGTACCTTTTTTTTTCTTTCCTTTTTTTTTTTTTTTATTCTAACAGAGACTGTTAGGACATGAGCTGACAATTCCTGTATTCCTGTTAAATCACTGTTTCACATCAGAGATCTATATAATGCCTGTGATGTAATATGAGGTTCATTTCTATTCATAGAATAAAATCTGCTTTACTGTTCTGATTCCTTATAGGTGATAAATACATATGTGATGATCTCTGTATATGAATGTATGGGCTTCTAATTTTGCCAAGTTTAGGCAGTTTTGTTGTTCAGCCACACCTAAGAAAGAAATTCTAAGCCTGAACCCACCTTTCTGAAGCACTGCTGATAGGCCATAATAAGGATGAGTGCTTTATAACCTAAATTACTCTTCTGAAAATATAGAAGATGTATTGCTTTTTTGGAGAATGTGTGATCACATCTTTACTTTATTTGTGTTGTGGTTTTGGTACATCTGCAACCATGGGACCTTAAAAGCTGCTTCTTTAAATGAAAAAATGAGATTATTGTGAAATTATGTGATTCCACATGCTGGAGGGGGAACTCTTGTAAAAAGGTATCCTTTTAGTTCATCTCTATTTTTCATGCATTTAACAATACAACATCCCTTGGCAATAAAGTAACAGTAGTTCTGTATGGATCAGAAGGTTAATGCACAGACATCAAGAACCCGTGATCACTCGGGGACGGCAGCCAAGCAGGGAACTAAATACTGGGGATCCATGCTGATGTTATTACATGTTTGGCAAAATCTCCAGAGCTGGAAACAGCGCGTTTTGTTTTTCCTCCCCACCCAAACAGCTTATCTCCTTTCCGAGATCATTTATCTTGACTTGTCCCTAAAACACCTTGTCTTCCTGTAGGGTACCAGAAATCATACCACTTTACCAGGACTGATGGCCATGTGCACAAAGTTCTACACAAGCTCTTGACAACACGCAGATGTGGAAACCCACATACATGTAATCAAACTTTTGCACTAAATCCACTGGCTTGTGTTCACTTAGAGGATGGTTTTGAAAAAGAGCATTTTTGTTGACAGTCTGTGCTAAGCTCATATACATGTATAGGAGGAGAGTAAGTTAAAAATCATCCCTCAGGATTAGTCTTCTTTTGGGCCACCTGAAAGTTCAGCATTTTAAGCTACAGGAGAGAACGGTTGTATTTCATGTAGAAAAATCCTAAATTAGTCCTACAGCAACTATTTTTAAATTGGTATGTTTGTGCCATTTACATTTTAGAGGATGGGATAGGAAGCAGCATATTGATACTGTTAGGAAAATGATGCTTGTATTGATTGCCCCAGTGACTGATGATGATGCTTTACATGGAATCTAGTTCCATTTCTAGTTTGCTGTCGTGATGCTAGGACTGCCAGTACTCTGATGGCAGAGTTAAGTCTCTGGAGAGGAAAAGTACCTTAAGTCTTTCCGTAGCACTTTTTCTGGCCATATAAGGCATGATGTTGGCTGGCAGTGGTGGGAGCCTTTTTGAATCGTTCTTCACAAGAGGCCTGTGTGTGATGTAGGGGATGTAAATCAGGGAGAAGAGAAGCAGCATTAGTCTCAATACCAATTAAAATTTGTACTGTGCATCATCTGGGGCTGTTTTGCAATACCTGAAATTTCTAGGTGCAGCAGGGTGAGCTAAGGACAGCACAGCAGCTTGTATTGTTTCATTACAGACTTATATTTTGTTTTTCCAGTTAATCTTACCACCTACCGTTGCCCTAAGGGTTGCTTTTTCAGAGCACCTGCAGCTTCCCTGCAAGACACTAGGAACTGAGAGAGTTTGGCACCCCTGAGAAAGTGGCACTGTAACTTGCTTTCACTGATTTTGTCTTAGTGCTAAAATACGCTTCCACTGATGTTTTGACAAGCAGACTGATCTTTGTACCCAGCCATAGCATTACATCCTTTCTTGTCCTCCTGATGCCTTTGACATTGCATTGTTTAGGCTGTGGCCATCAAATAACATGACAAGGTTTTCATACAGTAGGTGTGAAAGAATACCTAGAAAGTGCATTGGTAGCCACATGAATGAAATGAAATTAATTACATTAAATGTGCCTGTGTGACTGTTAAAAAACAAAACAAAAAACCATAAATCAATTTGACTGCAATAAAACTTGTGGCAATTTTGGAAATACTCCATGACAAATAAGTTAGAATGGAAGGCAGAGGTAAAGATTATTTTGAAATAACCTAAGTACAAAAATCATATGGTAGGACAAAATTTCATTATTATTCTTCAATGGAGGTGTAATATTAATTTATTGAAAATGAGGAAGGTTAAGTACATATGTGTGTATTTACAGTTAGAAAGTTTTGTTTGAGGCTGTATTGAGATCAAAGAATCACCTTGTAGTTCTGTAATTTAATCTTTTGTGTCACTTTTTTTTAGTCTACAATTTACAATAATAATTACAGTCCACTAAATTCTGACTGGTTTAAAAAATTCCAAAACTAAAATAGTACTTCACATATTGTACTGTGCCTTATACTGGATATTTCTTCACTAGTACGAACCATGCATGACAACGTGCAAACGATGGGAAATCACTCTCATTTTATAGAAACTAGATTCATACAGCTAACAAAGAGCTCTGAAGCAGTGTCAGTGGTTGGCAGCAACATATAGCAGACGTGTAGAACTTCTTAGATCTCTTTCCTATCATTTCTGTGAGAATGAAATGACACATCTGCAGCCAAACAAACTGTAACCTCAGTAATGGAAGTTGCATTTTGCCATATGAAATAAAAGTTTATAACATAAGCTCTTTATCTAAGTGACGATTAGGGAAATGAGTAAAATCTTAACGTTTTTCCTTGTTTGAAAATTATCATCTGAAATTTCAGAGAGCAAAGATAGTGAGACTCTCTACCACAACATAAGATAATAGCTTTTAGTTGGCACTGTTTGTACGCCAAGACTTTAAAAGTACTGAGTATATACTGACTAGCAGCCAATTTGATTGCAGAAATGAAGTCTCCACCTATCTATACTAGGTTGGGAGACAATGCCATGTTGAGATCCCCCATTCTCTCAAATGGCTTGGGTCCTGTAGTTTTGAGTTTGCAAGAATTATGCTTCCATACGAAACGCTTACGTGGTATCGGAGCTATTTATTGCTGTATAAAGGAGCCCCAGTACTTGCATGGCCAGCGTCTCAGCAGAAAAATGGTTAGAGTCTGATGCTGTGGTATGAATACTGAATCTGCCAAGGTAGTTCTTTTCTTTTTTTTTTTTAATAACTGAATTTCACTGAATTTTAGAGTTGGAAGGGACCATAGAGATCATCTAGTCCAACTCCCCTGCTAAAGCAGGATTGCCTAGAGCTTGTCAGAGCATGTTACTCAGGACTGCATCCAGGCGGGGCTTGAAAATCTCCAAAGAAGGGGACTCCACAACCTACCTGGGCAGGCTGTTCAGGGCTCTGACACCCTCACTGTGAAGAAGTTTCTCCTCATATTTGAGTGGAACCTCTTATGTTCCAACTTGTGCCTGTTGCCCCTCGTCCTCTCACTGGGAACCACTGAAAAGAGGCTGGCTCCCTCCTCCTTCAGCCCCCCCTTGAGATACTTGTCAGCATTAATAAGTTCTCTTTTGCAAAGTCAAATTATTCATGTATCTAATGCATTTTATTAGTGAATGGTTTTGTCTGCTGCTTATAGCTTAACCCAGGGCAGTCTTACATTTTGTCTGTTTGTCATACAGTTATGGATTACTGCTTAAAAAATAATAATCTGGTATTGCTAGAAATAAAACTGTAGGCTTTTGCCAAGTAGCTGAATAAGGAATACAGCCCACAGAAGAATATACAAACAAAACTCTTCCTTGAGTAGCTCTCTGCATCAAGACCAAAATACTTCATAAAATGAACTTTTCGTCCTAGATCCCAGTTTGCAGTGCCTCTGATTTTGTGGGTTTGATTTACTTCTATATGCCATGAATGATTCCAATAGTCAATTTTAATATGTTTTCTCTGAGAGCTTGAAGTACTTGACCTTATTTTCACGGTTTTATCTAATATGTTTATAAATATCTATACATATTTGGCAAAAATATGCATAAGAAGGTTTTTTAGTATTTTATTATCAAATGCTATTTTAAACAGAGAAGAGACCAGTAGTAACTAGAGCTTATTTTTTCTTACTTTGTAGCCAGGATGCTAAACTTTATCCAAAAAAGTTTAAAACTTTTCTGTTAAGCAGAATCATTTTGTATTAATAGTGGTAAAAAGAGAAAAACTAAAATTTTTAACAGTTCTAGTTAACCAACATTCATTGTTGCTTTCCTTTTTTGACTGCTGGGCAAAATGCCACCACGTACCTGTGTGCCACTTTCAGTTCCTGTACAATAATTATAAAAGCTCTGGTCAAAAGATTTTTGTGAAGGCCAGCAGAGCTGAGTGAGTAAACTCAGTTACATAAATGTTCCAAGAGCATCTTTTCTGTAATTATCTAACTTAGAATTAAGAAAATGTTCGGTGTTTCAATAGGGTCCTTTATGTAGGGGGTTTTCTTATGTAACGCAGAGCTGTTTCAGTGCAGCCTGGTTGCAAGCCTACGTTTTTCCTCCTGTGGTTCAAGTCAAGCAGAGGCTTGACTTGTGGTCAGCTATATTAACCACAGTTCTCTCATTAACTTCCAATTTAAATAATGTATTTCGCCTTTTAAAATTCCTCCTGCCTCCTAAAGACTGGGATGGAAAACTTCAAGTCTTGCATGGCAGCTAAGTTCCCTCTTCTTGGATGTTTAATTATTGGGAGATGGATCTACTACAATCAGTTTGTATATTGCTTTGAAATCTTTCTAAATGAAAAATATGGTAGAGAAGTACATTCACAGCTGTTTTAATTGAATGAGATTTTATTTGTAGCAAAATGGACCCTATTCTTACATGACAAACTTAGAGTAATGGCATTTTTATGACTGAAAATAGGAAAAAATATGGTGTTTGCATTAAATACTTTTGAGCTGCAGATGAAGATATGGTGGAGAAGAAGGTGTAAATAGTGCTTTTTGCAGAACTCCATATTTTTCTGTTTGCATTTTAACAATAAACTGTATCCTAATTAGGAGGCATACCTTTGTAGGTCAAAATAAAAACCTTAATTACGTGACTTGTGAAATTCAGAGGCAGATGAAATACTCTAGGTGTGAATTACATATCACCGAGGGGAGACATTCTTGAAAATATGGTCTATGATTTTGTCAGGAGTAACACTAGCCACACTGATTTTTTTTGTAAAATCAAAAGCCCTCGCTCCCCCTTTTTAAGCAAAAGAAGATCTTCAGAGTAGAGAAACCTGTGCTGTGTCAATTAGTTCTTTATAACTTTGGAAGTAAATCCCGAAACAGACGTATAGGCTAACAGGGAAAGTAAGTGAACCTTATTGTAGTGAGACTTTCCTTCACAAGCCTTTTATGTAACTGTAATCACTGAAACATGCATTTCCACATAATCCTGTCAAAGAGAGCCCTCTGGTTTTAAGCTTGGAGAAGACAGAGCTTGTGACACAGTCATTCAAAAATCACCAGGAGTCAACAGCCAAAATGATGTATCTCAGTTTGAAATTACTACTTGCACAATGGACCACCACCTACTAATCTTGGTGCAGACTGGTACGAGCACCCCGCTGTCTCTGGGTGGCATTCCCACCAAGGGCAGTCCCAGCCACTCGCAAACACGTGTGCCAGGCAACAGCCAGCCTGCTGCGGGGGTGGTGCAGGAGGAGCCATTGATCCTCTTTATGAAAGCAATGCCCTACACAGAAGCTTAAAATAATCTACTCTTTTAAAGGACATAATTTCATCTCTGCCCTCCCAAATAAATAAGTCAAATTAATGCACTCCTACATGATCCCCCTTCCTCGTCACAACAAGGAAGCATAAGTGTTGATTCTCTGGCTGGCCTGATAAATTTTCATGGCAGCTCTGCAAGGCTAATTTAACATTACCAGTAGAAGTTTCACCCCAGTGCACTTGTATGTTGTAATGAGACACTTGGTGGGCTATTATTTCTGGTTCTTTTGTGCCAAATAGTGGTCCTTCATATGTTGACTTAAACAATTTCTTTCTACCACCTGCACACTTTCACTACTTTGTAAGTACTTTATTGCATTGTTTCATTAAATAATCCATTCAAGCTCTTGAGCACATAATCAAAAGGGAAAGTGAGTATCAAAAGGGGAAGTGTGGCAGAGCTCAATTTTCACAGAATCATAGAATGGTTAAAGGTGGAAGGGACCTTAAAGATCATCTAGTTCCAACACCACTGCCATGGGCTGGGACACCGTCCAGTAGTCCAGGTTACTCAAAGCTCCATCCAGCCTAGCCTTGAACACCTCAAGGGATGAGGCATCCACAGCATCTCCAGGCAACCTGTTCCAGTGTCTCACCACCCTCGCAGTAAAGATTTTCTTTCTGGTATCTAATCTAAACTTCCCCTCTTTCAGTTTAAAACCATTACCCCTTGTTCTATCACTACAGTCCCTGATAAAGAGTTCCTCCCCATCTGTGAATTGCTTAGGGCAACATTATTTGTCCAGTTGAGGGCTATAAAATACTGCCAGACTAGAGACCTACAAATGTAGTTGTGACATTTACCAGTTAAAAATGCTTCAAAGGCTAAATGCCGTAGTTGGTACAGTTCCTGTTGGACTGTGCTCTGCCTTTCACTGTGTTCAGTGCACCATCTCTCCGGTTGCAGCATGCACCGATGCATTACATAAGGTTGTAGCATGAAACAAGTTTAGGGGCCTAAGTTATGAAGTTACTTTTTTCTGTTTTTCTTATAATTGCAATACAAACAAATTCTTATGCATGATCTTCTAACTTGAGTAGATTATTGGGGGGAGTCAAGCAGTCAGTTGTCTGCAATTACAGAGTTATCTGGAAAGCTGCTTTTCCTCCACCTTGATATTTTGTGGAAATTATAGGCATTTGGGGGTCGTCATCTACATAGATGAGTTGCAAACTCAGTTGCAAATGTGATATGTTTTCTTATCTATAGCACAAATGTATATAGCTTTCTTTTCAATATAACAAACATTATTGCTGATCTACAGAATAAGTTTTTAAAAGTGCTACTCAGATTTATGAAGAAGTGACAGATTTTTTTTCAGGTAAAGATGATCTCAAGATAAAAAAGGGCATGTCTAAATATGCTTCCTGATTTAATTTCTATTTATCTCTAGCACATCAGGTACAGCTTCCTTAGGAAAGCATTTTTCTCCTGTCCCCTACTTTAATTTCTCTAGTAACTAGGAAATTACAGACTGCTCAGGCTGGTGTAACATCCTAGTATGGCTTAGCGTATATGCTTGCAGCTGAGCCAAATGATGTAGCAAAGAAAAGAAAAGTTATGGTTTATTGACTTGTTGGCTGTATCTCTGTTTGTGCAAGCTGTTTGGGTGACCGGCCTGTAGGGAAGGACTTTTGAACTGCTGCTGTATCCAGAGAGCTCATTACAATGTGGAGCTGAAATCTATCCAGAGCACTGAAGCTTTTTTTTTCCCTGGTGTTCTCTCTTTTTGGTTTTGTGGCCCCACTGTAGCTTGTTGTCCAAGCTGAGGAACCAGTTGCAATGCTGGAAAATAAAACTCACAATAAATATTTGATAGCCTCTGCAGGATTATATCTTTGGAGAGGCAACAGCAATGCGTCATTGACTTCTTATTGCCCTCTGATGATGGTGGGTTTGACGTGAACCCTCCTCACCACTGCCTCAATGCATGTGATATAATAACATGATCTTACACAGGAACTGTTGCAGTGAATACAAAATATGTTAAGTGTATGTGTATTTAACTTTGCTAGCAACGAAGGGCAAGTGGTGTCAGCAAACAGCAGAATGATATTGCAGCTGTCCTGCACGTTAAGGAATCGATGTATTCAAGAAGGAGGTTTCACAAGTGCTGCAATGTTTAAGAAAAGTAGAGTAACAACCATTTTTTAACTGTTAAGTTCATTTCCTCTTTAAAGTCATTATTAAATAGATCTCATGCTTGGATTTCTCACGCCTCTTGTGCCACTCACTGTCTTTCCTGATAGATTGCCCCAGCGGAAGGATTGGTGTCTATACTAAAGAAGAGAGATGACAGGGAAGGAAAAACAATTACTCAAGTCCAGCAAAGGCAAACAAAGAGAAGAGTGCGATTCCAAGAAATGGAAGACACATTGGATCAAGGTAATTTAAAGCTGTTAATTCATAGGTTGCATTCTTGGGTTGCAAAGTGGGCATTCATTGTACGTACTGTCTTGGCTTTTTAAAACTGAAATACTAAGTGAAGGTGACTGATCGAAGATTATTTTATACCATGTTTGGTATTTTTGAGGTTTAGTGATTGAACAGGAAAGTTGTTCTTGTTGTTATCATTATTATTATTAAATCTGATTCCAAACACCAGAGAAAAGTGCTTGAATGTTTTCTTCTTTCTTCTTTTTTACCCCGTTCTCTACTCCCTGATGTAGAGTGAAGGGAGTTCAGAAATTTTCTTAGTCTCTTCAATCTGACAGAAGATGGCATACAAGTTACCAAGGCCAAGCAAGGTTGTGAGGATATATCAGTACCCCTGCAACCTCTTCATTGCTCTTACTCTGGAATAAAAAATCATGTAGAGAGTTATCACAGAGTAAATGGGATGGAAAATAACCCTTCACATTAGCCGACCCTGAAGGTTTTGTCTCTATCCCTACAGTCAAAATGTGAGAGTAAACACAAACAGTTTGTGGTAGCACAATCAGTGTCAGTAAAATGAAGGAAGAATATTTCCATTTGATTTAGTTTCATTTCAGCTATTTCCATGAAGGAAGCCTTTGATTGTGTGACATTTTCATAGTTAAGTGTATTTTGCTTCAGTGTGAAATGACTCCACAAGTGATATCAGCAAGGACAGGTAAACAGGTTGCAGAAATGAAGCTGTATAATTATCTAGGTTTCTGAAAAGACTGGGTAGAGAAGCATACAGTTCCTAGTATGTATTATGGTCAGTTTGACATGGTGAACATTATTAAGTGTGTTTATCTGCTGACCCATTCATGGTAAAAACCTGTCTCAGATTTTCTCACACACATTCATATTGCTTTGTATATAGACAGTCCTTTTTCACCTTTTCTTCTCTTATATTGACAGATGAAGTAGCTGGTGGCTCCTGTATTTTGCTGATCCTGCTGTGCATAGCGACTGTTTTCCTCAGCATTGGAGGAACTGCATTGTACTGCACCTTCGGTGACATGGAATCCCCTGTGTGTACTGATTTTGCAGCCAACATGGATTTCTATTATACCCAGATATTGCAGCGTATGGAAGAACTTAAACACTGGATAGCCTTCTCATAGTTGAAATAAGCAGAGACAGCACATTGAGAGATCACCAATGGTTACTGGAGAGGGTAGAAAAAAATTGTGATTTCAAGTTCGCTAACACTTGCCACCTGCAGGTGATGGGTATTTGATGATGTACTTACACTTTTACTTAGAAATCAAGAAAATTCTAGTTTAGCAATCAGGTGGCAAAATGTTCACGTCTTAAGCTGTAGCAGTGTGGTATGGGAGAATAAAAAGTTATTCTCTTCACCCTTTTGAGAGTAGGCAAGTAGCTTTTCAACAGCTTCAGCAAGTAAAGAAGAAAGAAGAAAATGAACCGTCTTCTACATGCTCTCCCATTGCCACACATTGTGTAAGCAATCTCTGGAAGCTTAGTAAAAGGACAGCTTTAATTTACAGCTGTTTGTGCAAAAGTGTTGCCTCCAGCTATCATGCAATAAGTCTGTGTTTTATGGAAACATTATTTTTCTTCTAAGTCTTACTATTTTTCTCTGTTTTAATTCTCCTGGTGAGCCGTGTAATTATTTGGGTGGAGTGAGAAGAGCGCAGTGGCATTCATAGAGCTCTCATTTGGTGATTAACAGGCTGACCCTGTTTCTCATAGCTTATGGTGAATATCATGAGTTGGATAAATCTGCTGGCAGATTTCACTAAATTTCCTGGGACTGTGCTCCCAGTATTGTGTGGGCTGTTTTAGAAATGGAAGGTTAAAAAAAGAAATCACTGGTCTCATTAAACACAGAAGCAAAAGTAAGATGTTTAGTAAATTAGTTGTGTTAAATAGTAAAGTGGCTTTTGCCAATTTTAAATCACCTGGTAGCAGGTGTGGGGCTAACTGGGTTTTCTGTCCAGCTATGTCACTGACTTGCAGTAATCACTTTGTGCCTCAGTTTCTCCTCCATAAATGGAGAATAATGATCCTTGCCTTTGTCTGTGAATATTTATTACAATTAGGGCTCACGTCTGATTCATCCCAGATGAGCGCACAGGATCACTGAACTGTGTGGCTGCAGCCTCTCTCAACGAGTGAATGCTTATGTAAAGTGGGACAGATCCAGCGGAAGAGATTCGGAGGCTCGCTGCAGATCCGCGGCACGCTGGTAGTCCAGGGCACTCGGTCCAGCAGATAAAGCACATTTGCATCTATTTGCCCTGCGGTTCTGAGGCCTGTATTGTAAAATCCGTTCTTTTTCTATCAGCTGTACAAACAAATTTAAATCAGTACAAAGAGTCATTTTAAGTGGGTATTTCTACCACTTGGTGCTCAGCCCTCCCTGTGTGGGATGCAAGAGAAACACTGACCTGACTGTGAAGGTGAGAATTAAATACACGGGCCTTTGGCCCACACTCTGGTCAAAACACGAGAACTGTTCTTGCACGGAGCGTAACAGCAGTTCCACAGAACTGCTGAAGGTGTTAGTGTGAAACGATTCCTTTACACCTCAGGAACAGCATTTTTGAGGGGTCCACTTCACTCCACTCTGTGATTTCCTGCTTACTACCATTGTATGATCCGGTGTGTTCAGGTTTAGAATATTATTTTGTAAAATACTATGAAATGAAATCTTCAAGATACTGCTCAGAATTATAACATTAAATGATCGTGCTTTCTGGCATTTGCAAGCAAATTGTCCCTCTAGTGAGCTTGATTGTTCCTAATGCACTGTTATACTTAACAGGTTTTTAAAGTGAAAGTTAAAATCATTTTTTTCTAGAATAAATTGCATGTATGATTTCTCTTTTTTGTTTTCACTCTGGAGGCTCCTTAGGGAGCCTCATGTGCAGCTTTATATTCAACTAGCAAATTTTAAATGCCCAAATTAATGAAAACTTTCGCTTTCAGAATGAAACTTGAGAACAATAGTTTGGTATAGTTTTTGTTTGTTGTCCTCAGAGTATTATAATGCTGGGCTAATCTAAAGGAGAAAGGGAAAGACACTTTTGTATTTTAAAGTGTTACTGACTGGTTCAGTTTATTTCAAGTCTGGGTTTGTTTATTTATTTAGTTTTTCTTTTGAAGAGAATCTTAATTTTCTTTTTTGGTAATTTACTCACAGAGTAATTATAAAGCATGCATTCAGTTAAAATATGTATTTATAGTGACTATGTAATTAGAATATATTTTGGGTTTTTGTAACTTTGCATTGAGTCCTTCAGAATATTAAGTTTATTCCTAAAAAGACAACTGTTGAAAAAAATCTTTTTAAGTTTTTGTGCACTTCATCACCAAAAAGATCAAGAGGTATATATAGAATTATTTATTCAAAAGTATATGAGATATGGGGATCAAAGATCCTCTACTTCTAGGTTCATTTAATTAAAACTATTTTAAAATAATTATTTTATTTAAAACTGTAAAGCTATTTAAAGTCAAAGCAATTTTTAAGCAGTTCAGTTAAAATCAGTGGTCCAAATCCTGGTATATTCACTTTGTGCTATATTCCCAGTGCAAAGACTCACTAGTATCAGCAGAACTGCTTACAAGAAGATCATGAAGAGGTTGGGCACCACTCTACCAACACATACTCGACGAAAACTGAGCGACCAGGCATTCTGTGTAACTCAGCTACCTTACTCGTGTGTTGTAACGTGGAGCATCTCTCCAGCCTTCTCAGCCTATGCCAAGGTACCACACATCTCTCGGGATTTGAGGGAGCAGAAGGGGCACATACGCACAGGCTGCCTGGCTCCTGATCTGAGCTGTTCACTCCTCAATCGAGTGGTTGCATCTGGATCTAATTTCCATTGGCATTCCTTTATAAAAAGATGATGGTACTAATTCTTGCTTCGTGTGACAGTTCTGTTAGTGCAAATAGTTTGCATGGTCTGTAGTACATTATCAAAGTTGCAGCTACCAAAGTGACAAAATGTGCTTTGCGTTGAACTCCAAAGAGTGTGCAGGTAGGCCTGATGTTGGCCTTCCTATATGCTTTGTTCTCTTTAGATTGCTGGTGACATTGCTTCCACCTGGGTGACCTGAGGGGTTTAGGATCTTATGGTCAGGTAAATCTGAGCTAAAAGAAATGGTTGATTTGAACAGTTATTCCTCTTGCTTGAGGTAAAATAATACTGAGAAACAGCTAAGACTGTTACAAGTAGGAAGAAAACAGAGGAAAAAAGCTTCCCCCACGCCCCGCTTTGTGCATTTTAAAGACCTTTGTTATAAGGGTTTTTTTTTATTCTGTTTACTTCCCTGCCACTGTCTTCATGGCTGTTCTGCTTGGCAGTAGGGGAAACATACTCTGCCAGCGTAAAACCATTTGTAGTTGGTAGGAAAATTCAGGGTTGACAGTAGCTAAAAGTCATTTCTTAAAATACGACTGGATTTCAGGCTGATAGTGTACCTTCAAATAAGTTGTGGCCACTTAACCACCTGCAGCACTCTACTAGAAACCTCCACCTTCCAGTATATTCTCTGAGCATAATTATTTTGAAGACATATTCGCAACAGAGCAAAACCAACAAGACTTTTGATGTAGATTAACCATACGCTGCCAAAAAGAGCTTCCTGATGATGTAATTAACACCCTCATGCCAAATAGCATAGACTACACCAAGAAAAGCACTGTGCTGTATCATAGCCACACTATTCTACAGGCTTGTTTTCAAGTAAGTTCAGTAAGGAAGCAGATATTTCACAGCCCAGAGATGCCAGCAGAAGTTCGTAATCTAGACACAGCCCATGTTTTAAAACTTTTCCAGTATCTTTGCTTTTGTACTTGGAAAATGCATAGCCCTGGTGACAAGCAGTAGGAAGTAGTCTAACAAAAAGGGGAACTCTTGTTTAGGGTTTTCACGAGTAAACAGCAAGCTTGAACTATCAAGCAGAGTAGATTGGAAGTCCAGATTCTTGTGTGACTGGGTACTGCTCCACTCAATAACCTAAAGGGATGTTACCCTCCTAAGAAGACGTTTACCTACTTTGTACTGTAATGTAAATCAAGACCATCAAAAGGACTAATAACTATTTGTAACAAATTTAACTTAAGCTTCCTTTAGCGAAAGGAGTAAATAATTGTGTTTGAAACTGTCACCCAGGCTTGTAATTTAAATACTGTAGCAAAAAAAAATAAAAACTGTCCCAAAGAAAATATATGAACCTTTTTGGGTACTGTGATTTCTAAATGTGTAAAAAGACTGAGAAGATTTTCTGTGGAATTCAAGTAAATGAGCAGTACCTCCAATAAGAATTTCATGGTCAAACCCAAACCAGAATGGAAAATGAGGTAAAACGCATAAGGTTTGTTATGGTTTTTGTTGTAATGCAGTCTTCCTGGGTGGATTGGTTTGTCTTTGCATTAATAGCTAAACAAAAGCCCAGCTTCCTCACAGAGCCTGGTTCCTCTAGACAGGTGGGTTTAAAGTACTAAAATATTGCCTTCCTGCATCGTTCTGAAAACAAATCCACAGGCGGTAAGTTTCAGAATTCCTAGTAACTGGGTGGGTGACCTGGACAGAGGTCACAGGCCCGTCTGCTTTTTTGAGTTCAACTAACTAACTAAATAAATAAACCCCAATTCCGACGCAACCCAAGCCAGCAGCCTCTGATTTGAACAGGAGCATACCAAAGCTGTGTTATGCAACATTCCTCCCCCCCTCAAAAGCCATGGAATGAGGCCAAGCAGAATTTTAGACTGCTAAAAAAAGTAGTGAAATCCTAAGAGAAAATGAGGCGGTTTTATACATTTTATTTTGGTTTTGTTATCTTTGTGTTGTTTTCAAGTTGTTCTTCACAGTCAGAAAAAGTGAGAACTACAATGAAAAAGGAAAAAAAACCAACAGATTTTCATACAACTTCACTGAAACTTGTGAGATAACATTTCACAGCACCAAACTAAATCATAATATAATACCTGGCAACCTGAGAGCGTGGCCTAAGAGCGGTCTTTATACATAGAAGGAACGTGCTGTTGAAAACAGTTCTGTCAAGAATGACATTTGATTTCAGGAAGCGGCTGATCTTCCACTTGTGAGTCTTGATATGACTAACCAGAAGCGTTGCTAATCTTAAGGAACCCAGGGCAGCTTCTAGAACTGGTCAGTAAAATCTTTTGTCCAAAAGACAAGCTTTGCCTTAGGCTTTGGCATTGTAGACGCAGCTGGGCTTATTCAGTACTACTACAGAGTGAGTTCACTGAATCTGTGAGTGTGTTCACTGCTTTCATTCCTTGGTTCTCCTCAACAACCTTCTTGTGAAAAGTTTTCTATCCCTGCTTTTATGAGGAGCTGCTGCAGTCTCTATCCATGTTTTCACCCCAGTGAGTCCCCTCTTATTTATTCCTTTTGTCCCCCTTCCCCTTTACCGTTTCTTTCCCACTATGAAATAGCATGTGTTCTATCTTTCATAGGATCACAAGGTAATGGAGTTAGGAAGGGACCTTAGAAAGACTCTAGTCCAGCCTTCTGCACAAGGCAGGGTCATCTGAGATCAGACCCAATTGCTCACGGCTTTATCTAGCTGGGTCTTGAAACCTTCCAAGAATGGAGACTGCACAACCTCCCTGGGCATATTCCACTACTTGGCTGTTCTCAAGGTGAAAAAGTTCTTCTTCATACCCAGTCTAAACCTCTGTTTCAGTTTGTTGTCTCTCATCATCCTGATGTGCACTGCTGTGACAAGGTTCTTGGTAACCTCCTCATACTTCCAGTCTTCTCACTTTCCCATCCACAGCATGTTCCTTCCTGATAGGGATCCCACATTTAGACAGGGATCCTGTGTGCTTCTCCCTTTCCTCTCCCACCTTACAGTCTCAAATTCAATATCAAGATTTTGGAACCAGTGATGAGGCCACAGGCAAAACCAAAATAGCTATGACAACTACTATTACATTAAAAATGATCAGTGACCCTCACCGATCCATTAGAGTGTAACAGTGATTTCAAAACATACGCTGATTCTTGTACTACTCTTAAACAGCAGGTGTTTGAAGGATCATGCTGACTTCCATGTGCCTTAATAAAGTAATCTAAATATTTTTCTCTAAGATAACTGTCCAAAGAAACTCAAAATATTTAACTATAAGGTCTTTTTTTAAAAAATGAACTTTATGGACATTGCTTTTTTGAGGGTCCTTTATATCATTTGTGATTTGTATTATTTTGAATTAAACATCATGGTAATTCTTTGGCATAACATGAGCATAGGGTTTACTGCATTCAGGAATGTCCAAAAATTGTGTTCGTCTCTTGAAGAAAATTATGATGGGGAGTAAATGTGTGCTGTTTTACAGAGTTGCTCTGTGACAGTTAAGATGTTGCAGAATTGATATCAGTGAATTTCAACCAAAGGTCTAATTCTGCAGTTGGGTTCATCCTGAGCTTGTTTTTAAAGGCAAACACGCTAAAATAAAAAATTTAGAGACAGTACACCCAAAATTTTGAAGGCATGTATAATACCAGACCAAAGTTCTCCATTAATCTAAAATCGTTGAGCTGCCCTTTCTTGAAAACAAGCTTGAATCCAGCTTCACACAACAATAGATCAGTCAGCTCTCTCCTTTTGCCTTTTGCCAAGAAACTGTCTGGCAACGTGTCATCTTTTAGCCAAGACGGGCCCCTGATGTAGGACTCATTTGTTAGGCTGTTGGGGAAGTTTCCAGTAACACTTCTGTCAAATGATAGTTAGTGATTGTTTTCCATTTCATTGCCTGGCATTGAAAATGAGTTTAAGCCCCACTATTGTGCTTTCATGGAGTGATCAATTTTAAAGCTGTTACCAAAAACAACTTTCAGAGTGAGAGTCATCGTTTCTTTTTTCAGAAAGCGCCGTGTGCCGACTATTCCAATAAGAAAATTTTACTGGTTTCCCAGTTTTGCCAAAATATTACCATATTCCACAATGGCTGTGTGTAGTGCACAGAGGCAGTGCCAATGTAGTGTTTCCTATAGTGCACCCTTTCAGCTGTTCAGTTGGTATTCATTCTGTTCTCCTGAACTGGCAGCCTTGCATGAGAAGGTAATAAGCATCAGAAGTGGCAGTGAAAGCATGTATGCACTAGAAGTTAAGCAATATGAGGCTATTGTTACTTCCACTTAAGCCTTACACCTAAAAATGTGTAGTTTTTTTACTTTCATTTAGGAACCATTCATTATTTTTCCTTGACATCTTTCTAGTAGAGAGAGACAGCATTAAGCCAATTCCTCTGCTTCTTCTCCAAGAACTGGAATTGATGCCTTTGGCCAAAGAAAACATGAATCTTGCCACTCGTATGTGATGCCGAGAATCCTCATGTTTGTACAGCTTAATCATAGAATCATAGAATTACAGGATGGTTAGAGTTGGAAGGGACCTTAAAGATCACCTGGTTCCAATGCCCCTGCCATGGGCAGGGACACCTCCCACTAGATCAAGTTGCTCAAAGCCTCATCCAGCCTGGCCTTGAACACTTCCAGGGATGCGGCATTCACAACTTCTCTGAGCAACCTGTTCCAGTGTCTCACTACCTTCACAGTAAAGAATATCTTCTTGATATCTAATCTAAATCTTCCCTCTTTCAGTTTAAAATAATACTTACGGCTTTTCTGCCAGAATTGATAAATAGCCCCTGAAGCTATGCAAATAGCAAGAATATTTTCCTGACCTAGCTGAATTCAGCGCACTATAGAAAGGACTTGCAAAAGAGACTGAAAGGTTTGAATCACTAAGCATCTATACAGTCAATTTCAGCAAGACAAAATGTCAGCAGGTACCACCCTAGAAACTAGCAATGTTGCTCCAAAAAGGTCCACCATAATTAATAGACAAGAGTATATTTGAAAAGAGTTACAAAGAAAACAATTATATTCTGAGGTTTACCAGTGACTATCCAAAGATCTGAGGCTTTATGTACAGGTTAGTAAATGAAATACAGGGAAACAACTTCTGAAGGTTGTACAAAGGGAAAGAGTGAGTATATTATGGGCAAAAGGGTTACAGAAAGAATGTAAAAAGTTGATAATTTTTTATTGATAAAGGATGAAAAATATTTCTGATAATGATACCTCTCAGTGATGGGTGTTTTTTTCCAATCAGATCTTAGAGATACAGGGAAGAAAAAAAAAAAGCACAATAGTTAATGACATCAGGGAGGAGAGGTTCTAATGGTTAAAATATTGCTGAATTCTTTGTAGGACACCTTAGGAGGAATTCAAGTAGTTTGCACAAGGTCATGTAGCAGGAAGAAGCAAAGCAGGACCAGAGCTTATAAATCCTAACTTCTGATCTTCTGTTTGGTCCCAGTTCCCACTAAGACAATGCATATTAGGCAAGATAAATGAGTACCCTGTTGTTCACATTATCTTTGACTTCACACAGCTTTGAAGACTTTCTTTAAAAATATATTTATATTCTCATAAATTTTGTGGTGATCTTAAGGAGTAAAATCGATTCAAAAGATGAATTTCCTTTTTAGTATGCAGCACCAAGAACAAATGCCATTTTAGCATATTTTTAGTACTTGATACCATCATACCCATGGTAGCTTGTTGTTATTTACATGTATTACAACAAATTGCATCAACAGACCACAAGGGAACACATAGTATAATCCTATCATTAGCAGATGAGGCTCTACCTGTCTGTAGTTACTTCGTGTTTCACCATCTAACCCTTGCTACTTATGCTCTGTTAACTACCAGGAAAGTAACGATGCTCAGCGGAGCAGGCCCTATTGAAAAAACCAAACCACAACCTCCCAGCTTGCTATACACAATACCGATCACTGTGCCAAGAGTGAGGAAACGAAGCGATGTGGAAAGAAGTAGCAGTCACCAGATTCTGCCTCCCAGCAGCAAGTAAGTTCTTGTGAGGGGCAGAAATGTTTTGACCATAAAGTGGATGTTGTCATCACTGTCTGCAAATGTGAAAGATGAAAATAATTTCAAATGTTCTTGGCGCCTCTCAGAATGCCCTTAATAACCTTTTTTTCCTTTCAATTTTTGTATTATTGAAAGCTTTCCCTTAGCTGAAGGCAAAGAAGAAAATTAAGCAATGGAAATGTTGTTTAATTTTTTTTTTTTCATTTGGCATGTACTGTCTTTTTTATTTTTCTGTAAATAGGGCATAGCTATTCTGAGCCAATTCACTGCTGGGTAATAGCCTATGGTTTACCTACAAAGGCAAACTAGATGGCCATTAGCAATAAGTGACTCATGTATTATAAAACAGCCCCATTAAATAGAGCCATCTCTATCAACTCATGCAGTAGGATGATGAAACGATATTTTCAGTGAACTGGCTGAATTCTGCAATGTGGAGCCCACACACACTGTCAGCTCAGTCTGACACTTTGTCTTTGTACTGGGCCCTTTCACAGCTACAATTTCCCAGTACAGAGCAGCCAGGGAGGGCAAGTATTCGTCCCTTTGCTCCTTTGACTACTGAGATGACCAGCAGCTGCAGGGCTCTCAAAACCAAACAGAACAGCCATAAGTTTCAGTCATGAACCTCCCAAACAGCCTGTGTTTTCATACACTCCCTGCAGCTAGCGATGAAGTAGGTGGTAGGGGCCTGTAAGGAGTAAGGATGCATGCAAGCCTGGAGGAGATGTTCTTTGCCACTCTGTTGGAGAGCAGCAGCCATGACTGTGGGCCAAATGTTCAGCTAGCAGGAGACCAACCAGTGTCCTTCAGGACTGAGCCTGAGATTTTATTGTCCAGCACAGAAAAGACTGCACAGTATATCCTGTCCTTCCAGAGGTATTTCAAAGTAATTGCTATGCTGAGCACTCCCAAAAATGTTTTAAGAATCTAAACCTGCTCGTCTTCCTTAAGTAGACATATGTAGGATGAGCGACTGAAGTCTTTAGGATCCCACCACAAAGGTGTGATGGCAACTAGAAAAATACTTGCAGAAAGTTTTGAATGGAAGCAGTGCTGCTAGGACTGCCTCAGGATTTCAAAATCATTCAAATATGAACAAGAAGGGCAGATTTCAAACAGTTCCTTAAAGAAAAAAGGCTAAGCTCTGTGGCACTTACCATCGCAGAGCACTTAGCATCACAATCATGAATTAAAATATGGTTTAACAGGTTACACTACGACACAGACAGGACAATTTTAATTATTTTTTTTTTCTGGCTATTGTTCTGAACTGCACTGTTAATAGCAGACCACTTGCTTTTCAGTTCTGTCATATTCTTTTCTATTTTATTTCCCTCAAACCTTCATTCCTGTCTCTGAATGATATCCCTTTCAACCAATTGGCTTACTACTTTTTTGACATGGCCAGAAAAAGAATTTGCTGTGGCTGAAAAAGGCTGTTCTGTGGCATGGCTTGAAGTAGCTGGGAGATGAGTTGATTAAGCGATAAGAACACAAAACTGGAACTTGAGAGAGTTTTATTTAAGTGCCTGGTCTCCCACAAATTTCCTACATGGTCCTAAGCACATCACTTAATTCTCCTGTACTTCGGTACCCTGCCTATGTAACGGGGACAATCCTCCTTTTATGCTCCCTGGGGTGATGTAGCAATACATATTCTAATGTTCCTTATAGTGGGGTCATGGTGATCTCAGAAGTAAAACATTTTAAGCAATATCAGCAACGTGCTAATCACACTTTTTCTGAAATGGTTACTCTGCATTGTCTCAAGTAATTGCAATGAACCCTACATCTGAAAAAAGAAGGGAAGAAAATCTTTCTTGTTTTTCACTTTGTTTTTTGAGTTTTCTATGAATATGGCAGCTGTTTCAGAGGGGCTGTAGGAAAGAAATATTGAAAAACAGGAAAATACACTTTAGTATTCCTGCGAGGGTTTGTGCTATGCTATCAGGTGAAGAAATTGCATCTGTTTTTGTTTTTTGTGAGTTTTTTTAGCATTTTAATGACTATACTGTGAAATTTTACAGCTAGTTTAAGTGATCTGTAGAACTATAAACCGCTTTTGCATCCTAGCATTTACTTATAGGAGTGAGGGGTAAAACCATTGGCTTGATGGATTTCAGTATCCAGTATCTGCAGTTCTTCCCACCTTATACTATCTGCAGTGGAGTAGAGCTTTTAATGGTCTTAATATTACCAGTGGTTTCCTGGGGCAGGGGCAGGAACAGACTGTGGAAAATACAACCAGGTTTTTTTTAAAAGGTTTGAGAGAGATTCTGAAAGTCTGCCCCCCATATGCTATACATTTATAACAATTAAGCTTTTTGCTACTGTGTGACTCAGTGCAGTGACAGGATTAGTGGGGATTTAGTGATTTAGATATATTTAGTGATTTAGATTCTCAGGTTCACTGAAAAATTACTGTTCACTGGAAATCTTGCAAACAATGTGGGGACACTGACATAAAGGAAAAAATGAGCCAAATTAAGGTAGGGCTTCTGGTCCAAACACAACCTAGAAATCCCCTAGTGCAGCCACCTCCAGAAGCACCTTTCTGTCATAGATATTAGTTATGGAAACTGCCCTCAACTGCAGAAAGATTCAGGCATCATGCCTGCTGGTTCTGTGGTTTTCCCCTTTTTATAAGTGAATTCCTTGTGGGCTTCTGTGCAGAATGTAGAGATTATAGCTTTTGCCCATTTGCTTCCAAACACGTACCCAGGTGGTGGCAGAGAAAAGTGATGCCATCATAACCTCTTACTGAATATGGTCACAGCAGGTAGCACCCATTTTTCAGTGCCATTGTTACATTTCTGTGCATCCATTTTTTGGACCAATGCATGTCCTATTCTTTTCAGTTTATGCTGGGAGTACTAAGCATGGAGAAGCCACCATTTCATGCTGCCTATCTTTATGTCACATTGGAAAACCAGAAACAGACACTAGATGAATACTCCTATCAGCCCCTATTAAAATTCATGGTTAGATCTTCATGGGCTGAGGTACTTATCCCAGCGTATCTCACTGAGGTACTCCTTTCCAGCACGTGCCATGATTTACAAGGCACATGTGAGTAAATGGTAGAAAAACCCTTTAGTAGGGGGAAGAGAAGGATAGGTCATATAATTAGATGAAAATAGGTCATATGACTGGGATTTTCCGTGTGATGAAATACTCGTTGCTGCCAATTTATTCGAACTGGTGAGGGAGGAAGAAGGGATGTAACTGTATTGTCCTTTCTTCAGGCTATTTCTTGTTTCTCATTGTCTCTTAACCTCAAATATCACATTCTACAAAGTCACAGATTTCTGCTGCTTCTGTTACTGTGAGAAGCATTGCTTTTTTAAAGTAAATTACTGATAGACTAGGTTTGAAATGTCACCAGGACTGCATATTATCATTAAGAGAAGCTATTTGCTTCCTTTTGAGTTTTTCTCCTTAGGAAGAATTTTATTTAGGTGTATTGCAAATTTCAAAATTGTCTTCAGTCCAAGAAATGGCCCATGCATGGTGTCTGTACCTGGCCCACTAGTTTAATGTGCATTGTAGAGCAGCCTTCTCTCAAATTATGCAAACTTGTTGGCAGAGATCAAGTTTTCTATCTTTTAAAGGCAATACCTCAATATTTACAACAAAGCCTTCAAGCACTGTAGTTAAATTAGTGCTAATCCATCACTTCAAGTTAATAGTTTCATAAGCAGAACGTGATGTAGAGGAGGCATTTTAACTAAGACCTGAATCCACTCATTGAGTAAGGAGGGCAAAAGAATACTGAATAGCTTTCCAGTGACTGTATGAACAGGAGTCCTTGGAGACAACAAGGGTATGTTAATGTAATTAAAGACAACATCATTATACATAGGTACCAAAAGCTGAAATCACAAAATACAAGCAGCCCTATTTCTGTGATTTGAGGCATTGACTTCACAATCTTAATAAATACTGATCTTCAGGGAAGCAGCAAGAGCTGCATTACTTTAAAATATACAGTTCCATCAAAATCAGAACACTTTGAGTATTAGACCATTTTCTTCCAAAACATAATTATAGCAAAATGGGAACAAGCCTTTTGATAGTCCTACAACATCACATCCAGCTAGAGCTAAGCCAGAGATTTATATTCTCACAACTGTTCTTGTGCAGAAATTCTTGTGCAGATTTGTTATTGATCTTCTAATCTTGGAGGTATGCATTTTATTACTATTACAATTAGTGTTTAAAGCACGTGAGGTGTCAAACTAATTGGCAGTGCACAGGTCTTGATATCATGAGGCCTCTGGATATGCTTTACTTCTGGTATATGTCTACATCTCCGTAAACCAGAGCCACTGAGTACACAGGCGGACCTTGCCCCCTCTTCTTCCACCTCCCAGGTACATTGTACTTACCATCAGGGAATACCAGCGTAAGAGCAGCCCCACTCCCCAAGCACAGCACTTCTGACCTATACTTTTACAGGACATGGCTGGGGTGTAAGGGTGCTTAATTTTCTTCCCACCTCATAGTGCAGACCTATAGAGGAATTTAATTTCCAGTAGATTTGACACCCACCTAAAACTAGTACAATGCTTTGAGACACTCTTGACTTAAAAAAAAAGTACTAAATAAGCTAAAAAGATCGTACTGTTATGATTTGACACCAACGTGAATTAATTTCAAGCTATATCTCACTTTTTTTTGATAAAAGACATACTGAAAGAATTCCATAACTGGCTGCTATAACTTTCTTGTTGTTTCTATATCATACTATCCTGGTGTAAATTTTATCTCTCTGATTCTTGTAACACTGCAGTTCAGAAACTGGAAAGCAGCATGACACTGCCTAATTCTTTTTCATGACACTGACATCCTGATATTACTGGTTTTTCCCTTCCAGGTGGGTTAGCAAGAGAGGCTGGAAATCTATTTTAATAGCAGTTTCTAATTTTCCTGCAATTCATATTTTTTGTGCTGGCTGGGTAATTTAATTTGTTGTTGACCTAGTTCCAGTTATGAAAGATTAGACTGTTCATTATCACAGAAGTTGTATCCTTTGGCCCTTAAAATAATTAGACTTTTAAAAATATATGCTGTAGATTACTAGGAAATGTTACAATATTTTGCTTATTGAGTTTCTCATTTCATATGAAAACATTTTGTTTGTACACAGCCTGGATTATGATTCCTTTTTAATTGTAAGGTGTAATTACCACCAGGAAGGGTGACGCTAGAATTTAGCCATGAACTAGTATTTGATCAGCATTGCACATGATGTTGTTGTCACAGATACCATGGCTTCATTGCATGAATGTTTCCCTCCAGCAATATTGAGGCAGAAGGATCCACTGTAATTAGAGGTTTGAAACCTATGTTGTGTAATTGGTTCTGCTACACTACAGAATGAGTGTCCCTTTTAAAAAGTGGAAGAAGACGGAAAAACAAGTTATCTGATTCTTGCTAGCTCTCTGCCTGCCCTCCCGTCCCCTCTAGGTGACTGACGTTTGCTTGCTTGCTTGCTTGTTCGCTCTCACTTTGGCAGTCCTGGGAGGAGCGATCAGGTCTCTCAAAGTTTCTTGGCAACTTACTTGACTTCTGATAGGTTTTGGGGGAGATCAGCATCCAAATGTCCTTGGACAAGAGGTTGTAGCTGTGAGAGTGATGGCTATGGCTTTTTTGGTTACACCTATGATGAGAATTTGCCCCAGTTCCATCAATGCTTGCTAATTTCCTGCACAGCTGAGCCAGCATAAACGTCTGGTGTAGGCAAGGAAAACGAAATTGTTATTAGTCATAAACTCCAGCAGACTTAAGGTAAGTTCAGCTTTTTTGGACTATGCTTGAGATTTGGATGCAGGTCCAAGGTACTGCAGCTTGGCCAGAACTATGGTGGAATCTTGGGCAAATTCCCAAAATGCCTCCGGAAGGTTTCTAGGGTGGCAAGATCCGCAGAGCAACATTCCTGGAGCTGCTCAGTGATTAATGATGAACTCTGTAATAACATGTTCACTCCAAATATTTCTGCTGTTTTCCCTTCTAAGCATGTATTTAGAAACAGTCCATGGAGACCTTTGTGCCATCCATATCCATCAGAGTCCTTGGCTATTCTGTTTGGCTGCCGCGGGGGACAATGTGAATGAGGGAGAAAGACAGCTGTATTTAATAGTGAAGCTCAGCCTGGGAGAAAGCAAAAGGGCCTGGGGGAATGGGAGGAAATAAAACTGAAAACATTGCAGCTATGGCTTGTGGATTTGAATGAGAGAGAAACTCCTCATGAGCCTTATTTGTAAGGGTCGTTTAGGGATATCCTTTTTGCAGTCCCGAGTCCTTACCTGCTGCTAAGCGATTACACAATGTTAGTTGAGATTTCAGACATTTTATGCAATCGATTGCTTCTAGGAGAATGATAATCAGAGCTGAAGGCCGCCTCTGTGTGTTGTATTTCCAACTCTTCTTGTTTTAGCCCAGGTCCAACAAAATTTTTCTAGTTTTGACAGATGGGTGTATATTCTTACTAGAGTCCAATTTTTTTAATATAAAAATTTCTGTCCTCTCTGGCCATGGAGGACCAAATATTTTAAGAAGATTGAAGAATCTGAAACTACAAGTTAAATATAAAAAGCCTCATATTCCCTAGATTTGTTTGATTGTTTTTACTACCTATTCATTGTATTTGAATATTTCAGGGTCAGTATCTATATTCCATTAATCACCTGTTTATATCTATAAAATAGTGTCAAGATATTGAAAAGATTAAGAGGTTATTAAGATGTCTTGCATCAAACCCTAGCCACAAAGTCCTTCGGAGATCCTCCGAGTGTTATCTGAGGAAGGTAAGTGCCATGCACACAGGAGAACTTTTTGGTTATTTGCAAGCAAAAATTGTGCCTCCAATTTTTGAGACACTTGTGCAGAATCAAAATGAATTCTTGGTAATATGTTTGATGGCTTCCAGGAAGTGGAGGAAGAAAGAGGGAAAAGCTAGGCACAATCTTGTTTAAGCAAGAGGCCAGATATAATAGTGCCTTCTCACTGTGTTTTGTCTAGTTGTGTGTACATCTTCAGTCTTAAATTTGGTAGAAATTCTTATTTTCACTTTCTTTCATTCCCTCTTCTCTGCTGGCCCTTCAAGAGAAAGAGAAAGAAAATGGGGCATGTGTGTGGGCTGATGATTCGAGACAAGAGACTACTGAGAACTCCTACAAAAAGAAAGTTAACCATAGTCTCTGAGAACACTGATAAGGAGTAAAGCACTGACACTTGATTTTAAGCAGACACCTCAAAATCAAACAAGCATCCAGATTTTTATTTCAAAACAATGTTGACCTCTGTGCAAAAAGTACTTTCCAGATTGCTGCTTCAAAAATAGAACCTTTTACACAATTTGCCCTTCTTTGGATTTTTCATATTCTCTCCTTACTTACATCAAAAGAAAGAAGAACAGCTCTGCAGCCCTGCCCCTGAGGATGGAAAATATTCTAAATAGGACAGAGCACATACGTGCAGTCCACACACTGATGTCAGCAAAATAAATAAAGGGTAAATTGTCAAAAACCAGTGGCAGCACAAGCGAGTGGTGCCGCCTGCTGGCTTTCTGGAAGCTGGGCTCCATGCTGGGCACTGGAGGCTGTGTCCCCCGGGATCATCATACAGGTGCTGAGCGAGCGAGGAGAGGGGTCTGGTATTCAGTGATGCAATCTGATGGTTGCAGCTGAAACAAAACTGCTTGAAGTAACTACATCCTTTGTTTCTGTGTATGTTACAAATCAGTCACATAAAAATACCGGAAAGGACTGAAGTGTTAATAAGAGGAAAGTAAGTCCATGTCACATGGCTGTAATAGCTGATACCAGCACAAGTCTGTTCCTCAGATCTAAGCAATGCTGAGTGACTTCTCTGCTCCAGATGATTTCAGTACACAACCATGTGATCATCAATTTATCTCATTAATGCTCAGGAGTAAATTTCAGGATATTTGTAATGTTCTCTGAACCAGACATGCCGGTTTAGAATCTGTTTTTAACTGGTAATTCTGATGAGCAAATATGGCCTGTTTTTAGGTGACTTACATGCTAAAGCCTAATGAGTTATTTTAAAGTTAGAATGTCCTAGTTTCAGCTTCACCTGCTGGATCTTGTTACTTATTCCTATAAAGAAGATCGGGCATTTTCCATAAAAAGTAAAATTCCAGTGTATTTTATAAAAAGAATTAAAGGGCTAGAAGGACAACCAGAGCTCTTAATATTTATCATGGCTATGGAAGCATTATAAGACATAAGAGAAATTAGAAATAACCTCTCTTCTGCAGAGGCAGGTATTGCTGTTAGGTATATAATGAAATCTAAGCGCACTCTTCTCCAGGCCCATTAAAGAGCCTCTAGTGGTGCTACATCAGCACTTAACTTTGTTTGTGATGCGTCATTTTTTAACAGATCCCTGGCATGCTGCCATTAACTTGGTTTTATGCCTCTCTTGTGTTTTCTTAGTTGCAGGCCAGATGGTTTCAGCATTTTATGCTTCCTCTGATATGGAATCTGACCACGATGCTTCAAATTACTTGCAAGGTACCTTTCATTCCACATGCTATACTTCTTGCTAGGTATTGCAGTGCATTCAGCATTGGTCACTTCACCTAAAAAACAAACCTAGAAACTTTTACACATTATAAGCAGCGTGGAGAGCTTGTGCCTGAGCACAGATGTCAATGGGCCTTACTGTTCTCCTTGGAAGTCTGAATTACTGTTGGGTTTTTAGGATAGGATAGAGCTGCTCTGAAAAATTCCATTCAAAAGCTTAGTGCATCAAATGACAAACTAGGCTGTGACATGGAGATAAAGCAGTGGTTTCTACTATCAGAACCTTTGCGTCCTTCCTCTCCTGCTGAGATCTTTTGTAAAAGCAAGTGAACAAACCTCCTGTTGGTGAGCATATAACAAGCCTGATTTGATGGGCAGGGAAATATTGCTGCTCAGTAATGTCAAATGCAAGAGCTCCAGTTCTTCATTCTCTTCCTCATTTAGGTAAATTAACTTCCTCTACAGATTTCACTCCTCCTTGGCTAATGGGATAACTACCTCTCACCCTGCTCTGATTAACTTTATGGATGCTGTCATGCCCACTCCTAAATGTGTACCTGAATTTGAGAATTCTGGAAATGAAGTCCAGGCAGGGCAGCATGAGGATAGGAACTATGAGGGAAATACTTCTTTGCTGTACCCAGAAGGGGATAGGACTGTAAAAAGGTTGTTACTGCCATGTACCTAGGAGACAGGGATATTTTTGGTGGCACAGGAATATTGAAAAAGGATGAATATCACAGAATCATGGAATGATAGGGGTTGGAAGCGACCTCGGGAGATTATCTAGTTCAACCCCCCTGCCAGAGCAGTCCACCTAGAGCAGGTTGCACAGGGTGGCATCCAGGTGGGTTTTGAATGTCTCCAGAGACAGAGACTCCACAACCTCTCCGGGCAGCCTGTTTCAGTGTCTCCTTCTCTGGAGACATTCAAAATCCACCTGGACAAGTTCCTGTGCAACCTGCTCTAGGTGGACCTGCTTTGGCAGGGGGGTTAGGCTAAATGATCTCCAGAGGTCCCTTCATACCCCGTATCATTCTGTGATTCTGTAAGCACAAATCCTGTCACGTAAATGAATTGCACAGTCTCCTTTTTGGGTTACAGTGGCTATGTTTTAGAGTTCATATATCATGAAGAAAATTGAGCAGTCTGAATTTTTAAAAAAGTTAGTAATTCACCCATTTGCTTATTCCATAAGATAGCAAGTGAACTGATCTTATGCCAGCCTTATTTCTTAGTTGTTTTGCATTCATGATGGCAAAAACCCTCTACCACACTCCCTTCTGTTTTAGAAAATATTTCTGTTACCTGCAGTAAGAAGTTATACAAGCCTGCTGCTTTTGTTTTGCAAGTGTTTTGAAAACAGTCAAGTTTCAATCTGTCTCTACCACCATTATAACTGCCTTTATCTTTTTAAATTTTCTGGAAACTTCTGAAAAGAACTTAGCTTTGTGATGGAGAATTGATGTGAACTGTTACAGGGCAGGTACAAAGATCCTTTGCCTGTTTATTTGTTTTAACAGTATTTGGGTTTGAATTTAGCTATTCAATCAATAGGTATTTGGTAGCTGGTAGTGATCTTTGAGCGTAGAAACCCAACGCAACTCGCTAGAGGGAGCTCAGACACAGTTTCTAAGCCTAGCAAGGCGCTACTACATCTCACCCTGTTACCTGCCCTGTGTTTTGTCGGTAAATCTTTCTCATTAACTTACAGTTTCTGTGTGGGCACCTACATAGCCTGCGTTATGAAAAGTACGCTGAGCTTTCAATTGCAGGTAATTTGCAAATCAATACTGAACTGGGCCAGGGAGGTCTCAAACTTTAATTTGTTTGTCAGCATTTGTATATATTACCAAAATACTTTTTTCCAGACCACAAAAATGGGTCAGAAGAGATTTGTTTCCCCTCCTCCCTGTCTCTCCCCTCCTAGTGCATTCCTTCCCCTTCATTAGATCCATTAGAGTTACGTAGTGACATCCTTCTGCTGCACATCCTGCTTCTACAAACCAGAATATCTACCTCAGATGCTCTACTTTCCTGAGTATCACACCTCACTCAGACACACCTTTTGCCTTTTCCCATCTACTGCGTACACCCGACCTAACCCACTTGCCTACCCAAAGCACACTAGGCTTCAACAATACCCTGTGCTTTGTCTCATTCTTTCCCCTTATATTTCCTTGCTCCACCATCCTGAGCTGCAAACTCAGGTTTAGGTACCACCTGGGTTGCTGCCAGAGGTATTTTGAGAGGAGCAGCTGAATGCAGTATGTACAGCAGTGAGGTTATGTTGACTGGCTGCAACTGCTGTTGTGAAACCGTTTATCTAATGTTCAGGAAGTGATTAATGAGTAAAGACCTTTATAAATGTGCTTTCCTTGTGGGCAGGCAGTTATCTGCCATCAGGCAGTCCTCCCCCCATCACACACACTCTGATCACGTGGAGTTATTTGCTCTTGTTCAGACAAGAGTCAGCACACAGCAGACTTGGAATCCACTACTGCTGCCACATAAGGTGATTTTTTCTTCAAAAAATACTTGTAAAAAAGTTTATGTGCCATACCTTGCCATACCTAAAATACCAGTATGAGTTAGAAAAAGCTGTGATTTATAAATGTGACAAAAATGAGTGGTCATGGTTTTGCAAATGTATAAAACTGGACAATCTGGGAGTCCTTCTTTGCTTGTGAACAGACAGTATACAACCTGGAAGAAAGAAGTACTTGTGGGTACTTTGCATGAAAACTGACGTATTCAAATGTACTTAACAGAGATATCTGGGTGTGGAGCCAGGCCTTGGCTGCCCCCCAAGAAGTTCTATAGGCAACTAAAGTCAGTAGAGTACAGAGAACAATATCAAGGAACTGTATATTTTTGTCCAAAAGCAGTTTTGTCTAATTAAAGCATATAGATATTTTCCCTTTATAATGACCTTGCTTAAATAAGATACAAGGAATATTTTAAGAATGATTAGACTCTGTTGTTATATTCACAATGTATCTGAGGGAAAAGTGGCTACAGAATTTTACAATCCAGTCTAATACTGAAGACTGCAGATGGTAAAGAACAGGCAATCTATCTATCTGCTTGCACTTCCTGCATCGTACGGCTTCCTCACAGTTAACATACTGGTGCCTTGTCCCACCTACTTACACACCCAGTTTCACGTGTCCTGTCTGTTGGCAATCACCAAATCACTGGTCTCATCCTCCTATCAACACCTCCCTTGCTGTGAGGAATGGGTTGTGCTGGTCAAATCACTGTGTCAGCCATGTTTGCTCAGGTGCACACCTCTTTCTGTATTCCAAGTCCTTCACTCTCCATCCCTAGAAGCTACATCCTCAGATATTTGCAATGTGTTATCATGCCTCTGTAGCTATTTTTAGTTTAATGATATATACCTTGAACTTTGGATTTTTCCTGGAAAGTGTCTCCATACCTACTCCTCAATAATTCATTATTTCCTGAATGATTTTCTTGGACCTGTCTGCAATTTGTCAGTACTCATTGTAGTGAAGTGGCTGAACCAGAATGCAATGTTTTAAACGAGACTTTCAAATGGAAACAGATTTTTATTTCCTCTATGCAATGTGAAGCTTCTACATTGCTAACATCTCCCACATTTGCCAGCCACTGGGCAAAACATTTATCCCAGTTTCTTTTAGCATAGCTGTATTCTGGGTTTTAACTTCTCTGGTACAGATTAGTTTGCCTTTTCTGAATCCTTTCACTTTTGGTTTCTTAGCTGTGTTTAAATTATTTCTCTGCAACTATCGAAAAAGTTTCAAATCTCTAGTTGTTGGCACCAAAATGACTACTGAGCTGTGAGGTAAGGCAGAGTCCTGCACTACCCAGCCTGAGCATTCTGGCATTTAACTCTCTATGTCTTAATTTACTGTGCGGCCACTTTTGCTATAGAGTGTTCTAATACAACATTGGTATTATCTAGTGTCAGCAGAAAAATGTGCTCTTCCACTACACTTTATTGTTTTCTCCATCTACTGAAAAAAGTGTACATTTATCAGTCTTTTCATACCTGTAAGTGTTTCAATGTCAGTGTGAGAAATCACAATTGCAGTAAGTATTGATTGAATAGCCTGAACTCCAGTGGCAATCAAAAGCTTTGACCTCTGCTGTACTTCTATTGGTCAACGGTGCCTTCATTTCTTCTTTGAACAGTTTGTTTACAGTTGTGTACGAATGGGAATGTGTATACAGCTTATTAAAAAATAAAAGGGTAGGATCTGCAGGTGTCACAGGCTTCCATCTGTTGTTTTGTAATCTCTCAATTTAGAAAGAAGCAAAATAGGTGGAATTAACTTTATTTATTATTTTTATTTGGCTTAATATATATTTGGTTGAAAAAAAATACATATACAATATACATATTGTATATGTGTATTTAAGATGGTCCTGCATTTGGGTCAGAAACACCCCATGCAACACTACACGTTTGGGTAAGAGTGGCTGCAAAGCTACCTGGTGGAAATGGGCCTGGGGGTGTTGGTCAACAGCCAGCTGAATATGAGCCAGCAGTGTGCCCAGGTGGCCAAGGAGGCAAACAGTATCCTGGCTTGTATCAGGAATGGTGTGGCCAGCAGGACTAGGGAAGTGATTGCCCCCCTGTATTCGGCACTAGTAAGGCCACACCTGGAGTACTGTGTCCAGTTTTGAGCCCCTCCTGGCAGAAAGACATGGAGGTGCTGTAGTGTGTCCAAAGAAGAGCAATGAAGCTGGTGAGGGGTCTGGAGAACAAGTTTTATGAGAAGCAGCTGAGGGAACTGGGGTTGTTTAGCCTGGAGAAAAGGAGGCTGAGGGAGACCTTGTTGCTCTGTACAACTACCTGAAAGGAGGTTGTAGAGATGTGGGTGTTGGTTTCTTCTCCTAAGTATCAAGCAATAGGACAAGAGTTTTGCCTCAAGTTTTGCCAGGGGATGTTTAGATTGGATATTAGGAAAAATTTCTTCACCAAAAGGGTTATCAAGCATTGGAACAGGCTGCCCAGGGAAGTGGTTGAGTCACCATCCCTGGAGGTATTTAAAAGACATGTAGACATGGCACTTCAAGACATGGTTTAGTGGCAGACTTGGCAGTGTTACGTTAATGGTGGGACCTGATGATCTTAAGGGTCTTTTCCAACCTAAATGATTCTATGCTTCTATGATTTTACTTTTTTTTTTCAAAAAGGTTAGGTGATATTTTAATTTTAAAATGAAGTAACAGTAAAATAAATAAAGCATTACTGAAGTGACACATGCAGCAAGCAACTCTGTTGGATTCTCCACAGTTTGTAATTTCAAGCTCCTCTTTTTTGTCCCAGTCTAAATGGTTTGGTTTATGACAAATTCTTAAGTTCTGTATGAGGTGGCTCTTTGGAGCCTATTGCTTCTTGATTATAAAGCAATATTCTGCATAAATAAAGGATAAGATACTGGCAATAAGATCTGTGGGCTTTGTTCCAGAAGCATTTGTTCTCACGGTCGTCAGTACTGAGTAACTGCAGCAGGTATACAGATGCCTGCCTTTTTATTTTAATCTCTTATATACTCACCCACATAATTCTTCATACCCTGCAGCAAATTACACATGCATTGTTAATCAACCCTATTTCCCAACACCTCTGCCTACTCTTATGCTCTATTTTTCCTATGTTATATAGTAACTTTTGCAATGATGCAAGCCAGTGATTTTATTTCATCCTTTGGAGTACAAGACAATTACCATGTTGTGTTTAAAAAAAAAAGTCTCCATACAGCATTGTGCAACTGACATGATATTTCACTCTTTCTGCTACCTCATTATTATTTTAATTAAAAAGTAGTCATGGAACAACATCTACATTTCCACTCTAATAAACAAAAAGTACCCTAAAGTTATAAATGAGTATAAAAAAATTTACCACAAAGATTGGTGTCTAAGAAGTATATAAATATTGATAGCAAGGATTTTAAGAGAATGCCTACTGCATGAAATGAAGGGTCATACAAGTGCTATTATAAATGCTTATACAGATTCCTGAGGCTCTAGGTGCTACAGAAGAAGCTAGCAAAGGGAGGCATGCCTCTTTTTATTTCAGGAATTTGAAAAGATACTGTTTGTGTGTGTGTGTGTGTGCACGTGCATGCGCTTGTCCGCTTCTCTGTACCAAAGAAATTGGCAGGAACCTCTTATAATTGAAGTTATTTTAGAATGAAGCAGTCTGCCTAAATGAGGCTTTAAATGACGTACTGAAATATTTAAGTATCTGTATGCAGATACACATGGAAAAAAAATAAGCACCTTCAAATCAGAAAAACAAGACTTTAAAAGAAACAGCAATATCTGTTCTTGTGAGCTTCTAAAGCTGATTCAGGTGGGAACCTCTGTTGCAGAACTGCACTTGGCAGCAGATCTGGCATTTTCTTGTCTTCCTATTGGACAAGGAAAAACTGTAAATCATCCTACTGCTTTCCCACAGAATAATTTTTGCAATCTTGCGTTGGCGACGCTAACTAGGGAGACAGGTTAACCTTTGCTTTTAGTCAAGACTGCTGTAAGCCTTCCACTTAAAATCAGAGCCTTGATTGCTATTTTGAAACCTACCTTTCTACTTGTTAGTTTCACAGGCAGAAATGTAAACTGGTTTAGAAACTTGGCTTTTTGTTCTTTTTTACTCAGCGAGCTGGAGTGAAAACTCTTCTGCTTGCCAACCACAGATCTCTCTCTCGAGAAATAAGTTGGAGCTACCATAATGATATTTTACATGAGCCAAAAAAAAACCCAAACAGGTTTGTCTAGCACTTTGATGTCTCTCTAGTTGGTTTTCAGGTGTCCCTGGTATCCCTCTGCAGCTATGAAAGCTTGATTTCTTGCTTGTGTAAGCTGCAATGAATTATCATTCAATAACATTATTCATTCAATAACATTAATTATCTTGCTCCAGCAGGGGTGTTTTAAAGAAATACAGCTGACATTTAAAAGTGGATGAAATCTTGAGAGTTGTGGATTGATAAACAGGGTAAATATACCCAATTTGGTGTAAAGTTTCAGTCACTGAGAGTAGACAGGGTTCTGAGCACTGCAAACAAGCTTGTCTTGCCACACCACTGCCTAACACCACAATGCAGGTCTTATCAAATACATATGGCCCAAGGAAGCTTGTGTAGTTCTGATTCTTTACAAATGGTTGAGTCAGAGTCATAGCTTTATAAATTGCCTTGTTTTCTGGGAGTGACAGGGGAATGGATGTGAAAAGGGGATAACATGCAAGAGGGAGAGAAGGCAAGAGAAGGGGCAAGCTTCTGGAGCAAAGGGATAAAGAAAGCAGGCTGGGGATTGCAGCCAGCCCTGCAAGCTATGTGGGAATCCCTCTGTAATTTGCAGGGTCCTTACAGTCTCCTGTCACTGAACAATTTTAAACATTAATGCAAAGTCTGAAGATATAACGATTTTTGTTAACTTCAAATTAGGGGAAAAAATATCTATTGCTTATTGTTGCGATGTTTTTTCAAAGGTTTGGAAAAGGAGAAGGGAAAGTGGAAGACCAAAGACAGTAGCCTCAGAAAAAAACAGACTTTACTTTTAGAATTGGTGGCAGAAGAGAAAAATTGAGGGCAGGAGGAAAGTAGCTTAGAGGAGTTCAACAGTACCATGAGCACAACTGGAAAGGTAGTAGGAGACCAGCTTGACTAATGAGACGTTCAGTGACCTCAAGCACAAGAAACTGGTTTTGCAGGGTTGCTCTGAAAATCTGATCAACAAAATGATCTAGATTAAAAAAGAGCACAAAAACCGCCTTTGTCCTTCCCTCCCCCACTCTTTGTTTTTTGTTACACTGAATTGTTTCACTGATACAGCAGATAGTGTAGGCCTATAAACAACTGCATCAGCACTACTCAAGGAGTTGATGCCAATTCTTAGAGGTGAGGATCTCCTGCTGCCTCAGAGATGAGATGTTTAGAATGTATTCAAAGGACATTAATCTTCAATACAAATCTGAGATGGGAAAAGACTGGCTAGGCAGCAGTGACTTGGAAAAGCCTCTAAGGTGAACAGATTATGAGCTGCAGGTGCATCTACAATGTGACATTTGCCAAAAAAAAAATAAAAAGACAACTGGGATAAATCCTGGCACATCACATAACCTTCTCAATTGATTTAGTAGTGACAACGTGAATGTAGGGCCTAGTAGTGGACACTAGATTTTAAGAAAAATGCAAACTAGCCAGAGAGACATCATAGGAGAACAGGAAATATGTATGTATGAAATGGCCTGTGAGGAAAGACCAAAAAAAAAGAGTGCTTTTAAATCTAGGGAAGACTGAGGAGATGCATGGACCTTTCCAGCTTTGCAGCACCTTTTTTATACACTCTTCAGGGATTAAATGTTTTACCAATGTCCTCTAGAAACAGGAGAAATAGTACGGGGCTGCAACTACAGAACGTGGAGATCTGGCTCCTTGTCTCCAGCCATATGTATAACAAAATGCAGGAGGAGGTTTCTTGGGGAGGAATGTGAAAGTGTCTATGACTAGTGGTTTTAAAACAGGTTAGACAGGCATCAGTCAGGAATGGTTTAGATATGGCAGATGCTCCCTGGGAGCCAAGGCCAGCGAGCAAGACTCACACGGTTTCTTCCCATGTGACTTGCTGTGAACCTCTGGAATCCAGGTGAGAAACCTGGCCACGAAAAACACAGAAACTATGACCATACCTCACTGCACTGCAAAGTTGCGAATGCTCCTTACCTCGTGGCTTTGCAGGGTCACTGCTTCTCCCCACCACAAGGGTAACTTCCAATTTTGTGTTGTTCTGCTCTTCTTGGTGAATGAAACACAAATATTTCCTGTAGTTGGGGAGGAAACAGAGTATTTCATTTTAGTTAATGAAGGTTTTCTTTTTGATTGGTAACAGTCCACAGTTCATCTGTATTACCTGTGCTGAAATGCTTATGGCAACAGCTTATAGTAACGAGTTCTGCTCATCAGGAGAGATGATGCCTGCCACGGGACCAATAATGATGGCATCTCTCTACAAATGTTGTTGCTTAACCTGCTGGGCTCCAACACCTCCTGGCCGTACCTCGGTACGCTTTTATTTGTCCACGGTATGTTAAAAATCCCCTGGGAGATTGCACTTCTTCCCCTTTCCCAGCTGCTGGAAGGGAGCACATGGTGTTTCTCCCCGGCAGGGGCCGAGGGCTGAGCCGCGCTGTGGCTGAGGTGATGCGGCAGCGTCTGAGGGCCCGCCTCGGGAGCGGAGCGGGGCCGGGCTGTGGCACCGACGGGGCCCGGCACCGCGAGCCCCTCCAACCGCCGCAGCGGCTGTAACGGCAGCCCCGCGAGCCCCTCCAACCGTCGCAACGGCTGTAACGGCAGCCCCGCGAGCCAACCTCGCGCATTGCCCGCGCCGGCGAAGGGCGGGGCCTGGGCGGAGCCTGGGCGGGGCCGAGTGGTATCGGGCGCTGCCTGGCGCTGACCGGCAGTGCGGCGGCTCTTCTCCCCATGGCGGCCGGCGGCGACGGAGGGGCCTGCGCGCCCCAGCGGCCCTACGAGCTGGTGGTGTTCGGGGCCTCGGGCTTCACCGGCCAGTTCGTAGTGGAGGAGGTGGCGCGGGCGGCGGCCGGTGGGGAGCTGCGCGGCGGCCTGCGCTGGGCCGTGGCCGGGCGGAGCCGGGAGAAGCTGCGGGCGGTGCTGGAGCGGGCGGCCGAGAGGCTGGGTACGGGCCGCGGCCGGGGGGGCGTGTGGCGCAGCGCACTGGTGCGGGGACGGCGGGGCCTGCGCGGCCCCGTCCGTTGGGAGCCGCCCGCGGGCGTGACGGGACGGGACGGGGGGCGAAGCGGGGAGAGCCCCGCGATGCCGGGGCCGCGGCGGGGAGGCGGCGGCTCGGCCTGTGGAGAGGAGGGAGGCGGCGGGCAGAGGTCGGTGACGGCGGTCTCCGGTGCGCAGGGAAAGCGGCGCTCGGGGCGGAGGTCGGCCTGCTGCTGTGCGATGTGAGCGACGCGACCTCGCTGGCCACCATGGCGAGGCAGACCCGGCTGGTGCTCAACTGCGTGGGCCCGGTGAGTGCGGGGGTGCGGGCGGTGCTCCCGCGGCCTCCAGCGGGCGCGGCTCCCGGCGGCTCTGCGGCCCGCTCCGCGGGCGGGAGAGCCGGGGCGGCCGCCGGGAAACCTGCTGCCGGGCTGCGGGTGGCAGGAGCCGTCCAGGTGAAGTGCGGCTTTTTGGAGGAGAACCGCAAGTGCCGCCGCGCGCTGTCGTCGCCTGAAGGTTTCCCACCCCGATTTCTGCTGCTGTAGTTCGCAGACAGTTCTGGCTGAAGTGCAGCGGGGTTTGTTTTCAGTCTTTCCCAGGCAGCCAAAGAAACTGCTTGTGAAGTGGGGAGGAGCTTTGGGTTGGGCTGGGATGTTTGAAGCGGTGCTGGGGTGTAAAACAGAGCTGGAAAGAAGCTCGTGGACCTGCTGGTATAGGTTCTTGGCCCTTTTAAAACTACCAGCTGTGCTGTTTCCAGTGCATTCAGAGGGGATCAAAGTGCAAGAGTTGGACGGAAGGTCTCTGCAATTCAGAGTATTTAAGTAGGGAATATGCTGATAAAATGAGTGCAAAAAGCGTAACTTGAGATTGGATCTATCAAATTGGCCTGGGTGATCTTATCTTATGAGAGGAGTACGGTGGAGTAATCTGTGGAGCAAACTCCAGTATGAGCATGAAGTTTGTTATGCTGTGCCTTCTCTCCACCCCACCCTCAAGAGACTACAAGTGCTATTACATTTTTTCCCCACTTAGCAAAATCGGTAGCCTCTGAGTGTTACTTGCAGATGCGTATGTTAGAAAAAGCATGTTGGGTGAGTTGTGATGTGCGGGGATTATTTTGTTATGTGTAGTGTTTTTTCCTTTGATAGTATAGGTTCTTTGGAGAGCCTGTGGTGGAAGCTTGTGTTGAAAATGGTGCAAGCTGCATTGACATCAGTGGAGAACCCCAGGTATGTGACCCTAGAAAAATGCTACCTTATATCAAGGATCTGTTAAAGGAGTATCTGTTCGGTGTGTTTCATGTTTCTGCTAATGGTTTTGAACACAAAGGCAAATTCTGCCTCCTGATCTACACCTTCAAGGTGCATTAATTTTTTGTTAAAGTACGGTAAGGTGTTTTAGTTGTATAGTTTTTTTACTTTTACACAAAAGCCTCTTAGTTTCTTTCTGAAAATCCTAAACTTCTGAATTGTGCTTCAAGCCTCAGTTGTGATTCTGTGTAAGAATTTTGCCTTGTAGATCACACATCACATTTCTTTGCATTGCTGCAATGCTTTCATATGATAAAGCAGGAATAATATATATCTGTCTGAAAGATGCTCGTCAGAGGCTTGGAAGTATGCTGGGTGCTGTGATACAACAGTAAAGTGTTGATGGCTAATCTTGGGTATGGCCAAATCTGGAGTTCTGCTTAAAATATGTGTTCTTGTCTGTGTTTAGTTTCTGGAAGGAATGTACCTGAAATACAATGAAAAAGCTGCAGAAAAGGGAGTGTACGTCATTGGAAGCTGTGGCTTTGACTCAATACCAGCGGACATGGGAGTACTATACACCAGAGACAAGTTGAAAGGTGACTAAAATAAGTGTGACCTTATGCTGAAAAACAAATGCAGATGATGCTTTCATATAGTTTCCTTAAGCAGTAGTGCTTATGTGGAGACTTTCAGTCTTTCTTTTTGCCTGCCTTTATGAGCTGACTGGTTTTAACCAATGCTGGTAGATGAAAAATTTAGAACTAAATCTTACTCCCATTAGATTGGAGGAAATTGGTCATTAGGTGGAGGAGAGATTCGAGGAGAGGTTGCTCACAGAGTGAACAGAAGCTTCAGTTGTCAGCAGCAGGCTGTCCAGCCAGCACGTGGACATCTCTGGGCAAACCTCAGCACACTGTCTCTTGTGAGAGACTTGTAGGGAAGAGACAGTGGGGACAAGAAGGCTGAGGGAAAGGGATCACAAATTAGTGGTCATCAGATTTCATGAGTTTTCTTTTTCTAGCACAAGTACTGAGAAGCTGTTACCTGAGTGTATGGGACAGTGCCATACAGTGCCTCTTTCTTTAAGAGCACCTAGATGGTAACTGAAGAAGGATAAATACATTTGAGAAAAGATGTGAGATTATTTAATTCTATGCAAATAGTACTTGGTCCTTAATCTCAAATGAGGATAGTCTGTTCATCAGGCCTGCCTTTCAGTTGCAAGGGCTGGTAAGAGTATCCAAATGTTTTGCTTTTATGGACTGTTAAAACTGCCATTAAGTGGGATTGCTTACTGGATCTGACTGGAGGGAGAGGAGAGGCATGGAAATGAGTATCTGTTGTTCATGGGATTATACTTTGATCTTTGATGTCTGATACTTGTTTTGAATAAAGATGTCTTTTATCTCTTCCTATTTTGACTTTATGGTGTTATCACCTGGCTATTCAGTTACTTGCCCACACAAGTGGAGTTTTACAATGTCTGAAGGAACTGAGCAAAAGACAACAAAACAACTCCTCTAAATTCTGCTTTGTTTTGCTTTGCTGTCCATCACAACTACATGTTCTTAGCAAAAAACAGGCTATGCTAAAATTAAATGTGTTAGGATTTCTTGTGTGGGGTTTTTTTTGTAGAGTTTGGGTTGGGTTTTGTTGTAGCTAAGGTCTACCAAAATCTGTCAGTCCCTCTTGGTTTTCACAGCCTATGTCATATTTTCTTTTGAAACTAGAAGAAAAACTAAATATGGCTCTGAATATTCTTTTCCTTTTTTTCATTTATTATTTACATCATCTCATTAACTAGATAAGACAAATGAAAAACGTAATGAGTATAGTGTTAGTGACCCTTATTTAAGTACTTCACATAAGAAATTTGATACTTGCTGACTAAAATAGCTATGGAACTTAATCTTAGTTCATTTTACTTTGAGCTAAAGATGTGACTCTGCCTTTTCAACTAATTTTATCAGTGGCCTGCTGTTGGAGTTTGCCAGAGTATACTCTGGCTTTGTGAACTAATGACTGTATATGCCAAGTAATGTTTTCTTCTCCCTTAAAGGTACCTTAACTGGTGTCGAAAGTTTCCTGACAGTGAAATCTGGGCCTGAGGTTGGTTGGTTTATACCTTCTTGGAAACTCGAGATATTTGTGATGACACCGCTGTAGCCCACTAGAATAACTGTCATTACTTTAATTCAGATGAAAGAACAAAGTGGCAGTTCACTGATGATGAGTCCAAGAACTTTAAGAGCTAATAAAAGTATCCCAAGCAAACACCCTTTTGTAAAGCTCATTTGCATAGAGTATCTGCCTAAATTTTGTTGTGTTAAGCTGTTTGAAAAACTATGTGGTTTTTGCAGAGATGTGGGAAAGATTCATATACAAGTAAGCTATAACAGATACACAGTGTATTGCCAGTAATCCTAGTGGATTGCTGTTGGGGGATTTTTTTTTGTTTTCCATGGGGTGGGGTAAGGTGTGTTTCAGTATACTTTCATGCATGAAATCACAATACATACATGTAATAATTTTAATTGTGTAATATATGTAATAATTCTGAGGTTGCTATTAAAATAATACATGAAACCTTGAGATACTGAATTAATTACTCTTCCATGGTGTGTTACCAGGGTGCTTGTATACATGATGGGACCTGGAAGTCAGCTGTTTATGGCCTTGCGGATCAAGACAACTTGAGGAAGCTTCGAAAAAAGATAGGATATGCCCCTGTTCCAGTAGTTGGTGCAAAACTTAAAAGAAGGTACAAGAAGCGTAAGATGTGAAATGTGCTATTTTCTGACAGTTACAGTATTTATTTTAAAAGTTAAGATACTCTTAAATACTAAAAAGATGCATTTAGGATTTCAATGTCATACAAACATGCAGATGCTCATCTAGTAGAACTGAACGTAAGTTCCATTTTACTGATTCATTACTGTTTTAATGAAAACGAGAATACATCCCAGCATTTACTGGGTCTTAAAATGAACTTGTTCTAAGAGACCCTTAGTGATGTGGCAAACCTGAATTTCATTTCAGAAGTGATCAGTAGAAGGGGAAAAAAGAAACGTGAAGAGAATAATATTTTGATTATCAAATTCATTCTTGCTGTAGCGTATGGAATTTTGAGTTGAGCATGGGTAAATTTGGAATGAGTTGCTTTCAGTGAAAAGAGATAATGTAAAAATGCTTGAGAAAAAGCCGGTATTGGTAGGGCTGTTATGATCAGGTTTTTTTGTTTTATCTGAATGTTTTTTTTGACTTCTCTTTTTTTTTTTTTTTTTTTTTGCAGAGGACTTCTGTTTTACAATCAGGAATTTATCAAATTCATTCTTGCTGTAGCGTATGGAATTTTGAGTTGAGCATGGGTAAATTTGGAATGAGTTGCTTTCAGTGAAAAGAGATAATGTAAAAATGCTTGAGAAAAAGCCGGTATTGGTAGGGCTGTTATGATCAGGTTTTTTTGTTTTATCTGAATGTTTTTTTTGACCCTGTCTTTTTTTTTTTTTTTTATTTGCAGAGGACTTCTGTTTTACAATCAGGAATTCAAAGAGTACTCCATTCCATTCATGGGATCTGATGTTTCTGTTGTGAAACGGTCTCAGCGTTATTTGCACACAGAGTTGCAGGAAACACCTGTAAGCTACTGGTTTTTGTGTACTATGTCTTTATTACCATTTTCAACAAATCTTTCCTTTATGTAATAACTGTTCTTAGTGCAGATCTGGGTTTCTGTAGTTTAGTACATAGTAATGAACTGTGATGTGCTTTTGCTTCTGTAAAGAAGGAGGCTTGTTCTATTGGTCATCTTTGGAAGCTGTTTGACAGGTCCAGGTTCTTCTGGGTTTCATACCACTTGATACTCTGCCTGATTGATGAGCTTACTTATTGCTGTTAGCATAATAGTTGCAAGAGTCTCTCACAGGATTCGCGTGCTGCCTGGTTTCTCAGTATGTAGTTGTGGGGAATGGACGCCTTGGGTCACAGAAATATTTGAAAGGTAGGCTTCTTGATTGTCAGGAATGATAAATACATTACATTCTGTGCAGAGGCTTTTTGTTGTATCAACAGAACTTCTAAAAGCATCTTAATTGCAGTCTGTGTAACTATAGTCAGGTCAGTATCATGTAGTAAACATTCTGATAAAGAATTCATATGCTGCTTATTTGCATCTGGAGAATTCTTTGATGCTTATGGGGTCTGGTGTGCAGAGTAAAGGCAACATGAAGTGGTGGTGGTGGAAAAGATGTTTAGTTCCTGTTTTCCGTGGTTTCCTGAGGGCAAACCAGCACTGACAATCCGTATAACAGCTGTGCAGAATCACAGGCATCAGTTAAGGCAAAATAGCACTTCAAAAATATACTTAGAAACTACCAATGAGAAAGGCTTGCCATTGCTAGTCCAGAATTCTAAAGTAAGGCCTCATTTCTCTTAAGCACAAACAGGAGGAAAGATCATCTTGGGAGAAGAGCATGAAATCAGATACCAAAACACATCTTTCTTTAAAGTTTTCCACTCTTATTTACCATGCTCACTCCCTCACCATTCTGTAGTTATATTGTTTTCTCATAATGAATTATGAGTGAAGCATTATTCAAAGAGTTGCTTAAAACTAAGGCAATTGTTTAAGGCCCTATGAACAGCTATCTGTCATATCAAACAATTGCACCCTAGTTTGGGGGTAGGTTTATTTTTACAAATGAATTGATGCAAAAATTTCAATGTAAATTCTGTCACTGAAAATCCGTTTTTGCCTCAGGTGCAGTATGGCGCTTATGTAAACGTAGGTGGTCTTGGCTCTGTTATCAAGCTGATGTTTGCTGGCATTTTATTTCTTCTTCTTGTGAAGTTTAGCTTTGGAAGAAAACTTCTGATAAAAGTAAGTGTTCAAAACACAAAAGAATTAAGTGGACATATTTTTTCCCCTCTGCCTTACTGTTGGTCTTTTAATTTGTCATCTCTTTTTTTTTTTTTTTTTTTTTTCTTTTTTTCCTTTTCATTAACCC
>NW_015090922.1:20228134-20272399 GCF_001431845.1 Calidris pugnax | reverse complement strand
ATTTGCTCACCTGGAGCAGTTCCTTCCGCTACGACACTTCAAGTCTCAGACGCTTCTTCTGTTCGCCTGGTACTTCTCCGAGGAGACAGTCCAAGCAGAAACGGCTTGTCTGCCCGCAGAAGTTGCTGAGGACCTGCAGATGGAATGCTTAGACTTCTACTCAGCTGTCCCCTCGTGCGTGTTCTAGGAGTGCTGACGTACTCCTCTTGATGGAGACTGGTTTCATCTTCCACTTCTTCGGGCACGGTCGTTAAAGCCGCTTTGGCCTTCTGGAATCTAGCTCCCTTTTTACCTATGGTTTCGTGAAGAGATTGCTCTACAGCTTCGGACGTAAATTCTTTACTTCTTGTGTCTTTGATTACGTCCAGTAAGTTCTCAGCAACAGCCACCTTAATGGGTTCAGGCACATACGGGAGCAACTCTGCAGTATTCTGAGATTCCTGATCATTAGTTACAGTGGACACTGAGTTTGTAACCTGTTCTTGGGTTTCAGGATGATTTCCTACACTGTTCACAGGTTTTCCCTCTGTTGTTGTGCCAGTCGGTTTAGAAGCATCTACTGATGTAGGATCTCCCATCTCCCCTTCACCTTCTTCTCCTTCCAAGACTAAAGTAAAATTACTCTGAGATAGAAAAAGCTCTCCGTCTGCCTCAGCTGCATCACATTCATCGTCTTTATCATCAGGCAAATCACATGCAAACTGTTGCTCTATAGCATCATATCTGTATTGAAGATTGCCCAAGGGATGTAGTTGTTCACTGTATGGTGATGTTTCCGGTGCTTCTTTGGAGGCTGGTGCCTTACCCGCACTATCTTCAATCACCTAAGGTTAAAAAATACCTGTGAATGCAATATGCATTACTTCAACCTGACCCAGAGGAACCTGAGGACAGCCAAATGCTGCTTTTCCTTTCAGATCACCCCTGGGTGTAAAGTTAGAAGCATACAATGCTACAGGTAACTGGGAGGACTCGGTGTACGCAATCCCACGCTCCCTCTCTGGTGTTTCTGTTCACAACTAACCAGTTGCCACCACTCGTGAACAAAGTGAGCAGTTTTACAGGACAAGCTGCATACACAGCTGGCAGTCACCATCCCACTGCAGGACTTCCCGGGCTGACTACAAATGCACACAGAGTGACCGACTCTGCATCTGGCAGGGTAAAAGACAACTTTCTTGAGACAAAAAAGCTCAAAGTGAGAGAAAAGTTTAAGTTTCAGTTGGCAACGCTTTCTCAAACTGCCCACACCTGACAACACCTCACTTTAAGGAATCACTGGGATTGCATGAGACACCACCACCTCTTCTAAATAGCTCCACCTCGTGCTTTCCAGTTGCCCGTACCGAGCAAGTATTCTTTCCTTCTCTCTCCACATGACATACTCGGGCTTTTAGGGTGAGAACAAAAGGAGTATCTGTTACCTATTTCCAGTGACTCCGATGCTCAAGAGAATTTAACCCCTGCGTAAAGACCTTTGCCCAGCCCTCTAAGTTGCAGTGCCAGCCAACGACGGCAGAAGGAAGAAGCCCCTCCGCAGCAGCCTCCAGAGAATCTGCTGCCTTTCCTGCTTCCTGCCTCCACAAAAGTCGCTAAAGCATCACATTGGTAGCAACATGCCATGCTCCAAAACTAAATTCAAGAAATGCGAGTCTGCATGAACTGTCCTTTTATGCTTACAAGTCTACGAACGAGAAAGCAGGAAGCATTCTCTCCTAAATTCAGTGAAGGCAGACAAGCCAAAACCAGCCACTTACATCTAAATTGGTACTTATCTGGCCTCACGTAATGAGGTTTTTTCACTTGTGTCAACCAGCTAAAGAAAAAGAGACCTTTTTGGGTGCCTTCTCATTGTCAGTAAGACAGGACTGTCCTCAATTTGCAAATTGCTTTCTATTTTGGAGAAAATGGGAAAATAGTTTACTTACATTCATTTCCTCAGTTTTAGCAAGGTTGTTAGAAACAGGTATTTCTTCCTGCCGAAAAGGAACATTTTCTTCAACTGCAGCTGCTTCATGTTTACGTTCTTTAGGTAAATCCACACACTTCCCCTCGAGGCGATTTTCTGAATGAGTACTGACTGTGTCCTCACTGTCAGGGATTCTTATCACAGCTGGAAGAGATTTATATCATTTTAACTTAACTGCTACGTGGATAATACTGGTTTAAGCAACAGGAAGTAACAGAGGCAGCAGGAGCCAACAATGCTGTTCTCTATCCTGCCACATATACAACAGGGCAAAAAAACTAGAATGGCTTCCAGCTTTTCTGGAAAATCTAGAAGACAGAACTATCTACCTGGCGAAGGAGGCAGCCCCACAATAAATTAAAAAAAACAAAAAGAAAAAGAAAAAAAAAGAGGAAGGGGGAAATCAGCTGGCAAGTCCATACAGAAAAACAACAAGGGAGGAAATGGTGGCTGGAAAGGCACACTCACAGCTAGTTACTCTTCTCAGCCCGAATGCCAAGGGTGCATCATCTTTTAACACAGGAACTCAAGCAGCAGATCCCTGCCCTGCTTTCAGCTGGGATAGAGTTAGCAGATGCTGTGTTTTGGATTTGGTATGAGAAGAATGTTGAGGAATGTTGATACCCCAAATTGTTTTAGTTGTTGCTACATAATGTTCAGATTAGTTAAGGACATTTTCAGCTCCCAGAGAAGCTGAGAAGGAGCACTGGCAGGACCAGGGGATATTCCATATCACAGACATCATGCTGGGTATGTAAATGGGGGTTGGCTGGGGGGACAGGGTTCTGCTGCTCAGGACAGGCCGGGCAAGCCATCAGCTGGTATCGTATCATTTTATTTTGTACACCCCTTAAACTGTTATAACTGACATTATTATTATTATTCATTTCCTCTTCTGTAGTAGCAAACTACACAATTTACTTCAGGAGTTGAGCTCCACTCACATGACAGCCCCAACACACTGTACCTACATTCACTGTCTCTTGCCGGGAACGCAGAGAGCTGTGGATTTGGTGCAACTGGAATGACTTTTTCTTCTGATGAAGAGGACAGTTTGGACTCCTGGTGGCTTGTTTCACTTCATGAACAGAAAGAGAAATTCATAGTCAAGCTTCAAAACAAGCCTTGAAGAGCTTTACAAACTACTAACATTCTCTCAAAAAGCAGTTGCAGCTTTCAAAGGATCTGGGGAGAAAACTGCTTCCCTTTCCATAAGCAAATGGATGCTCATTGAGCACACACGAGGAATAAAAATTAAGTCTACAAAATACTGCCACAAATTATTCAAACCCCCAAATAAACCCGCTAACATTGCAGGAACCTCAGGTGTAATTTTGAGCTACACCATTTTCAGACAAAAGCAGGGCTGCTCAGACAAAAACAAAGCTTCACAGCATCTGCTTAGCTTACAGCATCCTCAAACTGTAAAAACATTTATGTTGCCTGTTGAATGAAGCCTTTATCACCATACTTTGGGCTCTGCAATGACTTGAAAAGAACAGGCTCAGCCTCAGAGCTAGTCAATCAGACTTACACCCACCCCAAAACAGAAAATAGAAAAGCCATTATGCGGAAGAACACAGGAAAGAACCGATGCCAGCTCTTTTATAAACTTACCCTTCACTTGCAGTCCCAAAAGGAGCAGCCTCAGTGCCTTTGAACACCAATTTACCAGCCTCAGGAAGGGCAAGACATTCAGCCTTTGATTCTTCCACAAACCCTACAAAAGCAGACAGATGGATGACTTCCCTGTTGCACTTAACAGCATTTCTTTTCACATGCTCATAGGATCTTAAAGCGAGCCTTTACGCATTTCATCTAGGACAGGGATCTAACTAAATCATGCTACCAAGACTTCAAATGCATGGAAGGTCTGACTTCTTCTCTCCAGTAAAACAAGAACTCTGACACATCCTTTCAGTCAAGAAAACAAACAGATCATTGACTCGGGCACTCCTGTGATTTACAATAAGAAAAAGAAAATAAAAAGGAGCTGAGGAACCTTAATAACAACACACCAGGTTTTTTTCTTAGTTCTGATGAATCGGGTTGTTCCGTCTGGAAAGGTTTGTCTTCAACCATTTCACTGCCTCTTTCCTTCTCTGATTCTTGAAAACTGGCAGTTGCGTCAGTGGCAGAATGGGCTGGTTTAGCAGCTATAAAGATGACATCATCTTCAAAATCGCTGAGGGATTTTGCGTCGTGATACTCCAAAGTAGTTTGGTCTGACCTGGCAGAGATGTTACTATTTTCTTTGCTGACCTCCATTTTCTCCAAACCATCTCCAGGTGTGCTTTCTGAAGACTCTTCCAGTTCAGCATGATCATCCTCAGGATTGCTCAGAGTAAACAGAGTTGTTTTCCTTCTGCTTCCAGACCAAGCATCCTCCACCACTCCATCATCATGATGATGATCCTCAGGTGAAGGTCCAGACAGTGCTCTATCATTTTCTGTCACCTTTTTGAAAAAAATTCAAAGTGACAATCAGTAACGTCTAGATGCTTTTTGTCAAAGCAAAAAATTGAACAAAGGACAAACATAGACTGAGAAGTGTAAGTTTTACAAGTGTCAACTTAAGCAAGGCCCTACGAAAGCAAGGCCCTACAAAATTAATTCTCATTTTAGCACTAGGTTAGTTTTTTAAGGCCAACTGTCAAAATAAAGGACAATTTTGACTGCTTACTGAGTTTCCAGAACCTTGGAGGATTAGGAAGAATTGAATCTTGAAAGTGCTTGCTTATCCCATCATCGCAAGGCTGTTCATTGGGTTCACCGGTGTCTTTTCAAAAGAGGGAGCTTTGCAAACCTAAAATCCTAACTCAAGATTTCTCTTTCTTTACGTTTGCACTTTTCAACTTGTATGCACCACTAAAATATTTTACTCTTCCCTATGCCTGGAGCACGGAACAAGTAAATTCATCTGGTCACACTACAGTATCAGTAAGAACTTCATATAGGAGAGGGAGCCTCTCATTATAATTAAGTAGCTCTTTATAACAGGCGATAAAACGTATAATAGAAACTGACCATGACAATTTGTTAGCACATGTACGGAAAGCTTGTACATTTAGACACTAGAAAATGTCCCCGTTCTGCCTCTGATTTTGGTACGTTATTTTGACAACTGCATGACGAGCTGAATGAGGGAATCCAAGTGAGAGAATCACAGATTTAGATGGGGTGTGAAGGGACCTCTGAAGATCATCTAGTCCAACCCCCTTGCCAAAGCAGGTCCACCTAGAGCAGGTTGCACAGGAACGTGCCCAGGCAGGTTTTGAATGTCTCCAGAGACAGACACTCCACCACGTCTCTGGGCAGCCTGTTCCAGTGCTCTGCCGCTCTCTAAGTAAAGAAGGTCCTCCTCATGTTTAGGTGGAACTTCTTATAGGTTTGTGCCCGTTTCCTCTTGTCCTATCCCTGGGCATCACTGAAAAAAGACTGGCCCCATTCTCTTGACACCCTCCCTCTAAGTATTTATAAGCATTGACCAGATCTGCTCTCAGTCTTCTCCAGACTAAAAAGACCCAAGTCCCTCAGCCTCTCCTTGTAAGAGAGATGCTCCAGGCCCCTAATCATCTTTGTAGTCCTCTGCTGTACCCTTTCCAGCAGTTACCTGTCCTTGAACTGGGGAGCCCAAAACTCAACACAATAGTCCAGATGGGGCCTCACCAGGGCAGAGTAGAGAGGTAAGATAACCTCCCTTGACCTAGTGGTCATAGTCTTCCTGATGCACCCCAGGATGCTATTGGTGTTCTTGGCCACAAGGGCAAAAGAATAAAAGGAGGAGTACAAGGGGACAACTTGCAGATGGGTCAGCTTCCTTTGACAACTATCCAAATGCTATCCCACTGAGAACTTGAGGGCTGGAGAACAGACAGCGCTACAGCTCTCTTTGTCAGGAGTCTTTTTTAACATACTTTAAGTACATCCAGCCTTACAGAAAGAGAGCCCGAAAGGCAATGCAGCTCATGACTACAGTGCTTCCAAAAATGTTGAATTCACAAGGTTTAACAAACCCAATCACCTGGCTCAATCTATATTCCTTACATACCTGCCAAACCACCCTTTGATAAGGTAACACCACAATGCAGAACTAGCAGTTTTGAACATTCCCAGCTCCTAACAACACTTGAGTAACCACCACCAAGGCCAATGGCATTAGTATGAACATCTTCCTGCAGGAAGGTGATGCTACAGAAGGTCTAACAGCCTTTGAGGACCAACTGCCAGTCTGCCACTCTGATTTGCAATTCCAGTTCTCAATACAAGGACTTTGGGCAAACGCTATACAAATCCAAATCCAAACGCAGTCTATAAAGCCTTTAACTGGAAAAATCACTAACTACAGCCCAACTTACCCCAGCAGTCCATGTTGTGTTTGAGTTCTCCTCCCTGGAAGATATTCCAGGTTCCTTTGGTCGTAAAGGAGGAGTGACGGATCGTCCGGGAGAGGCGGAGGGAGTTGCTAGGGGTGTGGTGCGAAGGCTGGATCTGAGAATAGATTGAGGAGTAAACCGAGGAACACCAGAAGCAGATGTGGCCAAAACTTGAGCTCTCTATGAAAAGAAATAAAAACACCTAGTTTAGAACCCACAAAATCTTCAAAACAGAAGGCTTCTGTTGTCAAAAGAGCTAAACTAAACTAAAGCTAAGCTAAACTAAATTACAAACTGAGTTTGTACTAACAGACAGGACAAAGTTTTGTCTCTGCACTGCTCTTTTTCCAAAAGGTAAGAAAACCTCGAAACATGAGACGCATGGTTTTTTTTATAGTTGTCAACACAAACCAGTTTTTTTCAAATCAATTTCCTGTATAAACAAGGATATGGCACCATGTTGATGGCAATGTTATCTCCCATCCCAGTACTTTTAGCAATTTCTACACTGCTCTTCTGAAAGCCATACAATTTCAAATGTTACACCGGATACATTAACTGAAAACACTGCCATGCGAAATGGCAATCAGCAAAGCAACAGTAATAACTTATGTTTTCACTAATTAACCAATCTGCACACTAGGCGAAATTAAATGGCACTGCTGTAAAAGTACCTACACATCTTCATCTAAAGTGTTCAGCTCTTCTTACCTCAACCTGAAAAAAGATTTTACAGTTTTGAAAGGGTTTAAAAGGAGAATAATGAAACTAACTTAATGATATGGACACTATATATTAATAATAAGAAGAAGGTTATAACTCAGCAAGATCAAAATTATTTTGTTCAGATATAAAAGGCAAAAAGATGAGCAGCAAGAAGATAGGTCAAGTGTTATTTCCTTGCATGATAAGAGTTCAACGGTAGTGAGTGGAAACACAGTTTAACACAGCAACTAAAATTACTGCAAAAAGCCATCACTGAATTTGACAGTGACATCACTTAACAGACACCATTTGCGTGTCATTCATTTAACTGGATTAAGAAACTGAAGCATATACATTCTCACTTGTAGGTATGCAAGCCAAACTATACAGAGCTATTGAGCACTTAAATAATGAGATGCTTAAGCTAAAACTTGAATCTTTAAGTATCTCAGAATATTGAAAAGTCCAATGTTAACTTACTTTGTTCCATGCAATACAAACAAATGTACTTCACAATGCTACGGGACAACATGCAAACTGCAATTAAATTAGCACTAAACTTTCCCTCAAGATTGGTCTCAATATACTGCTTCCAAAAGAACCGTATCTACAATCACCACATGCATACTGAAAATATTACACCATTTGAATGCAATGGTGTTTCTGTTAAATGCCTGGCTGGTTTCATTTTAAATCAAGTTTAGAGGCTTTGGGTTTCTTTCCTTTTTCATGCTGGATTTTGGTTTTTTTTTGTAATATACAAACCTTAACCACAAGAGGAGTCTGGAGTAAATTCAGTTCTGATGCTCCTGAAAAATTCTTTTCTGAGATGGAACCATGCATATTTGATTTCAATGGGCTAGGTGCCATAAATGAAGTGGAAGCTCTGCATGGTGACTGCCAGCTACCACCCTGTGCTGGAGTACATGAAGGAACTGGACGAACCACTAAATCCAGCAATCTGTTAAGAGATGCAATTAAAAGAGGAAAATAAATCTATAAACAGGGAAAAATCATGCTGTGTTCAAGAAATCTGACATGATAGACAAGAAAAACATTAAATGAGCAAGAAATATGGGAGAACACCCACAGTTTAGAGGATGTATTAGGCATTTTCCTTTTTTTCCATTATTACCGTACATTTCATACTGAATTTCCCAAATCACCACCTCTGAGGCAAAAGTAATCCCATTTCAAGTTACACAAGTCATTCAAATCTCGTGCCAGAAGAAAATTCACCTCCATTTCTATGCTGGGACCACTTCAATCTCTCCACTTAGTTCTGACCCTAAATTGACCTTTTCTTTAGCTCATTCAAAACTGAATGCAAACACAACACAGACACAAAGTCTACGCATACACACATGTACATACATATGTGAGAAGCAACACCTTCTGGAATAGTCATCCTGTAGCTCTACTATACCTGGAACATTTTGGTGAAGATTTTGTGACGGGTGTCCCAACAAATGCATTGTGCATCTCTTCGCCAGGGAGAGGGTGTGTTGTGGCCGGGGGTTCTGCAGCTCGAGGTCTAGAACTAAAAGGAAAATGTAACTGACTTTCAATCCCCCACACGTACCAGAACTCAAGTTTAGTTGACCATGCCGCTCGTACTGTTTCCATAATTAAGATTACCACAGCAGAAAAACACTCTCTCCAAACATTGGTTTTGATGTATTGATTATTAAATGTTATATACTGGAGGTGCAAAAAAGCCAAACAAAGCTTTATTCAGGTGCATCTTCCCTCCATAACACTCACATAATGCAAAAGGATTTTTTCTGTCTCTCTCTCTCCAAACATGCAGCTCAAGATTAAACTTTCTTAAAAGGCTGCTTACCTATGACCTTGTGACAATCTGGTTTTCTGCTCATTTCCTGCCCAGACTTCTCCAGTTTTGGTCAATACATTACTGATAAAAGTTGCTCTTGTATGCACATTTCCTGCATTAGCTGGTTTTGCTACTGTTGATAATGGCTTTGGTCTTGAGACTGTAAAGCAAGAGGGGAAAAATATCAGCCTGGTGTAACCAAAGGGATGGTTAGTTCTCCACTGTATTTCCTCCCCCCTCAAAGTTACCTTCTCTTAAGCACGATGAAGGCAAATGGTAAGGCTTGGCTTTCTCTGCAGCCAGCTTCCTTTGAACTCGGGGAAGGATCTTGCCATATTGGTCTAATATAGAATTTCTGGCAACAGCTCTCTCTCTCAACCGAGGATCACGATCATTCTGATGAAGGAAAAGCATAACGCAACACATTAACTAATGACAAGAAATTTATAGCACAGACCTATTATCTGTGCTATTTCTAATTAGTGAATGGATTTCCTCTACAGATACGGTAAAATACAACCACTGCACAGAACAGCTTTTTAAAAAGCTTACTACATAGCAGGCTTTCCCTTGGTTTTCCTAAAACACCAATGTCCGAGGTGACTGAATATGCAGGACAAACGGAAACTTCCTTGGACAAAATGATGTGAATATTAAAACAAGTAAGAAAAAGGAACCTACACACACCTTCTGCCTGGATGACAGGACTTCAAAGGAGGACCTAAAACTTCCAAAACCGCCCTAGAATTTTGATTCACTGGAAAACTCTGGCTCCAGAAAACAGTAAATGCATCACAGATCTGTAACGCAAATTCATACTTGCATGTATGTAAGATGTAATGTATACATACTTGTATGGATGTCAAAATGTAATTTGGCTATCACAAAAAACAGAAATTAGACATGAATTTGTCACAAAAGCGGTAAAATGAAAGTTGTGGAATAGCAGAGCACGCTATACAGTGAGAAAATAAAATAATAATAATAGAAAAAACAAACCACCAAAACCACCACACAAATTGTCTCTGTGGATTGGCATCCAGCCTGCTCTCAGCTAGAAAAACAGTCACGTGCAGGACACAAGAGACGACATACAAAATCCTCGTCATGCCACAGAAAGGAGTGACACAAACAACATTCAATAATCTGAACCACACATAATTTACATATCAGAACAACTGAATGATAAGATCAGCTGATCGAAAAGATACATATTTATTCCTCAGTTGCATACAAACTATTTTAAATGGGGTCAACCGTGGTGCATAACATTTAATTTATAGCTTCACAGAGTTGCTTTTGAGTAGTGAAATACTTTGTTCAATGTTTAGCTTCAACTGTAACCTAAGGCGTAGAAACTTTTTTCTAGTGTTTCAAAGAATGGCATAAGAAATAAAGCGGGATTTTTATTGAGTACTATCAAAACCAGTTATTAACACCTAACATACTATTGCACAGAACAGAACTTTTACACTTACCATAAGATTAACGTTAATTGACTGATTCAGCTCTAGTGCTGGAATGTAGTTGGCACGCTGCAGATGGTGGACTAAAAGGAATTCTTGATTCTGAACACTAGCGCTGGTCCTTAAAAACTTCTCCAAACAGTCCTGTGAGAAAGAGCACATTTCAAAAACCTATTATGATTCTGCCTTTGCTCTTTTCAAAGAGACAATTACGATTTTTCCTTGCTCACACTTACTTGCTCAGTGTCTGTGAAAGGCAGCTTCAGCAAGTCTTCCATCAGTCCCATCTCCTGACAGGTCTCATACATGTGTTTTAACAGCTCTTCTATGTTTAACTTAGTGGCACGTTGATGCAACAGACCCCAAGCCTCCACCATGCACCTGTGATTAATTTTTTGAGATGTAAAGGGATATGAATAATATAACCAAGGAGATGCCACCAAATTATTCTATTCAAAGTTTAAAGGAAAATAAGGGGGTCATGATTAATATTATTTTTCTCCACTTTCCACAAGATTTGCATGACAAACTGGTTGAATGCATTTTTTTTACCTGTTGGACAGCAACACAGTGAGGAAAAGCTGCACTTCACTCCTGCTTGACACCGATGGCTTCGTCATTTGTAGGTATCTGAGGGCTTGCCTGTGCTCTCCTTGGCACATGAGGGATTGAATAATTCTCTTATGTTGCCAAGACACAGTTTTGATTGTAGCTGGATGAAAGAGCAGGGCCAGTGAATTCTGTAGAAGTTAAGAGATTGGCTTTATTGCCATGTAAACATAGACACACGCAACAAAAATACTCAAAAGTTTCTTAAGGAAGGGTGAAAGTGTGTAATTAAAAAAACGGAGGTAACTAACCAATGAAACACTTGACACGGGACACATAAATAAGAATTCTTAAGTATTTGCAGAACAAAAAAAAAAAAAATAAAAATCAGCTAGCCATACAGAATCAAGTGTTTTAAAAGGAGTAATTCCTAGCTTAATGAAATTTCTGTGTACAAACACAGAAATTAGAAATACGTGACTAAATACTAAGTTACTCTCTCAGACAAATAGATTATATTAACACTGTGACAGGCAAACAAGAACCTTCAGCATCAGAAAGCACATGAAAGGACCTACAACTATCTCTTTGCGAGAAAGTGCTCAACCAGTCTGCTGGAAAACAACCGAGATGGATGGCTTTGAAAATTCAGATATCAAGCATTATTTAAGTCAATTTCTCTTTATTTCAATCAACTTCCTGTCAAAGTAATTCAAACAAAACTTCAAATCACAGTTTACTGCTGAAGATGTAGCAGTATTACAAAAACAAAGCTGCTAATGTTTTAGCACCTGTTATTAGCAAAGCACTGGTTTTTAAAATCTTTTTACAGATTATAGCTTTGCACTGCAACATATGTCTAACTGAACTGTAACATACTTACTTCGTAATCATTGTGATCTAGAAGCCAAAAACCTTGGACAAGCTTAACAAGACCCCAAGGGATAGCAAAGGCAGTTGGGAAGGAGTCGATTGAAGTTTCTGTTTTATTCAGACAGGAATGCATGATATCTAGCAGCAAGTAAATTGTCTGACATCAAGGACCTTATTAAGGCTAATAATTTGTAAGACCAAAACTTTATCACACTACCTTGAGAAAAACATAATGAAACAAGAACATAAAAGCGGTAGGAAGCAGAAAATACTGATGTAGTAGTCTTGCCATTTTAATCTATTATATCCGCAAGAGAGTCAGGTCCTCACCACAAAACTGCAGTCTGAATAAATAACCAGAAAGAAATCCTCTCTGTTTCTGCAAGGCATTCAAAAAGGTTAGCTTCAGATATTTAAACACTTTGTTTATAAGCTCAGGCTCCCTCTTTAGTCAGTGGAGCTACCAGCAGGACATTCAAAACATTTGAATATCCAAGGCTTAATTATTAAAGCAAACAATTTCTGCAGTTGTTTTTCCCCCGCATTTCCAGATGCAAATTATGGTGTCCTTACAATACAGCTTAGCTCTGAATGACTAAAACCGGATGAAAAGCAGTGTGCGGATCACTCATTGGTAGCAGCATCTTCTCTTCCTGACATCTGGTTTCAGGAACATATTCTAATTAGGCAGCTCTGGGGTGTAACCGATTTTAAACCTCTTGCTCTCTGGGCTCCCCTTGTAGGTTAGGCAACAAACAGCAAAAGCAATTCTGTGTATTTCAGCAGCTTAAAAATTAACTTTCTGCCCAATGACTCTTGTCTTCTTCCTGTTTATTATCCTGTATGCCTGCACTTTTAACAGAACCAAAGCAAGCACTGTGAGCTGCGCTGTAAAACCAATGATTGCAGCAAAAATCAGGTACTGGTAAACCACTGTGAGAAATCCTTTTGCTCTGAAGCAGCACCTTTTAGCACATCGTTCCAGAAAGTAGCCATTTGCCACAGACAGTGGTGGCTTAAAAACTGTGTTTAAATTTTGAGAAAAACTAAGGGCGTTTTTTATCTGCAACCTTTCTTACTAAACCTGTTTTCTCATATTAGAGAAGACTTTGCAACAAAACATTTTAAAAAAACCCATAAAAAATCCACAGTACAAAGAAATAAAAGAGTGCTTCTCTCTACAACTTCTTGCTAAACTAAATGTTTTCACTTGCATTGTGTTTGAAGCATAAATTAAAAAACATTATTAAACAAGTAGGGGACAAAGATTTAAGAACATTTATGTGCATACACTGAAGGTGTAATAAAAATAACCAGAAAGGATACAATTGCATGTTTGTGGTTTTCTTCAATGCTTTCTAGCAAATAGAGATCCAGCAGTGCCTGAAATGAAAAAATACAAGTTTTTTTAAAACTCCTGCCTTTCGTACATCATTGGCTTTTGAGTGGGATTTGGCGGGAAGGGCGGCGGTTTGTTGTTGTTGTTTCCAGTGAACAGGACACTCACGTGCAAACTTGCAGGTGGATATTTCCCAGTTCCTCCTTCATCTCTCCGCCACAACTTCTCAGCTTGGTCCCCTAACTGGGAAACCATTCCATCAACCATCAAGCAGTCAGAATCCCATTTTCCTCTGGAACAAAAAGTAGCAAGGATTTGGACAGAGTAAAACACCAATTCCAGCCTCCCTGTGTAACAGATTTCCTCCAGTCAAAACCAAAAAAACCCAAACCGCTTCCCTGAGTCAAAGAGAGCAACAGCCATACAAAGGCATGATTGTGACTTGAAATAGACATGAAAGGAATTTCCGAGTCAGATGACAGATCTTTGTTAGTTCATATTCAACTACTGAAGGAGTGCAAACTAGAAATCCTAAAAGCTCTCTTATTAAGGGAAAAGTGGCAACGACCTTTCCATTTTCAGGGTTTCTTTTTTGTTATGTTACTTGTAATACAAAGGAAGTGTAAACCAAGTTCTTTAAGGGCCAGAAATAACCACTCTCACACTGTCCAACAGAGGAAACGTAGCACTATCAAAATACCAGGACTATTCTTTAACACAAATCTATTGATTGCCTCAAATTAGAGTGTTCCACTACACAGCTCTGAGACAATGTAATGGAAATTTCAGACTTTGTTCTCAGCATCTCACTTTTGTTATGAAAGTAAGTTACTTTCAGAAAGCTGAGCATACTCTTAGATTTTAGTAGCACCTTCAGCAGCATTTATGTTTCTACACATGTACCATCACCGTTGTGGACAGCTTGACTTTTTAGAAGTCCATCGCAGTCTTCTGCTGACTGCGACACTACCCTTTAATTTCCCAATGATACAAAGCAGAAAAGACACACTAGAGGCTCTACGGTTCTAAGGAACACACGAGGCTGTAAGTTACTTGAGAAGTAAGCTAAGTAAGATGAACTTCGAAGGCTATACCTGCTACACTGCAGCTTCCACCTGAACTCATCTCGCAGCATCTGGGTCACAGTGCCATAGTCTGAGCTTGTTTAGGTCTTTATTCGGTTTTCAGTACAATTTCCAAAGAAATACCTACTATCAGCTAATCCAAGGTGTATCAATTATATGCTAGGAAGCTAGTCCAGGAAAGAGTTTACATTAGGAAGCTACTTCTATCCAACTACCTGTAACTCTGGCCACCTTACACAAATGCACTGGTGAGCAGGAGATTTCGGCCAATACAGTTATTACCAGTCAATGAAAAAGATGATTTAAAAAAAAAAAAAACCAAAAAACATGCTTTCTTCTGCTTGCAAAACAATTGTTCTGTGAAAACCGTGCTTTGCTGAAACTGGAGATGACTGATCCTATCCTAATCACATGATCTTTTTCAATAGTCACAAATTATACTGGTTAGTCAACAAATCCCGATGATACCAAGAAAGGTTACTAAGCAGTGGTATATATTAACATTTTAATATAGGAAAAGTAATCTCTGTGTTGGACAAAACACATGCATCACAAGTGAAGAGTATTGCCGGCAAATGCATTACAAATAGCCAATACAAGTGCTGAGATAAAAGCTACTGCCTTCCGCTTCTGAATTTGCAGTGCAAGTCTCCTAGAGTTTTCCTTTAAGTCTCACCTTGATAAACGCTCAAGTTTCTGTCGGTGACCAGTATAGTAGCTTTGAATCAGAGGATAATTGTAGAAAGGTCTAGACAAATGCATATCGTCATCTACAGGCAATAAAGTGAAAGCAAGTTAAAGGAGTAATATCACACCTGTAAGCTCAAATTTTTGACTAGAAACACAGCAGATCCTACAAGTTAAGCATCAAGAAGCCTCCAGATCTGAAAGAAGCCAATCCTGTTTCTGCCTTTGCTTAAAGAGATGTAAGACACAAGACTCAAGTCCTTCTTGTCTTGAAAGTGCCGTTTCAAGTTTACAGTTCATGTAGCATTCAGAACATGCAGGGAAAGCTGAGGTTCACTGTAAAAAACCCCACTCAGCTCTCAAAGGGAATGTTTTTTAAACATGTCATGTGAGCATTTGTAAGACAATTAAGGCTGGCGATGGAGTTTATAATCCATGCAAATAAAGAAGGATTTCCAAGGTGGACTTCTCCCTCAAGCAATGAATAGAAAGTTCAAAACATGCAGGTAACCCTTTCACTGTTATCACAAGTGTTCCAGTATTTGTTGTTTAAGAGTAATTTGTTTAAAATCCCAGATATTCCAAGCTGTGGACACAAGCAGCTCCTGGAAGTCAGAGGCTTGCTGCTATTCCTTAAAAAAACATCCAGGAAATAAACTGCTTGCATTATTCCACACTATGTATTTGAAAAAACAGTAAAATCTCAACTTCACCAACAGAACTTCAGCGTACCCTGCCACTGAACCCACAAGAGCTGTTATTGACGAAACAGTGACAAGAACATGTCTCAGCATCTGTCCATAGGAGTCATTTACTGGATGGTCTCCTTATTACAAACGTATTGCAGTTTTTGCTTACCTGAACCCTCTGGAAGGAGACCGGATCGACAGAACCAGATGACCACTTGCACATACAGAGAAATGAGGCTAGTTACCACTCGCTTATTTGTCAGTTCTGCAAAACCTGAAAAAAGGCATAAGATGATTTATGTTATGCAATTCCTTTAATTTTCACAAAACTCCCTTCATCCTACTAAATAGAAAGTATAAAAATAACACGGTAGAAATCTTTGTCTTTCATTTTTCACACTGTATCACTTTCTTATTTGAAGAAAACCCCCACAATCACCGTCAAAGCCAAAAGCAACTCCTACAAAGAACCAGATTCACTAACAGTTAAAATAAAAAAAAAAATAAAGCCTGAACTATTAAATACACCCCTGAATAAGGCATTTGTTTTCCATATCGCAGTAATTTTTATGATTGCAAAGGGATGGTCTTGTCTTTTATTTTCTTTTCTCAATAGACCAAGAACAATTTCTAATATAAAAAGCTAGAGAAACTCAAGTAACTTACTTTGCAAGTTACTCACTTACACTTCCTTCATATTGTTTAGGAATTTGCAACACAATGTCTGCATGTAATTATAAATTGCAAGCTAAGAATTAAAAGGAATCATTTTCAGCATGAGCACATTTGGTTGCTGTCATTTCAACCCAGTTGCCTACACAGCTTCTTGCTGAACATAGCCTCCCCCACCCAACTCCATGAACTTGACAACAAACCATTTCCCTGAACACGATGCATCTTAAGTGGTGGTCCCAACTTCTCAGAGCCAAGCCGCTTCTCCCAGCTAAACATGACTGTCTTCTAAGCCTCAAAAGTAACAAAAGCTCGTTGCCACAATTACAACCCAAGCATAATTCCAAATCTTTGTAAAATATACCAAAGATTTTCAAGCACTATTACTAACCTTTTTGAGTAAGCTCTTGTGCTTCTATTAGAAAACAGTTTAAGACTGTGCTAAGGTTGCTCAAAAGCAACTGGCAGCGCTGAAGAGACTGTAAGGTCTGTGGGTCAATGAAGTTGCAGGAGCCATCAAACAGCGGAACACCTTTTCAAGAATCAATATTAAATTGTTAGCCAACAGAGAAATTTCAGAGGGTCAAAATGCACTTGAACTGAGTGCAATATCATATAGTGGCATATTACTGAAGCAGCTTGATCAGAAAGAATGATTTTATGTTTGCAGAATGACGACACTAGTACTCACATATTTGGTCAAATTCATCTTTTGTGGAGATCACTTTGTTCCATGTCCACTCAAGAACAAACCGTAAACTAGCAGCAGAACTTGGCTGCTCTTTAAAAAAAGAGAACAAAGAAATGAATCAACAATTTGAAACTAAAAAAATATATCCCGTACAAACACCATAAGCAGTATTACCTTCAGATGTCCAATGTTTAATGCATCCAGTCAGAACTTCCAGAGAACCTGTCTGAACAGCAGCTGACAGTACCGCTTCCAACTGCTCCTCCTAAACACAACAAGCAAACTATAAAGTCAATCTTACCTACTTTCAACATCTCAACCATCAACAGTAAACGTTTCTTTCTAACTGTATACGCGTTCAAGCATCGCAAAGTCAATCAGCACAGATGCCACTAATTCCATATTCTTTGCCTTGATTCTAGCCACAGGCTGAACTGCTCCTTGGTCTGAGGAACACATCAACTTCTCCTCTGACATTTCAACCCACTGAAGGCTCATTCTAATCCTTATTTGCATGCCTCTCCATTATTGTCTTCACCTCTTGAGTTCCAAGGAGCCATTTTCAGAAACATCCTCTGCTAATACCCATTACGCATTCTATGCATTGAAGTTTGCCATCAGGATATGATTACTTCTGCAAACTCAAGTCAACACCTGTATTTCAATGCAGGTTGCAAATAACACGAAAATTGGATTGTTTTGTAGTCTCTCCAGCCCTGTCAGACCAGATGGATGTATCTCCCCCTTGACTCCCTGATACACACTCACCTGACTCAAACTGGATGGCTGGACATCAACTAGTCTTGGAGACAGCAAGCCAGCTACAAGACACCTACTATAGCTATCAGGAATGGCTTCACATATTAAAGGACCAGATTTCTTCAAAAAATTCAATGTCTGAAACATCAATAAAAAACAACAGCTCAAGACAGCATTGTTATTCACTAACAGGAATAATCTAATGGTCACTTAAACTGCATCAGTAAGATGTTTTAGGTTACCAATTTCAGTGAGCATTACTATGAAGAGTCTTAAAGACAGCAGGGAAACTAATCGTTACAGTTGATTAAAAAAAAATACTCTAAACCAAAATATCAGCCCTTGCAATGCTAACTTAAATATCTTCTAGCCTGTCAATACACAGGCCTTTCACTTTCCCTGAACAATGACACCAGTTCCATCCCGTATAAGCTAAACTAACACACAACTTCAAATCACACTTTGGGAGATCCTTTCCGTGCTTGTTCGTGTGGAAGCTGATTCACGTTGGAAATATTTAGTGAGCTGAAACCTAATTCAAAATTATTTGTCACAATCTGTGCAGTGGCTCAGAAGTTATAAATTGGCCAAGTTTGGGAGAAAAAAAGTTTCAGCTCTTCTCAAACAGTTCAGTGATTTTTCTCCATTCTGCCCTCCTTTTCCAAGTAAATTGGGGATCAACACTCCTACTCAAGACTGTGCAGGCAGTTTGACTGATGGGTAATACAATAGCAGCTTTCCCCAACTTCCACAATGGTTTTCGTCTTGCTCCTAGAGCAACCTTGCATTCCTTTCTAGACATTCTATCCCTGATCGTGCTTCAGCAGGAGACAATGGTAGTTTTACAGTCCCAAGAGTGGACCTACAACCATTTGCATAAAATAGGTGACAGGACACAATTGCAATTATGCCTGTGGATGGGCAGGATGAGCACAAAATGGTCTCTGACACTGGAAGCAGCGCAACAGAAAACTTAGAAAAGGTCCATCTCTTGCCATTCTCCATAAAGTTACAGTAAAAGATCACCTCCTTCTGGAGTCCGGTGCAAGTCATGTGAACAACTCCGGCGTTCAGCAAGCACGTGCCACCTGCAGAAACAATGAACATTTGACAACCTTCCACACTCTGGCAGTTATGTTATGACCAGCTTACACTTTCCAAATAGCAGTATCTGGAAAGGTATAACTGAGTACTCTGAGCTTCGGTTCCCACAGAATCACAGAAGGATATGGGGTATGAAAGGACCTCTGGAGATCATCTAGTCCAAGCCCCCTGCCAGAGCAGGTCCACCTACAGCAGGTTACACAGGATCGCGTCCAGGCAGGTTTGGAATGTCTCCAGAGAAGGAGACTCCACCACCTCTCTGGGCAGCCTGTTCCAGTGCCCTGCCACCCTCAAAGTAAAGAAGTTCCTCCTCATGTTTAGATGAAACGTTCTGTGTTCAAGTTTGTTCCCGTTACCTCTTGTCCTGTCATTGGGCACCGCTGAAAAAAGACAGGCCCCATCCTCTTGACACCCACCTTTAAGTATTTATAGGCCTTGACCAGATCCCCCCCCTTAGTCTTCTCTTTTCCGGGCTAAAAAGACACAAGTCCCTCAGCCTCTCCTCATAAAGTCATTTCATTTTATAACCAGCACCACTTCACAGGCTACATTACAAAAGCACCAAAACTCAGCAGACTAGCAGATACATTTCACAACAGTAAATACCCAGTCAGTACAACATAACCAGAGTTGAGTTGAGGGGAGCTGGGGTTCTTCTGTTTTGTTTTGGCTTTTGAGTGACAAACAATGAACGAACAAGAGAACCAATAAATGGCATTTGACCTCATTTGAAGCTTATCACTCTCAAAGGCAGTGAAATACCTACCAAAATTATAGGTGCTTGGATTAAAAAACTGCTCAGGTGGTGGGTAAGAAGGAGGAACTCCCCGACTTAGACTCCGCTCATGTACCAGAATATCCAAAAGGAGCTTTGGAGAAGTCATGCTTATTACAGTATCCAGTGACCACAATGCAAAATAGGGGCAGTCATGAAGGAATTCTTCCGGCCTTGAAGAAAACAAGCACGTAAGCAAAACATCCGACACTCAAATGAATTATTTGCAGGGATATTGGAAACAACAAAGATCTACCTGAGTGAATCTGGCATTTGAGCATGATACCAGCGATTGATGTCAAAGACACCCAAATAAGTAGACGGTGTTTCCTGACCATATGTATTCACTTGCCAACTGAAGATTGAGACGCTGGTTTCAGGAGATATTACTGTAAAAGACAAGACATCGTTACTTATTTGTAGAAAATACGATAGATCGGATATTTTAAAAACACCACTTCCTTGTTTGGCTTAATTCTGTTCTGTCACTGAGAAAACACAATACTCACTAGGAGCAATTAAAAAGAATTAAGGAATAGCAAAGATCTCTGTGATTGGTTTCAGTCATAAACCCCCTTTTTTCTTGTTCAAATTGTATCAGTTCTAAGCCAAATCAAATACACAACTATTAGCTAATTAAGTTTTTCATACATAAAGTGTTGGTCAAGACATTTAGCAAGACGAATACTTTAACAAAAAAACCATGCCAGAATCACATATGTTGCTACTTTTGGAAAGCATACAAGTAACTGTCGCATACAATTGTATTCACACAGCTGGCACTATTCATTTCCAGCTCCAACTCAATTACAGGTTTTAAGAATAGCTCCTTTCCAGCATATTCAGAATGAAAGAACACAATTACCACAATAAATAAATGAATAAACAAACCCAACAAACCAGAAACAGGAATAAGGATTTTAACATAAAGATTCACAGTGTTATATTTCAGTTCTGTCAATAAATGCAATGGTCTATTTTCTTTACAGAGAATACATTCTCTGGATGTAAGTGAAGTATATGGTATATCATTTACCCTAATAGCATAAGGAAAAAGATTTGTTTGGCAAATGTTTCTCTGTTGACTTCATCATTACCATTCAGGGATCCTCACACACTTTGGTATGTTTCATTGTGAGCTCCTGTGCCATTTCAGTTTTGTTAGCTCCTGAAACTGTTGTCATATCAATTATATCTAGATATCAATTATTTTTATAATTTATAAGACAGCTTCATTACTAGCCTCAACCCACATCCAACAGAAGCTGATGTTTGCCTAGAATTTAACAGATTCTGAATATAAGCCAATGAAAAAAAATTGCAGGCATTTCTCCATGCCTCATATTTCATAAAAAGAAGACAAAGGGTTTTTTTGTTGTTTTGGTTTGGTTTTAGGGGGGAGGACTGGGGTGCTGGTGTTTGTTTGATCTTAATAAGTTTTTAGCAGACACTTTCCTAAGAAATGTAACACAAATAGCAAAAATACAAAAGGTGTTTTTAATAGATTTTGACACACTGTTGGTAGAGGTTGGCATCATAAAAGAAATGGTAGTTGCCACTTCAGGACTAAATCAAGATAATAAACAGAAATACTGCAAGTGTCTTCTTTGTAACATCAGACATAAGTTAAGGCCAGTAAGAAGAGAGGGAAGGCAAATAATGCACTCAAAACTAAAGGCAACAGAAGTTCTCTCTGCAGCAGGCTCAAAGATATGGTCAGAGCAGAACTGAATTTCTAAGCACAAAGACACATATTCAATTATTGCAAGATAATGGAAGACACTGTGAGAGTTTTAACTGTGTCTATTCCTTAAAGAGCCTGTAGGTTTAGGAACCTATTAGATTTAGAGAGGAAAAAAATGGACAAGTGGATCATAAAAACATTTAGAATGGAAAAGACCCTTAACATCATTGAGTCCAACCATCAACGTAACAGTGCCAAGTCCAGCACTAAACCATGTCCCTAAGCACACATCGCCATGTCTCTCAAATACCTCCAGGGATGCCCGCTTCCCTGGGCAGCCTGTTCCAATGCTTGATAACCCTTTCTAGGGAGAAATTTTTCCTAATATCCAATCTAAACCTCCCCTGGCACAACTTGAGGCCGTTTCCTCTTCTATCACCTGTGACTTGGGAGAAGAGACCAACCTCCACCTCGCTACAACCTCTTTACAGATAGTTGTAGAGAACAAAAAGGCCTCCCCTCAGCCTCCTTTCCTCCAGGCTAAACAACTCCAGTTCCCCCAGTTGCTCCTCTTAAAACCTGTGCTCTAGACTCTTCACCTGCTTTGTTGCCCTTCTCTGGAACGCTCCAGCACCTCAGTGTCTTTCTGCCAGGGAGGGGCCCAAAACTGAACTCAGTACTCCAGGTGGGGCCCCACCAGTGCCGAGTACAGGGGGACCATCACTTCAGTAGTCCTGCTGGCCACACTATTTCTGATACAAGCCAAGATGCTGTTGGCTGCCCTGGTCACCTGGGCACACTGTTGGCTTATATTCAGACAGTTCTCAACCAACACCCCCAGGTCTTTTTCTACCAGAAAGCTTTGCAGGCAGTCTTCCCCAAGTCTGTAATGCTGCATGGAGTCGTTGCAACCCAAGAGCAGGACCTGGCACATGGCCTTCTTGAATCACATAAAATTGGCTTTAGCCCATTGATCCAGCCTGTCCACATCCCTCTGTAGAGCCTTTCTACCATCAAGCACATAGATCAACGCTCCCAGCCAACTTGGTGTTGTCTGCAAACTTACCGAGGGTGCCCTCCATTCCCTCATCCAGATCAGTCAAAGATATTAAAGAGAACTGGCCCTGAAACAGAGCCCTGGGGAACCCAATTTGTGACAGGCCACCATCTGGATGCAGACATAGGTTTGAACGAGAGAACAAAATTCAGGCAACTTTCCTAAACAATGGAGAAAATTATCTTATTGTTTGAAGATGACAGCTGGAGGAATAAATCGATGGACCAGCATTATATAGATGAACCCACCATACATCGTGATAGCATATCTGCAAGCACAAAATAAAACCAATTTTTTCTCTTTAAAGAAGTTCAACATAACCCAATTTTTATTTTTAAATAACCCCAACAATCTTGTCTATGTAGATAGTTAAGACTTTCAGACTATGGGGACAGAACAGCATTCATTGCTTAGATTCCAAAAATGGTTATTTTATAATCACCAAACATGGACATCAGAACAAACCTTCATTTATGCTATCCTCTCTGTCAACATGGTTGCGAAATTTTTCTACAGTCTGGCAGCTGATTAATTTAGTATTCCTGGTCTGGCCTCTCAAGGGAAAGACTCCACCCGTGAGATCTAAACTGTACCTTTCATCACAGTATTCCAAGCCCTGGGGAAAAATAAAAGAAGAGAGAAAAGGTCATTTGAGATAAAAACATGTATTACAGCTGGATATGAAGGAAGATCTATGCATAATATTATACCGTATATTTTGTATGAGCTTATTTCTGATACTGAAAAGAAACTACATCTGACACACGAGAATTAAGCGTCAAATCCTGATGGCTAAGTTTGGCTGTAGAGGCTTTGCATTTTTTCCAAATTTATAATTTCCCTAACATTATTCAGATCTGAAATAATGCAACACACATGCATACAAAACTTTCCCTGAACAATGACACCAGTTCCATCCCGTATAAGCTAAACTAACACACAACTTCAAATCACACTTTGGGAGATCCTTTCCGTGCTTGTTCGTGTGGAAGCTGATTCACGTTGGAAATATTTAGTGAGCTGAAACCTAATTCAAAATTATTTGTCACAATCTGTGCAGTGGCTCAGAAGTTATAAATTGGCCAAGTTTGGGAGAAAAAAAGTTTCAGCTCTTCTCAAACAGTTCAGTGATTTTTCTCCATTCTGCCCTCCTTTTCCAAGTAAATTGGGGATCAACACTCCTACTCAAGACTGTGCAGGCAGTTTGACTGATGGGTAATACAATAGCAGCTTTCCCCAACTTCCACAATGGTTTTCGTCTTGCTCCTAGAGCAACCTTGCATTCCTTTCTAGACATTCTATCCCTGATCGTGCTTCAGCAGGAGACAATGGTAGTTTTACAGTCCCAAGAGTGGACCTACAACCATTTGCATAAAATAGGTGACAGGACACAATTGCAATTATGCCTGTGGATGGGCAGGATGAGCACAAAATGGTCTCTGACACTGGAAGCAGCGCAACAGAAAACTTAGAAAAGGTCCATCTCTTGCCATTCTCCATAAAGTTACAGTAAAAGATCACCTCCTTCTGGAGTCCGGTGCAAGTCATGTGAACAACTCCGGCGTTCAGCAAGCACGTGCCACCTGCAGAAACAATGAACATTTGACAACCTTCCACACTCTGGCAGTTATGTTATGACCAGCTTACACTTTCCAAATAGCAGTATCTGGAAAGGTATAACTGAGTACTCTGAGCTTCGGTTCCCACAGAATCACAGAAGGATATGGGGTATGAAAGGACCTCTGGAGATCATCTAGTCCAAGCCCCCTGCCAGAGCAGGTCCACCTACAGCAGGTTACACAGGATCGCGTCCAGGCAGGTTTGGAATGTCTCCAGAGAAGGAGACTCCACCACCTCTCTGGGCAGCCTGTTCCAGTGCCCTGCCACCCTCAAAGTAAAGAAGTTCCTCCTCATGTTTAGATGAAACGTTCTGTGTTCAAGTTTGTTCCCGTTACCTCTTGTCCTGTCATTGGGCACCGCTGAAAAAAGACAGGCCCCATCCTCTTGACACCCACCTTTAAGTATTTATAGGCCTTGACCAGATCCCCCCCCTTAGTCTTCTCTTTTCCGGGCTAAAAAGACACAAGTCCCTCAGCCTCTCCTCATAAAGTCATTTCATTTTATAACCAGCACCACTTCACAGGCTACATTACAAAAGCACCAAAACTCAGCAGACTAGCAGATACATTTCACAACAGTAAATACCCAGTCAGTACAACATAACCAGAGTTGAGTTGAGGGGAGCTGGGGTTCTTCTGTTTTGTTTTGGCTTTTGAGTGACAAACAATGAACGAACAAGAGAACCAATAAATGGCATTTGACCTCATTTGAAGCTTATCACTCTCAAAGGCAGTGAAATACCTACCAAAATTATAGGTGCTTGGATTAAAAAACTGCTCAGGTGGTGGGTAAGAAGGAGGAACTCCCCGACTTAGACTCCGCTCATGTACCAGAATATCCAAAAGGAGCTTTGGAGAAGTCATGCTTATTACAGTATCCAGTGACCACAATGCAAAATAGGGGCAGTCATGAAGGAATTCTTCCGGCCTTGAAGAAAACAAGCACGTAAGCAAAACATCCGACACTCAAATGAATTATTTGCAGGGATATTGGAAACAACAAAGATCTACCTGAGTGAATCTGGCATTTGAGCATGATACCAGCGATTGATGTCAAAGACACCCAAATAAGTAGACGGTGTTTCCTGACCATATGTATTCACTTGCCAACTGAAGATTGAGACGCTGGTTTCAGGAGATATTACTGTAAAAGACAAGACATCGTTACTTATTTGTAGAAAATACGATAGATCGGATATTTTAAAAACACCACTTCCTTGTTTGGCTTAATTCTGTTCTGTCACTGAGAAAACACAATACTCACTAGGAGCAATTAAAAAGAATTAAGGAATAGCAAAGATCTCTGTGATTGGTTTCAGTCATAAACCCCCTTTTTTCTTGTTCAAATTGTATCAGTTCTAAGCCAAATCAAATACACAACTATTAGCTAATTAAGTTTTTCATACATAAAGTGTTGGTCAAGACATTTAGCAAGACGAATACTTTAACAAAAAAACCATGCCAGAATCACATATGTTGCTACTTTTGGAAAGCATACAAGTAACTGTCGCATACAATTGTATTCACACAGCTGGCACTATTCATTTCCAGCTCCAACTCAATTACAGGTTTTAAGAATAGCTCCTTTCCAGCATATTCAGAATGAAAGAACACAATTACCACAATAAATAAATGAATAAACAAACCCAACAAACCAGAAACAGGAATAAGGATTTTAACATAAACATTCACAGTGTTATATTTCAGTTCTGTCAATAAATGCAATGGTCTATTTTCTTTACAGAGAATACATTCTCTGGATGTAAGTGAAGTATATGGTATATCATTTACCCTAATAGCATAAGGAAAAAGATTTGTTTGGCAAATGTTTCTCTGTTGACTTCATCATTACCATTCAGGGATCCTCACACACTTTGGTATGTTTCATTGTGAGCTCCTGTGCCATTTCAGTTTTGTTAGCTCCTGAAACTGTTGTCATATCAATTATATCTAGATATCAATTATTTTTATAATTTATAAGACAGCTTCATTACTAGCCTCAACCCACATCCAACAGAAGCTGATGTTTGCCTAGAATTTAACAGATTCTGAATATAAGCCAATGAAAAAAAATTGCAGGCATTTCTCCATGCCTCATATTTCATAAAAAGAAGACAAAGGGTTTTTTTGTTGTTTTGGTTTGGTTTTAGGGGGGAGGACTGGGGTGCTGGTGTTTGTTTGATCTTAATAAGTTTTTAGCAGACACTTTCCTAAGAAATGTAACACAAATAGCAAAAATACAAAAGGTGTTTTTAATAGATTTTGACACACTGTTGGTAGAGGTTGGCATCATAAAAGAAATGGTAGTTGCCACTTCAGGACTAAATCAAGATAATAAACAGAAATACTGCAAGTGTCTTCTTTGTAACATCAGACATAAGTTAAGGCCAGTAAGAAGAGAGGGAAGGCAAATAATGCACTCAAAACTAAAGGCAACAGAAGTTCTCTCTGCAGCAGGCTCAAAGATATGGTCAGAGCAGAACTGAATTTCTAAGCACAAAGACACATATTCAATTATTGCAAGATAATGGAAGACACTGTGAGAGTTTTAACTGTGTCTATTCCTTAAAGAGCCTGTAGGTTTAGGAACCTATTAGATTTAGAGAGGAAAAAAATGGACAAGTGGATCATAAAAACATTTAGAATGGAAAAGACCCTTAACATCATTGAGTCCAACCATCAACGTAACAGTGCCAAGTCCAGCACTAAACCATGTCCCTAAGCACACATCGCCATGTCTCTCAAATACCTCCAGGGATGCCCGCTTCCCTGGGCAGCCTGTTCCAATGCTTGATAACCCTTTCTAGGGAGAAATTTTTCCTAATATCCAATCTAAACCTCCCCTGGCACAACTTGAGGCCGTTTCCTCTTCTATCACCTGTGACTTGGGAGAAGAGACCAACCTCCACCTCGCTACAACCTCTTTACAGATAGTTGTAGAGAACAAAAAGGCCTCCCCTCAGCCTCCTTTCCTCCAGGCTAAACAACTCCAGTTCCCCCAGTTGCTCCTCTTAAAACCTGTGCTCTAGACTCTTCACCTGCTTTGTTGCCCTTCTCTGGAACGCTCCAGCACCTCAGTGTCTTTCTGCCAGGGAGGGGCCCAAAACTGAACTCAGTACTCCAGGTGGGGCCCCACCAGTGCCGAGTACAGGGGGACCATCACTTCAGTAGTCCTGCTGGCCACACTATTTCTGATACAAGCCAAGATGCTGTTGGCTGCCCTGGTCACCTGGGCACACTGTTGGCTTATATTCAGACAGTTCTCAACCAACACCCCCAGGTCTTTTTCTACCAGAAAGCTTTGCAGGCAGTCTTCCCCAAGTCTGTAATGCTGCATGGAGTCGTTGCAACCCAAGAGCAGGACCTGGCACATGGCCTTCTTGAATCACATAAAATTGGCTTTAGCCCATTGATCCAGCCTGTCCACATCCCTCTGTAGAGCCTTTCTACCATCAAGCACATAGATCAACGCTCCCAGCCAACTTGGTGTTGTCTGCAAACTTACCGAGGGTGCCCTCCATTCCCTCATCCAGATCAGTCAAAGATATTAAAGAGAACTGGCCCTGAAACAGAGCCCTGGGGAACCCAATTTGTGACAGGCCACCATCTGGATGCAGACATAGGTTTGAACGAGAGAACAAAATTCAGGCAACTTTCCTAAACAATGGAGAAAATTATCTTATTGTTTGAAGATGACAGCTGGAGGAATAAATCGATGGACCAGCATTATATAGATGAACCCACCATACATCGTGATAGCATATCTGCAAGCACAAAATAAAACCAATTTTTTCTCTTTAAAGAAGTTCAACATAACCCAATTTTTATTTTTAAATAACCCCAACAATCTTGTCTATGTAGATAGTTAAGACTTTCAGACTATGGGGACAGAACAGCATTCAATGCTTATTTTATAATCACCAAACATGGACATCAGAACAAACCTTCATTTATGCTATCCTCTCTGTCAACATGGTTGCGAAATTTTTCTACAGTCTGGCAGCTGATTAATTTAGTATTCCTGGTCTGGCCTCTCAAGGGAAAGACTCCACCCGTGAGATCTAAACTGTACCTTTCATCACAGTATTCCAAGCCCTGGGGAAAAATAAAAGAAGAGAGAAAAGGTCATTTGAGATAAAAACATGTATTACAGCTGGATATGAAGGAAGATCTATGCATAATATTATACCGTATATTTTGTATGAGCTTATTTCTGATACTGAAAAGAAACTACATCTGACACACGAGAATTAAGCGTCAAATCCTGATGGCTAAGTTTGGCTGTAGAGGCTTTGCATTTTTTCCAAATTTATAATTTCCCTAACATTATTCAGATCTGAAATAATGCAACACACATGCATACAAAGCTCTTTGCTCCGTGTCTTGATTACAGAAGTGGTAAAGTCAGAGAAGTTCGGGCACTAGAGTAGCTAAAGCTCTCTCAAGAGGTATTATCTATAGGCACACCACCAGAGTGAACACGCATCCCTCTCTAGCACCTATGAGAACTTCACACTGATTTACAATCATCTTTCAAACCGTGCAAGCTCCTGCCAGCTCCTCTTCTCATCTTGTCAGAGATGAATGGGTGAAATATCCCTCAGTTCCTTCACCAAGCACAGCCGACAGCAAAAAGGAAAAACAGAGAGGACATGGCACGTCCATGGCCAAGGCATTTAGGATCACAAATTACTACAGAGTAAGCAAACTACTTTGAAAGACACAGAAACCCTGACAGGATTGTGTTCTACCTCTGATACCACCATTTTCTAAGTAAGCATTAATTGAGATATTGTCTTTCCAAACACAGCATTTGTCCAAACTGTCCACCATACAACACTTGAATGGGTGTGTTGTGGACAAACAGCAGCTCTACACTTTAAAACAAAACAACACAACAACAATAAAAAAACCCACAAACAAAACAAACAAAAAGACCCACACGCAATTGAGAAACAGGTAACACCACATTCTACCCAATTTTCCAAATCTTTCAGAGCCTTAAAATGAACTGGCATGAAACAACACATTCCCATGTGATTTCACAGATACATCTAATTCACCTAATCTGAGAAGAGATAAGCTTTCTTTTAAAGGTTTCAGGAAATGCTACAAATAGATATCAAGGCTGTTTAAAAAAAAAAACCCAAAAATTATAATTAAGAAAAAGTCTTCCATTACTAAAAACACTTCTGAAGCAAAGCAGCGGACTTTAAACTTTCCACAGTGGGTAAAGTAAATCTAAATACCTCCGATTGTATGGGAGGTATTAAGTAATGGCTTTATCGACTTGTAAAATACAGACAGTTTTCAAATGAGATCCACTGGTCAAACTATGATATGAAAGCAGAGAGTGTGTACTATATCCATCCACAAGCATTGGGTAGGACAAAGGTAAAAATGTGCTCTATGATCATGATGTGATGCACTAGATTTAGCAACTGCTGAGATAGCATACAAAAAGGTCTTTTCAAGCGTAACTTAAACATACCTTTATGTTTAATTACTTGAGATGACTTAAAGGCAATGGAGACATAAGTTTGACAAATGTTTGCAAAAACACAGTACCACATGTTCCAAAAGTCCTATTTGTGACTTTTACCATGATACAAAGTCAAAGATGCACTGCTTCATAGCTTCAAATCTCATGCCTGGAACAAAAAGCACTGCTGTAGTAGAAAATTCTTTCAAGTTCCTATAAACCCTATCGCATGAACAAGGATTAACAGCAGATTACTCCTTGTTTACTCAAACATGGCCTAGCAAATAGAAGCTACTCTTAAATTTTCTGCCACTGAAAATGGACAAGAAACTTGACAGACAGCATGTAAGCAGACAGTCATGTAGTACTGACCAATCTGTGACTACACGGAAGCATTCTCAGACTAACAGTGCCCACTGTAGAGCACAGGTCCTGTCCTAATGCGTGTTTTGGTGATGTTTTGGGTTTGGGATTTGTTTTGTGGCCTGGGCTTTTTTTTGGCAGTAGGTGTTATCAGGACCCGGTATGAAGCTCTGTGTGTACACGGCTCATCTGGCAGCTAGCTCAAGAACCTGTCTTTTCTTGCCAGATGGTCCAGCTGTTTACTCCTCTCTTCAACTGCCCTGTAAGATTGGTTCCTGTTTCAGTCTTCCACAGCGCTCATCACAGGCAAGCAGAAACTGCAAGGGAGTAAAATATCGCAGAGCCAGAGACTGATGCCTCACACAGCCTGTGAACGTGTAACTGCTTGCACAGTCTATAGAGGGTTACAAGTCCTACATTAACCTCACCACAACTTTCTCAAGTTACAAACACAAAAACATTTAATCAATGTGTGTCTTTTTAAAGAGTGTCAACTGGAATTTCCGGTAGACCCATTTTTAAAGGCTGCTGAAACATTTCAACCCTCCGTGGTAAAACCTGACACATGGCACATCTTGTTCAGGAAAATAAGATGACCAAGACAAGTGAAGAATTAAAGGTCCCACATTTTAACATTAAAGCATTGAGACAGAACAAAGTGGCCACAAGAGACATGCATAGACAACTGGCTGTTTTCCAAAGAAGCACACGGTACGAGGTATTGTCTTTGCCACTGCTAAGACTGTAGCTAAATATAACTTTTAAAAGAGAATTAAAAAAGCAGAAGTTAAAAAGTGAAACTGGAGAGAGATTAAAGAAACTTTCTCCTATCAACCTGCCAAAGGGCTTAGAGCGCTACAAGAGATGGAGCAGTGAATTGCAACAAAAGCCCTTTCAGAACTAAAAAAAACTAATCAGGGTGCTCTGTTTCTCTAGAGCACTGCATATTTCTGTCATAAAAAACATTGCATATCAACAAAGAGATGACATCCATATTTAGAACCAGCTGCATCACTTGAAGATCTTTCTACTTTGTCATGATTATAGATAATGCATTTTAAAGACACACCAACTTTTCCAAACACATAACCTTTATCTATTCAAAAGCACTAAAGACACATGAGGAAGGAGCTTTCCTACATATAAGGAAGAGTCAAAAACTGAACTAATTCAGAAAAATCAAAACACACAGTCCCTATAAAAAGAAGACTACCAGGATACAAGAGTCAAAGAGTCACCCCTATTTCATTCTGTATCTATTCAGAATATGCAAAAGAAAGTATTAACAATAGGAGGAAAGACTTGTTCTGAATTAAGATTACCTTCCCCTCAAAAAGATTTTGGAAGACTTCCAAGCATACTACTAAATGGAATTATACATTATACAGATGTGCCTCATATCTGTTACCTATATGAAATACAATGATACTTCATTTATATTTTAAACACATCCTCTTTGGAGCCAGATTTAACTTTGTTGTATAATCCTCTCACCAAATCATATCATATCACTGTTCATGCTATTTACACATTTTGTGTCTTTGACAGTATATTTAATAGGTCACCCAGGCAAAAAGAATGAGTTATCTTTACAGCTACTAAGTTTCAGGATCAACACTTAACAGACACTGTAGGCACACTGCATATGAAGTCCAGCTCACAAAACTCAGAAGAAAACTAAGAAAACAAAACCCGAAGATCAGCAAGGAATAAAGAGATATATGAGCGCATTTTAAAAAAGGCAGACAGGCAAAAGCTTATTCAAGTCTGCAGCTTAGTTAAACAAAACTATTCAAGGCCCTGTCTTCTCTACCTACATGCCATTAATTCCGTGGCTAAGAAAAATTTTATTTCTAAAAGCTGCTTCCTCTTCAGGAATAAAATTTATAAAGGACCTTGCAGATGAATCTAGTGCAAACACATGACACTGCAGAATAAAATTATATGTCTAATTTCCAAAAAGTATGGACAAAGGCCATGCTGAGTAAGACTTGGCACAAGATTATTATTTATTTCAATTAGCTCAATTAGAATTTCCATGGTAAATCTTACCCCTGCTAACTCAGCTGATACTCACGTAAACAAAATTCCTATTTTCTTCTTTTCACACGCATGCACATCTTACCTCATACATGACTTGTCCTGATGCCACGCGCTTTCTGTCACCAAATGCTAACTGCAACAGGTGTAAACTCACCACGTCACCTTCGCTGAAAAAGGGATAAAGTATGAAATTTAATTACAAAGCTGCTTTACAGTCCTCACTATCATTTTATTACATCTAGAGAGAAATTTTCTTAATTGCATTCAGCTCTTGCTGAAAACAAATACACCTCTTCCCGAAACACGATCATTGGCCACATTTTGCCGCTAAAACATGAAGGAGGACGGTCTGACACTAACAGCTTCAGGGGCAAATGCTAACCATACAATCTGCAAGCTTTAATCCGTTGTATGGACTAGAAATCATTGGAAATAGTTCTTCACAGTGAAGAGTTCTCAATCTGGGCTGCCTCAAAAAGAAGCATGGCCAGCAGGTCGAGGGAGGTGATTCAACCCCTCTACTCTGCTCTGGTGAGACCCCACCTGGAGTACCGTGTCCAGCTTTGGAGTTCTCAGCACAGGAAGGACATGGACCTGTTGGAGCGGGTCCAGAGGAGGACCACGAAGATGATCAGAGGGCTGGAACACCTCTCCTATGAAAACAGGCTGAGAGAATAGGGGCTGTTCAGCCTGGAAAAAGAGAAGGCTCCGGGGAGACCTTATAGCAGCCTTCAGTGTCTAAAGGGGGCCTCCAGGAGAGATGGGGAGGGACTGTTTACCAGGCACTGTAGCGACAGGACGAGGGAAAGAGGGAAAATTTAGATTAGATATTAGGAAGAAGTTCTTTACTGTGAGGGTGGGGAGGCACTGGAACAGGCTGCCCAGAGAAGTTGTGGATGCCCCCATCCCTGGAAGTGTTCAAGGCCAGGCTGGATGGGGCTTTGAGCAACCTGCTCTAGTGGGAGGTGTTCCTCGCCCACGGCAGGGGGGTTAGAACTCGATGATCTTTAAGGTCCCTTCCAAACCAAACCCTTCTATGATCCAAACTGCTTTCAACTCAAAAAGATTGCCACTCCACAAACAGCTGAGCTGATGCACTTGCTGATGCACAAAGAGAGATCTTTCTCCCCTTGCCTTACCACCATAGTTCCAGTCCCTCTCCTGCATACACTGCACCCTTTCACATTCTGATTTGATTCAGTAGTCCAGCAGGAACCCATTGACTTTCCTGCTCAATCCTGTTCGGCCAAGTGAGCCGAACTACCTCATGAAGGCTCCACAGACTGCTCAAGCTGGCATGAGGCAATCTGTAAGACTGTCACTGCCCTCCTTTGGGGGCAGCAGGCTGTTGTATCGGCATGTTTAGTCCTCTAGATCTGCAGCCTCAACTACTTTTTATCTTTACTACTTTATCTTAAGACCACGGGGTGTGAATATCAAACAAAGCATGAAGGAGTCATCGAGAAACAAAAGGAAATCATTTTAGAATGCAAGCACAAAAATATGGCCACTGTTGCTCTGCCTTCCTTCAGAAGGTAGGAACTGGTAGGTGCCTCTTCACGCCTGTTCAAGCTTGTGAAAATGGCATTCTAAGTGTAACACCTTCCATACCTGAGAGAATCTCCTGCACAGCTAAAGAAACACAACAGATACACATGTATCAACTGTACATGAGCATATATGTCAATAAATTAAATAAATTATTTAGAGGCTTATAGTAAGTTTTCATTCACCTTTCCTGTGTAGACTGAACAGCCCACAAGTAGCAACAATTGCGAAGATCATTCTCAGGCTCTTGAAAAGTGACAGCATAGACAGGAATCCCTCCTCCTTCAAGCTGAGAGTGGTGCCTACGGGTTTAAGGAAAAAAAAGAAAGGTAAAAAAAAAAAAGGGTGAACCTACTGGCCTACTGGTGAAATTACCGTCCAGCAAATGCCATAACCTCTGTCTTTATGACCTCCTCTGCCTCAGGAGGAGGAACATCAAGGATTTCTTCAGCTGCCAAGCAAAAGATTGTTCGTACCGTTGTAGCCTACTTCAATATCAACCTTACAATGCAGGGTATCTTCTGAACAAATGTAAAACAGTGCCAAACACAAGTAGTTTCTCATTTCTTGGACAACGTAAAGCATTTTTCTTCCAGACTTCTGAGCAGTCTATTCCTGCCACCTAATTATTCCTTCACTGTCTACTTATGCATCCAATAGCCTCTGGTGAGTCAGTGCAGATCTGCTGACGTGAAGTTGGTCAAATATGTAAGTGAGATTGCTCTTTGGCAGGTTTAAAATCCTCTCTTAATTATTCTGTTCCTTATACATTTACATGTCCGTTATTCTCCCTGACAAGTGTTCTAAGCAAACTTTCATTCACATGCATTGTTGCCTTGGAATGGGCCAACCTCCTAGTTTGGCCAAGGCTGACACGTAGGAAAGAATATATTTGTCAGGCACAGATCAGCTATTGAGTTTTCATGTCTCACCCGTCTCACCCTGGACACTTCCAAGAATATTATCACCAAAATCACATCATTAACATGCTTCAGCCTTTCAAGGCATGCCCAGTCGCAGCAACCGCTTCAGAAAATTCGTTTCTAAAATCCATTCCATCAAATTACACACATTTCCTGGTCCCACTGAATACTACTGACAGAACAAACTGTCTGATTGAAATCAGCTCTATCGCACCCTAACTGTTCGACATAACACAAAGATTCATGCTTTCCACAATTCCTCAACCACAGGCACAATAAGGAAAAGAATCCGGATCCCCTTTCAGGGGAGAAGGTGGCCCACTTAATCCAGGCATGACTTAAAAGTTATTTCAGGCGAGGATTGCTAAACATGCCCAGATTACTCTTATTGCAGTCCCTGAAAAAGCTCTCTTTCAATTCACATACCTCCTTAAGCAAAAAATGGAGACCCCCGCACCTCCGGGCGTGGCCAAGGGTGAAGGCCTACTTACTCTCTCTTCAAAGTTTTCATATTCCATAGAGACAGGTAGCCATCTGAGAAACCCACGACGAGCTGATTGCTTCTGCTTATGTAGCTCAGCGTTGACACTGCTGTTCCGGAAGGAGTTTGTAATTGAAAACAGAGATGTCTCCCTTCTCTGGTCACACTTTCTCTTCTTAGTGAAACTTCAGCAGGGTTTCTAGTGACAACTTCTAGATCTACGCACACAAAACCATGCAACAAATGAATATGTTATGACATTTAGGCTGCCTTTTATACACTGACATGATGACACCTATAATCTAATTCTACCGTACCAGGCAAAACACCCATTTATGCAACACCTCTTTTGCCATTGCCATTTTGTGTGTCTTCAAAGAACACAAGACCTCTCTGATCAGACAACTATTCTCACTCATATTTGAAAACCAGGTACAAGGGTAACCCGCACAGACAAATTCTTCTAGGGCTTTCTACATCGGGCATTGGGGCCTCATGATGAAGCCATTTGAAGTGACACCAGCTCCTGATGCCACTGCTGTAATAGCCAAAACAGTGTATACAATCTGAATACACCAATTAGAATTTGCCTTCATCCAAATGCATGGTTTTTGACATGTCAGATTTCTTTTAAAACACAAGCCTAAAATTTGCCCCGAGTCAATTAACACAAGCATTCCCAAGAAACAGGGCACCTCTGACACAACCACCTACCGGGCAGCTGCACCAACTCAGACGGCAAAATTCCTACACCTCACTGGCAAGAATCATAGTGACACAGGGATCTTGGTGGGAGGGGGACATTTAGAGCATTAGGAGTAGTCAGCCCCTCCCAGATTTGATCAGTTCAGGACTACACAGTGTCAAACTGCCACCTGTAATTAGTAGCCATAAATGTCCGAGACATTCGTCTGCAAAGCAGGATGCCTACTGTTTATTGAAAACACACAAGTTTTCCTACATTGAAATTCAAGTCTAAAAACTGCAAGCTTACCTGATGCTTCGATTTCATTCTGACTGCAAGATAAATCATCCAAACAAAGGTCAACCAGAAGCAGATGGCCAACATCTGTAGCCACTACTGCCACTCCAAAGAGCCATCGCAGGCTCTGATGGAGGTGCTGAGTTCTCACGCTGGCTCCTCCGTGATTCGCTATGGGTTCTATAGCAGTTACCTACAGGAAAACTACACGTTAGTATTTTAGCTCTTCGACAAGCTAAATAGAAATCATCAAAAGCAAAGCCAGAATTAGCACATCTGGAACAAGAAAGTAAATACAGGAGCACAAGACTTAAAAGCAAGGTTTCTAATTAGATAAAGAAAATAAAAAAAAAATATCCATCTACAAAAATCAGCTTCTGCCTTCCATTTACTACATTTCCTACAGTTCCTTAACGGAATTAATTTCAACTTAAATGGTGCTTTCTTTTATTACAGCTTACCAATTCCCATTTCCTACTTAGGAATTATTAACTCAAAGAAAACAGAAAATGAGTCATACTCAAGAACCTGTCTCATATTCAAGTGACTTAAGGAAGACCCTAAACAAAACTAAATCTAGTTCTCCGACTGCTCCCGGCCCATCAGCAATCAGTGACACAGCCTATACCTTCTTCACCAAACGGATATTAGGAGAAATCGTGGCTCTAGGTCAGACGAAGCAGCAGCCAAGCTGCACTGTAGACACACTCTTTCCATGGGAATGAAACTTATTTAGAAAGTGTTGAAGGGACAGACTACCTTAGCAAAATTTACACCAGTCCTCATTGAGAATGAAAGTAACAACCAAAGGAAAAGAAGTTTTAAACGCACACCAGCACTTTGATGAATCTTAACAACTGGCTCCAAATGAATCTTTTCCATTTTCACATACAGTCTTCCAAAAAAGTTTCCTGGTTTTCACACTTCCGTTTTCCATGTAAAAGCTCCTGAAACTGCCTGGGTTTTTCTATTCTTTCTAAGCTTCTGTGCTCAAAAAAAATTATGCCAGAATTCTTTCTAAGCTTGTGAGTTTGGTTATTTCAGCTCATCCCTTTGCTGTCTGAATCAATAGACACCTACTCTTCCACTAGAAGGCAGTCATACGGTCACTAGAAATACCCTGCATTAGTACAGTAATGGCCTGAGACCTTGGACCAGAGCTATTCTAAGTTGCTGTTAACCTGCACGACTCAGCTGTCCACAGAAGTTTCATCTGCTTGGGTTTGCTTGCCCTTACTCCCACTCACAACCTGGAACTTAACAGTCCAACTAGCAATACCTGTCTCCTGCCTATGCTCATCTAACTAATCTCATGGCAAAAAGATTAGGAAACAAAATGAAAGCAACGGACCAGACATCCTTGTCATCGAGAGCATTCAGGGCATAAGAGCAGAAATTCAGAGCAGCTTTGCCTGCATTCCAGAACTCGTAACCTTCATCACACAACCACCACCTTTTCCCCCCAAGGCTTCCTCGTACTTTCTCCTGAAACACTTGTTCTGGGGTCTGGAAAAACTCCCTAGTACAACTGAGGGTTATAACTACATTCAGTTTCACAACACTTCTCTAAACACGGATTTCATATGGGACACAATCCCTCTTACCCTTTCCTTTTCCTATCCCCAACTTGCTTAGGTTTACACAATAAATCTTAACAAAGCCACGTCCTTTTGCTCAAACAGAATTTATCTACTGATGATACGCTTATCCAGCTAAAACTCTAAGATTTAGAGGCAAACTAACACAGCGGAGCACCAACCCAACTCCTGTCTCTATAAACGACCACAATACAAATGCTCACTGCCAGGAAACACGCTGTAGCATCACCGACAGAGCTCCACCTGTGTTCTCGCAAGTCAAACCAAATCACCTTACGGAAAGCTGGGCAAGAAGTAAGTTCTTATTTGTTGCAGACTCTAAGATGATGAAAATACAGTGAGTCTTGATCTTCTATTAACTTACACTCATTCTTGTTTACATTCAGATAGGAAGGCTAGGGGACATTACTCATTGGAGTTTATGGGTTACAGAAGACAGAAAAAAAAATCAGTAACCTTACACCCATCTACCCCACTGCTGGATCCCATCTACACAAACATAACAAAGAGCAGAGATTCAAGGGCTGTCGGCTGACAGTCAATCTTTCAACAATCTGTTGGGCAATTCACTAAAGGCTCTTTTCTCCCCTCCTAAGTCAACAGAAATATGTGGTCTGCTCTACAGTCACCTGCTTGCTGGGCTGAGATTCGTGGGAATGTGTCATTTACAGCACAACTGTGGAATTCTCAGACATTGTAAAGACAGTCTTTCTGACAGAAATCAAGCAACGAGGGCCAAAAAAAGGGTATTTTCAATCCCTTTGTGTGGCAAGTAACTATGTGCTCTACAGGCCAACCAGAAGACTTGGTTTACTATCAGTAAACTCAAAGCATAATGGTACCACTAAGCCCAAGACTGTGCATCAGCGCTCTCTTGACTGGATACTCTCAAGTGACAGTAGCTAAAGGCACTGCAGAAGAAATACCTCCTACAAAGACACTCTCCAAAGCTTGTCCTGAAACAGGGTTATGCAGCACCTCGCAACAGAAAAGCTTTGTTTCTCCCATTAAAAAGTACGTACCCTTCCGGGAAGAACAACTGCTTTAACCACTCTTGATACTCCAAGGTCGTACAGACAGAGAACACTTCCCTCTGCTTCTTCCAACCCAACCAGCAGCCCGGTTCTCTTCTGCCAGGAAAACTCCTTTACCACACGCACAGTGGGAGGCTGTCCATTTACTCCACTGAAGCGGTACGCAGAGAGACGCTCTCCTGTCACAGAGTTCACTACCTCAAGTTGAGGACCACATGCCAACCACGCCAGGCCATTTCTCCCTGCAAGAGGAAAGAAAGCTGGTTAAAGCAAATCTCCAGTGGAAGACTGAAAACAACTGGGGAAAAAAAAAACTCACAGTCACTGCCCCTTGCCTTCAAAAAACGTACCTAATAAAGGGAAGACCAACTTACCTCATCCTGGTCAATTACTCCAAATCACCCATTGAAATCCTCAAGGAATACCACTTAAAAATAACAACCTTGTTATTTTCCATTTCTACTTGTCATTCCTGCACTGAAGAATCTGGATTGTTTGGGACCAAGATTACAATATCTTGATCTAGAGTCTTTATACCCTCTTGGGCTTGGGTTTGGTCGGAATCGTCCAAATACATATGGGAACACAAGCCTTAAAGCGTTCCCCACACATAACACATCTAAGCCAATTCATTTCTGGTTTATCAATTCTACTTGACACGTGCCTCCTTTGGGCAAGGATTTGGACTTCAACAAGAAATTATCCTAAAATGGGCACTGCGTGAGGGAATTGAAACTTTCACACAGGCTGATCACAGGAAGAATTTAACGCATTTCGTTTCACTGAACTACTTCAAGCTCAAAGGAAGAATTAACTCCATTACTCCATTTACAGTCAGGCAGATAGATTCTACCTGCTCTTATCAGAAGCCTAGACATCCAGATCTGCACCGGCTCTACTGTCAGATCACCCAGAAAGTCGACTACCTAATCTGCTTAGCCACTTCCAGCAGCTCTCACTGGCTACTCCATCTGCATCCTATTAGATACTTTGGAAACGTGGCTGCGGTGCTTAACAGTCTTATCCCCTTCCTTCTCTTTTTATTCAGATAACAAAACAAAAAGCAGGGGGCTTTCTTCTCTAACACTGTAGGAGAACTATTTCTGCATTTGATGTTATGATGGTCATAAAGGTTGAGCTTGTGGAAAGAAAGGCCGCCCAAAAAAACACTACTGCTTTTTTGAAAACTGCCTTTTATCTAATTAAAAATTGAGGAAGGCTCACTAATTCAGCATGTTCAAGTGAATTATTTTAACGGCACAAGATTGGTGCAGGTTGTCATAACTTCAAAGTTTAGCTATACTCACGTTTAACATTAGCATTTTTAAGTGTTAAAGCATCCCTTTTGTTCTCTCTAAACCTGACGCATCTCCAACGCACCAACCTGACACAATTATACTACGACCCGTGGCTTCAGGTAACTTCTGGGCAACAATAACTTCATACCAAGACCAATTTTAAAGGAAAACACTCACCTCCAGAAAACTTCCCACACAGCACAGAATCGAGGGTTATCTCATCTTCCCCAAGTGCCTGAAGAGTCACCTCTGGAAACTGCAGCAGACTGCTCGTTACCTGGGCCGTTAGGTCTCGCATTCTTTACTGTAAATAAAGAAATAATTGCAGAAATAGACTCACATTAGCCAGAAATATTCTTGAGATTGACAGAAGTTTCATCAGTATACAGTGAAAAATCTCCTAGACATCACCTCTAGCTCTTTTCCTTAGGAAAAATGAGATCCCCAACAAGAAGTGACACAGAGGTATTGACAAGATAAAAAGCCCAGTACTCTGACTTCACGTCTACTCACATAGGTTAGTAAATGGGATCTGAGAAAAATCATACTTTAAAAAGCTGCTCAGTAACAGGTATAAGTTTCCATTAGTCCTTCCCCTTCATATATAATAATATATGTAATAATATATATATTCATATTTTATTACTTATTGTCAATTGTCTTCTAAAAGATTTCGTGAATCATTTTTATCTTGTTCACTTACAGCGTGTTTATTTTGAACATTAATGAATACGAAGTTCTTAACTACCTTCACTCTCAAATTCTGCTGGAAAAACATACTGTTGAAATTTTTACATTACAAGCAATACAAATTTTTATAGCTCATCAATTAGAAAGCAGTTTTCCATACACTTATGACGTAAACATAACAGCACTTTAAAACACTGATTGTATTCTGTACTTAAATCATCATATTCACTCCTCCAGTCCCTTCCTTCACATTGCTTGTCCTTACCACATCTCTGCAGTATTTTACAAAAATGTATATGCTGTTCAGTTTCCACATTTCTGTAGGTGCTCCACAGAGACTTCACTTCTCAGCATGTCAAGATCGGTTTTTATGGAAAAATTTAAAAACTGGAGGGATTTACGAGATTAAATAGGTAGCTAATTAAGAGATATTCTATACACATGGAAATACAAACTACTCTAAGTAACTACGTTTTGCAAGTTTGCTGGCTTATTGAAAAAGGCTCCAGAAAACAAGACAGCTTTAATTATCTTGTTCAAATAGCACTGCTTTCTTCACAAAATCTCAAAATGCAGATACTATACCCAGTTCACCATTCCTGGCTGCTGCGCATGGTGACCAAATCGGGCATCAAGCAGAACCTTTACCCTACACTACAAAGCAGTACAGCCAACCACTTAAATGTACACGAGGCCTAATGGGTTAATTGTAGCATGCATGTTAACCTGCAAATCAAGTTTTATTATTGTTTATTCCACTACGTTCCAGTAACCTATTTTCCTTAGAACATAGGAGGTTACAGCTAGTTTTGAAGGCAAGACTCCAGGAACAACACCAAGTTATTAAAGGGAAATGTTTATAAATAAATACTATTTATATGAATTGTGCTCTTCTGAAGAAAGATTATGCTCTAAAGCCTGGGCATTGGAATCTACTATACTTCAAGTCACAAGAATTCTATTTGAGAAAACGTTCCAGTATCTTCTGCCAGCACGAAAACAATGAGCGCATGAAACACAGGAGGTATATGTCAGGATCCCACACTACGCTTTTTGGTACTTGTCATCATTTCAAAGTGACAGTGGGATGAACTTTCGCACTGCACACAGGAGCTCCACAGAGTAAAGAGGTCCACAATTTGACCACCATTCTGGCTTAGCTTAATTGAAATGATTTAATTAATATGTTTTATGAGTTACCCATAATACCAAACACTAATACAGATACATGGGATTGGTGAATAGCATCTTATAAATGTTTCAGTTAGTGCCCACTGCCTCTAGTCCTGTCACTGAGCACCGCAGGAAAATACTCAGCTCTGTCTTTTTCACAGGCTCCTTTTGGGTATTTATATGCACTGGGGAGATGCCCCCTGAGCCTTCTCTTCTCCAGGCTTAACAGTTCCACCTCTCTCAACCTTTCATCACAGGAGAAATGTTCCAGTGCCCTCTAACCATCTTTGTGGCCCTTTGCTGCACTCTCTCCAGTACCTCCTTATCTCTTCTAAGATTGGGGAGCCCAGAACTGCACTGCCCAGACACAGCACTTCAGATGTGGCCTCACCTCTGCTGATTAGAGGAAGGATCACCTGCCCTGACCTGCTGGCAACGCTCCTCCTCATGCAGATCAGGCTACCGTCAGCCACCTTTGCTACAAGGGCACATTCCTAGCTCACAGTCAACTTGGTGTCTACCAGAACACCCAGGGTCTTCCCTGCGAAGGTGCTCTCCAGCTGGGCAGTCTGCAGCACATACCGGTGCATGGGGTTGTTTCTCCCCAAGTGCAAGACTTTGCAGGTCCCCTTGTTGAGCATTCAAGAAAACTTCTCAACTGCATGCTCTCCCTGCCTTTGCCACTGCCTGCCAGGACAGGTGAAGAACACACCTGGACCATTCATCTAACTCTAAATTTAATCATGCCCCAGTTATTAACTATATATAAAAGCATGCGAAAATGCCAGAGCATCAGGCATACACAGGTTTCCTCTAGTAAGCCAATGGGCATTTTAAAGATTTTTTTTTCTAGACATCTGGATTGGAAATATGGAGCTAGGAAGATAAAATCCATATTAAATTACAAACAAATTATGAACAATACATATAGCGATCTGGCTATTATGATGTTTTACTTGCATTCTGCCAAGTTAAACCAAGGATGACCGGGAAATCAGAACAGCAGGAAAACAGATAGAGCTGTCTAAAAAGCCCTTTCCTTTTAGAAAGGACGCCACCCAGGACACAGTCAGGCATCTTTTACCCCCTTTTGCATGGAGAGACTCCCTGTCTCACTGGGAAAGGCTGCAGCTGACAGGCATTGTTCTTTCATTCAGCCAGAGGTGGAAGCTGAAGTGATTTCAGAGAAGTGTTACTTGGTGATCAGAAAATGGACAACACTGTGTGATGCTATTCAGATCATATTTTCTAAGGAAATGGGACAAAGAGTGTGAAGAAGCCAAAGAAGAAGAAATTAAGGAAAAACTACGCACAAATTCCAGAATCACAACGAAGAGGAAGGCCTTCCAGAATCACTGGCGGTCATCTGGTCCAGCCCCCTTCCTCAAGGCAGCGCCACCTACAGCAGGCTGCCCAGGACCGTGTCCAGGCAGCTTTTGCATATCTAATTCTGAAACATACTTTGACAAAGAGCAACCTGAGGAGCTGAACTGCAAAAACATGTGCAACACATGCAACAGGCCCAGGTTTTGGGTGACTCTCTCCCGTCAGTTTAAGTGTCCTCTCCACCACACAAGTGAAGCGATACCACAGCAGCAAAGGCTTGTCACCATTGGTTCTCTAAACAGTATCCAACAGCTTACTAGGTAGAAGACACAAAATTAATAGTAGCCCGATTACGTTCGTTTCACTGTCTTAAAACAGCAAACTCCAGGCAAATCAGTGCAGGAAAAGCAGTTGATGCAGTAGGTAAAACGAGGAGCAGTCCTCAGCGGGACAGGGTACGGTCCTGTGTGCCCAAATGCCTGTGCCAGCTCCCAGCCAAGACTGATTCAACCCTCAGAGGAATACTTGAACTACCCCAGTAAGGCATACACCCTAAACGGGGTTCAGCATTCCTGGCAGAATTAAGTCTCTAAATTTTCCATAATTTTACTAAATGTGATCAGGAAGCAATTTTTAGACCTGAAAGACTGACACCACACTTCCTTTCTACGGGCAGAAGCTCCAGACCTGGAATCATGGTTCACTACGGTAAAAATCAAGCTCTATTGAGTCAACACCTTTGCTGTGTGATGCAAAAAAAAAAATAATCAAGAGACGCCCTCCTTCCCCCCACCAAAATGCACTGGGTTCCTGTAAAGCTGTGCTCTGCCCATGAAACCCAGTCCTCTTCCCGCGATTGCCGCTCGACGCAGGTCGCGAATTTCCCGCCTCCTCCTGGAAAACCACACCGAAACGGTGGAGGAGGGAAAAAAAAAAAAAAAAAAAAAAAAAAAAAAAAAAAAAAACAAAAAAAAAAAAAAAAAAAAAAAAAAAAGACGACAAACCATTCAAAACAAAAGTGACGGAAGGATGGGGATGCGGGGGCCAGGCGGCGGGTGACTGGGCAGGAGGGGAACCTCCCAGCGGCAGCCGCCACATCTCCCACCCCGCCAGCCTCTGACGGCCGCCTCCCGGCTGCCGAGCCTCGCACGCCGCCGCCGCCTCCCATGTGGCGCTGCCCAGGCCTCCCCGCCGGCCGCCCTGGCCTCCCCTCACCGCCACGTGTGGCGGGGCACGGCCCGTGGGTCACTTACATAAGGGGCAGGGCCCGCCGAGGGCCCCGGCTGCGCCGGCCTACTCCGCCTCAGGAGCGCCCGGTACCTGCTGCTACCACCGAAGGAAGGTCCTCACCGCCGCCTTCTCCCCGCGCCGCTCCCTCCCTCCCGCCCGCC
>NW_015090922.1:20173106-20228023 GCF_001431845.1 Calidris pugnax | reverse complement strand
GGGGCGAGTTCTCGCGAGAGCGGCCGCGGCCACCGCGGGAGTTTTCAAACTGGCGGGACCCGGCCCCCGGCGCTGGGCACCGCCGGACTACGTGTCCCAACGTGCCACGCGGCCAGCCTCTTTCCGCTAACAAACTTCCGGTACGGGCTTGCCTAGCGCGGGGCACGCCGGGAACTGTAGTTCCTGGCCTACGATGGCGCCTGGCGGTTTGGCGAGGGGTAGGAGCGGCACCATTTTGCCTCGGGGCGCTAACGGCAACTTCAGCCGCCGAGGGGTCCTGAAGGGGGGCGGTCCCAGAGCCCACAGGGAACGCTCCCACCCACGGCAAAAACACACACTCTGCAGAGCACCTACCAGGCTTCCCTCATGTCCCACAAAGGGGGAATCCGTCAGTCACAGAATCGTCCAGGTTGGAAGGGACCCTTAAGATCATCAAGTCCAACCATCAACCTAACCATGCCAAGTCCATCACTAAGCCATGTCCCTGAGCACCACATCTCCATGTCTCTCAAATACCTCCAGGGATGGTGACTCTACCACTTCCCCAGGCAGCCTGATCCAATGCTTGATAACCCATTCAGTGAATTTTTTTTTCCCCAATATCCAATCTAAACCGCCCCTGGCACAACTTGAGGCCGTTTCCTCTTCTCCTATTGCCTGTGACTTGGGAGAAGAGACCAACCTCCACCTCGCTACAACCTCCTTTCAGGTAGTTGTAGAGAATGACAAGGCCTCCCCTCAGCCTCCTTTCCTCCAGGCTAAACAACCCCAGTTCCCTCAGCCGCTCCTCATAAGACTTGTCTCTAGACTAGACTCTTCACCTGTTTTGTTGTCCTTCTCTGGACTCAATCCAGCACCTCAGTGTCTTTCTGTCAGGAAGGGGCCCCAAATTGGACACAGTACTCCAGGTGGGGCCTCACCAGTGCTGAGAACAGGGGGACCATCGCTTCTTTAATCCTGCTTGGGCCAGCCCTGCTCACGCCTGTCCCTCGGATCTCAGGGGCCGCCTGTCCCCCCCAGGGCACTTGGTTGCTGCTGAAAATGGGTTTCAGAGCAGCTTGGCCCTCTCCAGGTGCAAGGCCCCGCTGGCAGGGGCAGCGTCCATCCCCATGGGGTTCGGCTCCTGGCAAGCTTCGCCTGCAAATCGAGCTCCTCACTGCTAGTTTGCAGGCTTGGCTCATGGTTTTTTTTTTACACCTCATTACAGACTCTTGCCAGCACAGCTCTTTCAGCAACAGCCACATTCTTGGCAGTGTCAGTGAAAACTCAGAAGATGCAACCTTATTTCAGTGAAGCCTGAAGCCTGGTACCGGTGTGTGTGATGTCTGTAAAGGCAGTGGGTCTGTCTTAACATCCTTCAGCAGTCCAAATGGGGTTTATGCAAGGAGTAAAATATGCTCGGTGCCAGTGAGAAGAGAACTTTGTACATTTTGCAAATAAGCAGGTTTCCAGGCTTGCTTGGCTCCTGGTTTCTAGTTTATTGCAGTTGTTCCTAGTTGACTGCAATGGTCTAAACAGCAAGGAAGCAGAAACATAGCTAGACTTTAATGAAATAATACTGGCAATTAGGAATACTAAAAGTAGTTTAGCTCTAGACATTAGATAGAATTTTATATTAAAAAAATTCCCATATGACAGCATAAATAAGCATTTCTATACAAATAGAAACTATGACTGGTTTCTAGTTTCACACGCATTCGCCACTGAAGAGAGGGCGGCTGGACAAAACTATTCTTTACAACCACCACGATGATAGTTCTCTGCGTGGATTTGCCAAGCTAAGTTGTGACCTTCTTTCCATTTGTTTTACAACACAAGGTACATGTCACTATCACCTAGGCAAGATACTTGCCCTTTCAGGTTTTGCTTCTTGGAGGTAAAACATCAGCAATGTGAGGAGAGAGAAGTATCACTGTACTTGTGAACTACTGTTCATTGAATCCTAGTTCATGACTTTTGATGTTCTGGATGTTGTTTCAGTTGGGATGAGACCATGATAACAGACTGATGTGTCTCTTGTGCAAGTTTATGTGTCTTGTACTGTTCATGTACAAAGAATGAGCAAAGTCCCACTATCTTGTACTGAGCAAGTATTAGATGACAGAAGGTATTTCCAACCTAACAGTTGCCACCAGGCAACTGTTGCCATCTTTTTCTTCAGCTAGCCAATAACTAGGCATTTTGTTCTTATTTGTCATGTGTATTCAAAACTCCATGAACATGCAGAAGACAGTTATTAATCAACCTGCACATGCCTGTTCAGAATATGGTACTCTTTTTCTTTCAGCTACCAAAAGAGCTCAATTTCTTTTATACTTGTCTTAAACAAAAGAAATCCATTAGTTATCCCAGCTTCAACACAGTATAATGCAGTCACTAACATACTTAAATGGCAGCCACCCAATTCCTTTTACGTGAGTATTTTACTGCTGTCACAAGTTAAGTAAAGGTCACTGAACTTACAGTAGTGCCTGCAGCATAATTCCTCTTCATCTCTCAGTTTAAACTAAGGAACTAAGTCTTCTGTTTTCAACTTTAAAAACAAGAGGAGATACTTTTGTTCTTTGGCCTTTTAACATGATGTTTACTTTCATGCTATTTTTTCTCCAGTCCACATATTATCCTTCACAAAGAGATTGATTGCACATCGCATTCAAGGTAATTTTCATTACAATTTACAAATTGTCCAGAAACTACCAGAGCTATTAAGTGTCACTCCAGCAGTTTAATACCTACCTTTTCTCTCACACTCCCACATGTGTGTCCTAAAATACCCTAGAAACGGTAAAAGTGAAAATCAGAATACAAGCTGGTTCTTGAATTCCAGACCTCTTCACGATGTCCATGATGAGTTCTGTTGATTTTAGAGCAAAGCGGCTAAAAATTGAGATGAATGTTTAAACCCACGACACAGTACTCAGATACACATGGTCAGAAAGGCTTACTGAAAAAAAACAGGTAATAACACTAAATGATCCTACTTGAGATTCCCATATAGTCTTCCAGAACAATAGCTTCTTGTAAGCAAGGACTGATCTGTTTCCCATCACAGCAAGGACTCCCTGTTAGAGTTTCTTTAAGGACACAAATATATTCAACACAAAATTCAGAAGAAAAAAACCCTCAGTATAAAACATTTTCACTGAGCACTCTAGAATATAGACTACGCAAACCGTCTAAGCCGCATGATTCAAAGATGACTTGCAGACACCCACCTCTTTCTTCACTTCCTCTTTCCCAGGAGAGGAAGCCTTTGCCAATACCCCAGACTTGTCTGGTAACTGTTTGCCCCCCTCCCCAGTCCCTCTGGATTTTAAAGGGGTAGGCTATTTAGCTGTAGTTTTGGTCTTATTTTCAATAAGAAAGCATATGTCAAAAACCAACACAGTTAACATAAAGTTACACTGTAAGTCACTGAAAGGAAGGGAATTAAGTATGAAGTGGAAAGTGCAAGTCTAATGCTACAGCTTAGAGAGTATGTTTTGCAACATGGTCAAAATACTCTTTGACTTTAAAACAGAAGTTTTCAGATATTAATAAATCTGCAGTGCTTCCAAGAAGTGGCAGGATCATCAAAGGAGTGACAAATACATTCAATTTCTCCCAGCACTACTAACAGCATACATTATCTCTAAATTACGGCTGTGCCTCTTAAGGTTAATTCTTTATATTATTATGCAGATGCTGATGGTGACTCAGTAGCCGCTCTTGCCATTTTAGATCTATTAGTTCATAGCATAAAAGAGCACCGGTCATGGACAAGGGGCCCACTGTGCCAGACAAGGAAGTTGCACAGGACAGCCCGGCTCCTGACCTAACAGGGGAGGTTGTGCCCACAGTCACAAGGCATTGGTGAGACAGTATTTGCCTGCAGAAAAGGACGCCCAACACCTTATCAAGTGTTTCGTGCAAGGAAGAGGGGAATTTTGAAGGTGCATGTGCAGGCAGCTCCTCCCAGACATGCTGGGCAGCGTGACACCCGCGGGGCTGTGCATGACAGCGTAGCCAGCAGGGTGATATCACCGGCTGATGGGTGATGGCAGGGCTGACTCTCTGTTACGCATGAGAGGCTGTGCACGAGACAGGCAGAGCTGGGATGCTCTTGAAAGTGAGGACGAGTGTCTCTCATCTGATGTGACAGAGAGGAGGGAGCTAGGGGAGAAATGCAAAGATAGGCATGGCAGCACAGAGGACCAGCTAGAGCCATATCCTTTGCCAAGGCATTTAGAGCGATTATGTGCGGGAGACAGGGTCGCCCTCATTAGGGCAAGCGCTTCAGCAGGACGCACAATTTAAAGTGATAACAGCTTGGAAGAGAGCCTCAGCTGTATGGATGAAGACAAAAAGGCTCCATGTCAGGAGTTTTGGTAGAGGACAAACCTTACAAGACTCAGACATGGCCTGAATAAGGCCACAGGAGAGGTCTGGACCAAAGACACAAACACACACACCCCAGTTAGAGGCATGCCTGAACACTGGCCTGAGCAGTGGCTGAGGGGCACCACCATGAAGTGGTCTGTTTTAGCCAGCTGTTTGAGCCTGAGCTGGCAGCAAGGCTTACTGGGCAGGCATCGGACAGGCTGGCAAGGTTATGTTTGAAAAGAAGGTCTGGCATTCATCTTGCCCACTTCTAAGTATCCACGGTACAGTCACTAGCCAGCTAGGCTGCCTTTTTTTTGTAGAGGAATGGAACAGGTTTCTCCTGGGTGAAATTCATCTGCCCTGCTTTAGATACCTCCCATTGGATTAGCTGTAAGGGGAGTCTAGGCGGCCATTGCAGGTGGAGACACCTGCACTGTACCCTTTTATTTTTGGTCAGGTTAATCTCACCTTGAGAGACTGATCTGAATAGAGCACTGCATCTTTACGTTGCTCAGCAGCTGAATTTATGTTTGTCGTTGGGACTACCCAGAGATAAGGCATAAAAGTGAAAGAGAGACAAGGATAGAGCTTTATGCCACCTGCGCTGGAATCTGGCGAGTAAGATAAAGAGGAAAAGCCATGCTGGTCAAGTGAGGGAAGGGGAGAGCTGTGAAGGATGGAGAGAATAACTTCTCAGGGAGAGAAGCTCAGTTGACTTGTGGCAAGTGCCTGATGGGCAAACAGAGATGTAGGGGAGACCTGGCGCTGCCTAAGAGGAGGTTGTTCAAGGCTCCTGCAAAAACAATGCTGGCTGAGTGCGGGGGCAGAGGCCCAGTGAGGGAGAAGGAGCTGCAGGAGGAGGACTCCAGGCATTCACTGAGCTTACAAAGCGAAGAGAATGGAGGTACATGTTGTTTAAAAGAAAGAGAAAATGTATAAAGAGTAGTTATCGGGGGTGGGAGAGGGAGGTTGATTGTTTGTAAACAGTAAGAGGATTAACAGATGCATTTATTGAAATGATGAAGAGCCAGAGAAGGGTAAGCAATTAAAGAGATAAAATGAGAGTGAGGCAATTAAGGAGATGAGAGAAGGTGGAACCAGGACCAAGCAGAGGAGCTGGAGGATAAAAACAAGAGAGAGAGCTCTTGTGTCTGTGGCATCAGCAAAGAATTAGAGAGGGATAAGTGGAAGTGGATGTGCAACAATGGGCAGGGGGGGTGTGTGTGTCCAAAGTCAAAACACTGGAAGAAAGCGGTGAGATCCTGTGCAAACAGAAGACAGGAGGAAGAAAGCTGCAGTGAAGAGGGGAGATGCTGCAGCTGAAATTGTACACAAATGGTGTGCAAATTGAAATGTTCAGCTAAGCTGGAAAAATCCGGCTGCTTGGTGTACAAGATATGATCAGGTTTCATGCAGTTAAGACTGTTGAAAACATAGTGGACAAGCTGTGTTTGAAAGCTAATGTTCTTATGTAGCTTAGTTAGTGATTGCCAAATCTCATTGTTAGGGTTGGGTAATGGAGCCACCGCTGCAGCAGCACAGCAGCTCCAAAATGGGTCCCCCTGGGAGCCAGGCACTGACTCTGCCGTACAGCCGCGGGTGCTGGGGGGCTGCGTGCTGGTGAACCATGTGGGGGTACCCGGCCCTGGCGATACTCCCTCCCAGAGATACTCCCTCCCTCCTGCAGAGAAGGGCTGTAGCACTGCTCCCCTCCCCACCAGGGCAGACTTTCTGCTCTGGGGGAGCTGGGGACAGAGCTCTAAAGCAGTTTTTGAATTTCAGGGAGCCAGAGTGGGGCTCGGGCTCTTCGGTGGCGTCCTGGGCAGCACAGCCTTCCTTCCAAGTCAGTAAGTCAATATCTAATTATGGGCGAGACTCACTAGCACGGTCTGCTGCTTGGAGCTGCCCTGGCACTGACGTGTGGCTGTCACTCCAGAGTAACCAGTTGGCATCCACTTTTGCCTCTGTGTTGCATTTGAGTATCTGGGAATCTGCCTCAAAAAGCTAAAATGGAAACTGATTCATGTTTGATAATATCTTTTTCAAATCATCGAAGAACACACAGTAGCATCCTCTACAAGCACTTCTTAGTTGGTGCTCACAGTCTGAAATTTTCAGTAAGCTGTACCAAAGTTAAGCCAATCCTCAGACAAAGAAAACTCTGTGTTAAAATGAATTTCAGACTGTAAGTATATATCAGGGATGTAAAGGTGAAACAAGACAGAAAATTCTGCAGTAGTGTAATGATTTTCAAGCACAAGGTTGTTTATAAACACAGGAAGCTCAGAGATGTGGTTATACTTATCCAAACATGTAATTACAAGGCTACGAGTTTAAAAACAAGAATTAAATATTGCCTTTCAGTAATTACATAGGAGGAATCCATTTGGAAAACATGTCAAGTGTCATTGAAGCCAAATATTTAAAAGTCTAAAACACAACAGACAGGCATTTGAGCTGTTTGAGAGGTTTCGCTGTGAATTGTTTCAACTGAGAATTTTTTATTTACTCTGTTTCGTGGGATTTAAAAGACTAATCTTAATTTAATTTTCTGGATTTAGAATGCCTGATTATGAGATAATAGCAATTAGTTCTATACATCTTTTAAGTAATTTATAAATATTCTCAGCCTTTAATTCTACTATATATTTCATTGTGAATAAATATTGTCTATCTTTTATTTTAAAATTGTATTAATTCTATTGTAGGGCATTACTAATATTACAGATAAAAGCATTAATTAGTGTTTTTCAATATCAAACCCAAAGTAATTAGAAACTTAATGAACCAAAAATAGTATAACAGGGTCTCTTCTATTCTCCACTAGAGCAGCAGTAATTTAATATAAAGAGAGGCACTCCAGAATTTCCCAGAGAAAGAGAAAATTAAATGGAGGTTGGAACTGCAGTTGCTACACAGTCATGCAGCCATAAGGAAAAAGAGAGAGAGAGGTGTCTGCATTTCATTTCAAGCAGAAAAAAGGATCTTAGGAGACCTAGAAAACTGCTTTCTTGAGCAGCATACAATATATTGGTTGTGTCTTGGTTTCATCTGTAGAAAATGTTACAGCTTGATTGTCAGAGATACTCCCAGCTGCATTTTATGCATTGAAAAGTTATATATTATGAAGCTGTTTGGTTGGTTTTGTTTTTTTTTTTCCACTGGGGGTAATTGCTTGAAGCCTTGACATCTTCCTCTTGCTGATTTAAAATGTGGCTTCTTTGCTCTTAAATCAAGCAGGGGCAGGAAGGTGCATGGCAATTGGGGAAGAACTGTAGTTAGCAGGTTTGGTGTGAGCTGTGGTGCTGAAAAGAGCTGCCTTTGCTCTATCAAGTAGTTTGCACACATGTGTTCCTAACTGAGCAGCAGAGAGAAGACAAATGCTGTAACGTCTGGCTTCAGAGAGTGGGGAACCTCTGAGTAATATTAGTAGCTTGACTAATGCCATTCAGGCTTTTCATTAAATAATGTAGGGACACCATGTCACGTCTGTAAAATCTACAAGAAAACAGTCACTTAGAAGTGAGGAAATGAGGGATTTCAAATATTTTACATTGCCCACATAAGGAGGTTTTTTCTCCTCAAATACAAGCATTTCTTCACAACACATTGACCTCCATGTTAACCCCAAATTAATATTGTTCTGTCAATAGCAAGGCTGAGAAGGAACGTAGATGTACCATCAGGGGAGATGGTTGCTTCTAGAAACAAACTGATCACTAGGACAGGATTTATTTCACCTAACTTGAGCCATATGAAAGATGAGTATCCAGTTTTAAGTGTGCCCAAAGTAATATTTTTCTTCAGCTATGCTGGCTGATCCATAAGTCAGATTTCCCTCCCTCACAACCTTGTAGTGCCCAGGACCTTACACCCTCCCACCTACAGAGCCAGAGGAAAATGCATGCACTTCAGGAGACCTTGTTTGTCTCATCGCAGGAGAGACACAGGGTGGGTCAGCATGAACATCCCTCTGGGGTGCCTGGGTCTCCCTCTGGCATTAGAGAGAACATAGCCAAATTGCAGGGAAGAGTGCTTCACTTTTAGATAGCTACCAATGGCTGGGAGGAATGGCTCTGTTCATCAAGGTTGGGAAGCTGCTGCTGCTACACCTTGTTTAGTGTGTAGCCAATTAAATTTCCTTAAAGCGAGCTTCTTCCATATGTTGCACTCGTTAGACTGCTCTAAGACCGTCCAATTATCCACACTGATCATGAAATGAAAGGGAAAAAAACCTTCCCAGATGCAGGAGTCTCTAATTATATATCACAGTTCTTTATAGGGAAGTTCATGAGACATATTTGCTTACCCTTCCTTTTATGGTTTTTTTTTAGGTTCTTGCAGGTAAAGATACGTGGTTGCTTCAGTGTGTCTAAAATGACCAACTAAGGATAAGCTGTGCTAACGTGGATATACCTCATGCCAGTTAATTCACAGCAGGCAGTTTCTTTCTTTTCAGTTTTTTGTTAGCTGATCACACAAGAAATCCCCAAGTTCTCCAGCAGCATTTCACTTGCCCAGCCTTTTTGGAAACTGATGTCCCTCATTGTGCAACGTGAAGGTCACACAACAAAAGTACTTACCAGTCAATGAAGTGGGATGTTCACATTTCAGTAGTAGCACTTGGTGTGCATTGCACCTTTTGAGAAAATTCGTTTTTATACCTGATGGTGTAAACAACAGATACCCCTTTACGTAGGGAAGGAATAGAAGTTCCTGCACAGCATGTGTGCAATGTAGCTGAAGTAGTCGTACTGTTGGAGTGTGAATGGGTTTTATGCCTACAGTTTTGCTGATAAATCTCAATGGTCATTTGTCTAAAATCCAGCTTTTCCCATGAAATAAAAAAGATATTTTTTTCAGATTTGAGGTTGCATTTCTGGTCTCTCCCCATCATCTTTCATGTTGAAACAAAGGAATAATGAGTTTGCGCATTGGAAAAAAAAGAAATAAGTCCTAAACAGTAAGGTCTTAAAATCTGACTTCAAAATACAATTTCCCATGATTTCTGGTGCAGAGGGATTTTTAAAATTCAGATTATGCAGCACAATAGCAACAGGCAGTACACTGGGACTAAGAAGTGGGTTGCTATGCCGAGGTGCCGCAAACTAGCCTGCAGATGCTTTCTGACGTTTAAAATAAAAGTACTCCAATAATTAAGAGGGGAGTTGTTTCACTGGCACCAAAATCACTCTGCTGACTGCATTTCATTATCATTGTGCAAATACTGCATGTGTAAGGTGGTTTAAATTTGCTCTGTGTTCAAATTTGGAGTACCCTAATTTAGCAAAACTTGAGCTGGGAAGAGATTAATTGGAGATTGTTGGTTTTAGCCATTGTCTTTGGTGGTTATAGTCTCCCTGTATGACCTTAGGTCAAAATATCAAAAGAAGTATCAAACTAGAAAACTTGGAGGCAATCGAATCCAAACTTAGGTAGTGAAAGCACAAATGCTGGAAAATAGAACCTGAAAAAAGAAAATAAATCCGACTGGCTTCTTTTCATAGGGAATGCGGTCATGTATGTTGAAACAATGGTCAAGTACAGATTTTTAAAAAGCACGCAGTATCTGGCAGTTCCTCTCTAAGCGGACAAAGCAAATAATAGAAGTTCCTCCTGGCCATGTTTAGGGGAGCACAGGATATCCGTGTTTCCTCAAAGCATCTGCAACAGACCTACTCTTGAAAATATTTGAGAGAAAGAGTCATTTCCCTCTGCAGGTAAGGTTTAATGTCAGTGTGCCCAGCTGTGCGAGAAGCACTGCTGAGTGTGAGTGTCTAATACATTTGCCAGCACAGCAACTGTGATGTCTAATTTATTGCTGTGGGGGCTGTCTGGGTAGCTCAGCCCTGCAGCCTTTTATTCTGCCAGATGCTGATCACCTCCTGAGAGGTGCTAAGACACCTCATTTGTCAATGGGTGCTTGGCACCTTGCAGAAAGTGATCAACGCCTTGTTGGGTTTGACTGGAGTCCTGAAAAATAAAGGTTATCCATCCTCATGCATAGAGAGACAGGTAACACAAAGCCAGTGCCCTTGAAAGAGCCACTGTGACCTCTGGTGTGAGCAATTTAGAGGAAGAGACATCACTCAGTCTGCTGAGTCTGCTGGAACAAAGATTCACTCTGAATAAATAGTCCTTTCAGCTTCTCCTATTCCACCATTTCAAAGCTAGAAAATATTTTTCTGGAAGTGCCATAATGGAGATGGAACTGAGTGCCATCAGACCACGTGAGGGTCTCCCTGGGCAGCCGCAGGCAGGGTGCAATACCCGGTTGGGCTCGAGGGAGGCTGTGGGGATTAGCCCCCATGCTTCTCCCTCCTGCCCGGCTGCCCCTGCCGGCATGTGTGTGTTGGTTTGTGCTGGGATCACGTCCCTGGCATGGCTGGGGCAGTTCCCAGCACGGGCACTACCTCACCTACAAAGCCTCAGTTTCTTTGCCAGAGGTTCCCAGGGACTTTCTGGGGAGGGGTGTTTTCGCCAGGGAGCCCCAGGTTGTACATAGCACCAACTCCGTTGGAACACACCACCTTTGGCAGGGGTCAGCTGGATTGTCTCCTCTTTTCCACTAGAAACTACACCAGCAGCTTGTACCATGCTAATTAAACAAGTCAGTGCAGCTTACAGGAACAAAACGGATGTCCTACAAGAAGCATTTAAAATGAGTTTGTTTGCCAACTTGTGTTGCTGTTCATTTGCTGATTGTAAGAAAATATTTCTTTTATGTGAGGAAACAAACAAGTATATTTACTATTTTCTCCCTTCTGCTAGCAAACATTTCTGCTGCAGGTTGTCTGGCTTTCAACTTTAGCCAGTGGGAAAAAACATGGGGTTCCCTGAAAAAACGCTGACCAAGAATTTGTTTTCTTGTTTCTTTTCCCTCTCCTTGCACTCTAAGCCTCAAACAGCGGATGAATCTAGGAATTATTTCAATAGCTCAGTAGGGACACAGGGCAGGGTGCTGCCTCCCTGCCACCAACACCTCCGTCAGAGCCAGCTTCTACTCCTGGACGCCATAACATGCAGTATGTCTGCATGGGACCAGCCATGCTGCAGCACCATAGCTGGTGTCCTGGTGCCAGGTAACTACATGGTATTTAGCTTCTTCCCGTGGAAGGTTATTTCCATCCAGGATTTCATAGGATTCAGAAAAGGACTGAACATTTAAAGGTTAGGAGGGATTTCCAGAGCACAGAAGAAAAGCCAGTGCTTGTGTCCTGTTAGACACACATTGTTTGATCCACAACTGGTTGTGGGTAAGTTGCATGATTTCACTTACAGTTATTTATACTACACTATACTACTATTTAGACACATGTAGCGTCTAAACCAGAACCAGCTGGTGAGAGGACTCTGGTCAGGGACCTCACTGAAAGGAAGTTTAGCCTGGTTCTGCTGTGTGACTTGTCCTGGAAGTGAATCAGCCTCACAAAGTGCTTGCAACTTGACAAACTGGAAGATAAACAGCTATAGTGAGAAATGCCTTGCCAAAATCCATGCAACAGATCGAACGCTGAGCCAAAAATATTAGCCGGGTATCCCAGTTCCTGCATTCACTTCTTTGAGTAGATCTGCTCCAAAGTGGGAGGCAGGTGGATATTTATTCATACCAGTGGCTGCCGCCTCTTAAGAAATATGCTCAAAAAATGACACTGCTAAATTAAATATGCTTTGGAGGAACTGCCGGCCCCTGGCGGAGCAGCACTTCAGCCAAGGAACAGTTCCAGCAGCAGCTGCTCCTGCCGGATGATTAACATCACCTGCCTTGAATTTTGCAAAGCTAACAGCATACAAGGACCTACCAAAGGGCCAGATGGCACCATTGACTTCAGGTCCACATTTGTCCTTGATTTCAACAGAGAATTCTATATAAAAATAATTGCTGTGGCTTGGACCCTTGGAGAATAAAGATGCATAGATTTTTCAAGTTATAAGAGACTAATTCAGTGTTCTAATCCCTCTTTCTGCATTAAACAAATCACTGGATTTGACCTAGCCCCTTCTGCATCAAGATTGTGACTTGGTCAACTGACAAACTGTACTGCTATAGTATGCGTGCCAGCTCAGCGCCTCTCACTTCAGCTGGAATTAAACTGTGGGAGTGGGAGTCCTTCTCCCCAGCCCCTGCCCTCCTCAGTGAATGTGGTGTGTCCCAAAGTATGACAGATTATTTGATCTCTGTCCATATGTGATAGATTCGAGCTGCTCTGCACCTTCCGCTTTAATCATCAAAATCAGCTCCCTGTGAAAGAGGATTAGGTCTACAATTTGCTTTTGACTGTGTTGCCTATTACATGTGCCAGATAAAAAATGACTGCTCTAAGTCAGGAAACATAACCCTGGAGATTGATGCATTTGATCTCTGGGCATGCACTTCGAATTATGTACTCAAGATTTCTGTTGGGGTTAACATTCTGCATTTTTAATGAGGGAATTCTCAGTCCTTAGTACTACTCAATCTCTTGTAAGACTATTTTGCAATTAGCTGATCCAAATTGTTTCACCTCAGCCCTGAAGTCTTTTTGGACAGTACCAGGATATAGTGCAATGTACTGGTGAGACAGACAGAGGGACAAAGGTGACGTCCTCACATTGAAAAGGAGAAAAACAAGCAACCAAACTGCAGAGGTTTCATATGGCATTAAAACCCCACAGCCAACTGAGGGAAATCAGGGGTGGTGCTGAGGAAGGAAATTGAGCAGCTTGGCTGCAAAAAAAAAAAAAGAGAAGAAAAATCAGAACTCAGGGATTGCCTCTACTAAGAGAGTGATTTTTTTTTTCTGGGATACATAGTAATAGGGATTGGGTTTGCTCAGCAAAGGTTTAGCTGCCCTGTAGGGCTAGCGCTATATGGATTGCTGGTTGCTGTACTACTCAGGCTGCCTTGGCAGAGCTTCCCTTGAGAAAACTGTTCTTGTGGCCATGACACTGAACAATTATAAGAAAAAAGCTGTGTGCACCACCAAAATGATGTGTTTCCATCGCCTTCGTCAACTCAGGTGAGGAGACGTCATATTTCTGAACCAGGGAAGGCTTGCAAGTGTCTGCCAGCAGCGGAGAGCAGAGCAGGCGAGCAGCCACACGTCGGGGAGCCCCGCCGTGCCGTTTCATTGTCACGAGGCGGGCATTTTCTCATGCCTTAATGTAGAACAAATAAATAAAGTTTCTGTCCAGAAAGCAACTTGCTGCCAAGAGGGAGAAGGAGCGCAGTTGTTGATACAGCAACCGAAAAGGACTTGTAGGAAATCTGAGGCAGCACCCCGCCAAGTGACAAGCAGTAATAATTTCTTCTGCTGCTGCCCTTCTTCCTAGGTTAGTGAAAGGGACAGGTCTGATTTCAGGGCCATTACATCTCCTTGTGGCCAAATTATTCTTGTTCTTATTTGGATGCCAGCCATGGGAAGCAAGTTTCATTGCACACCTTTTACCATTTTGGGTTTGTTTTCTTTTTTTTTGTCTGTTATAAAATTCTGTATGGGATGAACATCAATAGGGCAAAAATTATGCTTGCCAGAGGCGACAGCTGTTATACTTGTGCTTGAAAAGGAAAAAAGAAAATCTTTTTGTGATGGCTGCCAACAACTTCTTCATACTTTTTGGATAAGAGTGAAACAACAGCTGGTACACACACGTGTTCTTTTCCTTCCCCATCTTGCATTATTAGCAACTGTTAGTGCAAGTCAAAATAATAGTCATTCACTGGTAATAAGTAATTTTATCTAAAAATAGTTAATTCCCTACATGTGTGAACACTTTTTCAAATGGAAAGATACAATTTAGTCATGGTAATTTTATTGCAGTAAATGGGGTTTTGTGCTGTTTGGATTGAAACTTGCGCAGCACTTGATGTTTATGGCTATAGCAATAAAACAATCATAATATTTTCATCAAATCATTTGAAGGAGAGTTAAGAAGCTTGTAATGCTCCATCTAAGAAACTAGTAATGTGACAACACTCCACATTAAGCAATTGCAGCATTGCAGTTGGTAGGAAGTGAGACTGTCGACATCTCCTCAGACTGAGACAAAAACATCACCAAAACACACTTTGCTGCAATTGAGAAATCTTTCTGATGAGGAGAAATAAAGGACAATACCAAAGGGTTTCAAACCCAGCATAAAGAGCAAGTGACACACAGTGCTTGGCCCAGCTCACACAACATGCTGCTCCTCCAGCTGCCTGTCTTCTCCACTCCTTGCTCCTCAGAGAGGAACAGTCCCAAAACACCTTTGCTTTCACCATTTCCATTAAGGATAATGTATTGTTGCTTCGGTTAACTTCCTCAACTCAAGGAAGAGAGGGGGAAATAAATCTGTGTCCTATCTTGGATGTATAGATTTTTTTTCCAGGGAAGGAGTCTGCTTTACTCTTTTGAGCCCTCCTGAATATGTTTCTTAGCCCTTCCTGCCATTTCCCGTGGTAGCAGCTGTGTGACATGCCTTCATACAGAAGGACTGTCTCCGGCAGGATGGGGAGGGCACTGCACCCATCTTAGGAGAGTGAGTGTGCACCTGGCTCTCACCACAGCCTCCCTGTGACAGCTCTGGCTGGAGAGTGGTACCAAGAGCTGCTTTTTGCAAGGATTAGCTGCTCAAGCTGAGCATTTCTCCAGGCTGGACAAAGCCTCCACAGGAGGTCCTTCCAAGTCCCATGGACATCCCTTAAGTAGATGTCACGGGTGGTCACTGTGGTGTGTTAATCTACCACAGGACTATGACAAGCCCCCAGTGTGATACAGACATGAAACAAAATAAATACAGTGTCAGATGTGTCGGGCCAGGCATTTGCAGTAGGCTTTGCTGCTATCACGTGCAGGCAGAGGTTGAGCCCTCGCCTGCAATCCGGTGACTAAGCCTGGTCACTTGTTTTCAGGGAAGATTAAGTCAGATGGAAGCAGGTGAACATTTGGGACACTTGTTTTGCCAGAGAATGTGCTAAAAGGTGCCAAGAAGAAGTCACTGCATCCTTTGTCGGGGTTGGTAGTGAGGATGGTGTGTTGGGAGTCTCTCCAGCCCCACCACTGCCTGAGTCGACCCTGCCAGCTCTGTGATATAAGGCTGCAGAGGGCCTGTAGGCCAGCTCCCCTTCTGAGTCATCCCCTAGTCTGCAGCATGACCATGAGTCATCCCTCCTTGGCTGTTCCTCCTCTCAAGAGTTTCAGCATGGCAGAAAACCCCAAACAAAGGTGTGTTGGGCAGGGGAAGAGTGGTGCTCTCCTCAGAAACTGCCACACACTCGCTACCCTCCTGGGGCATGCCCAGGCAGACCTGCTACTGCGGTTAGGATCTTTTACTCTCTGTAATGCACTAATTGCCCAGGGCATCTCACACAATCAAAACCATTCCTTTGATTTACTCAAATTGCAGTTTACTTGTTTCCCAATTGCTGCTTCACCCAGGGGAGCAGGGGGGGCTGGGGCTGGCAAAGAGCTCATCATGTCCTCTGACCAGTAGCAGTGATGCAGTGTCAGTAGACCTCAAACAAGATGTGTTCACAGCTAGAAAAGCTGAGGAAACACACACAGCTGGCCCATAAAGTCAAGGCTTGGCCAGAAGTTGTGGATCAGTTTCACTGAATATTGGTTGCAAAGTAATGGTAACGATTAGTTAGATATAACCAGGTGATGTCTGCATTACAAGAAGAGAAGAAATTTAGACAAATGGATAAGTCTGGGGCAGCATCAGAACCCACTTTATCTTATAAAGGAAGTCCAATCAGCAAACTTTTTCTTGGTAGCCTTTCTAGCCAGGAGTGGTTCATCCAGCCTGCAGTAAGTCACAGACTAGGTCTAAACAGAGCCCTGGCCAAGAGAGAGTCCTAGGGGACTCACAGCCCAGCATCAACTGCTAGCATCACAGCGCTTCAGGGAACATAACGCCATGCTCAGAGCAAGGATGATGCCCTGAAGATCCACTGCTACCCGTCAGAGCTGATGTTAAAGATGCTCCTTCATCCTTAGCCTGAAAAGCTAAATTTGGGAGTGACTTCTCTGGGCAGGGAGCACTGGCTCTATTGCTGCCTTCACACCATCCTGAGCTCCCTCCTCAAAGTCCCCAGTGACCTTGCCAGCCACACTCATGTAGTTTTCCTGTTTCTTACTGTCACTGAACCCTATATGGAAGTCCTTGTCTGATCTGGGCTGACCTCCCAAGCAAGCCGATCCTGCCATGAACCCCCGCCCTGGTCCAGGAGCTGACCCTTTTGTTCCTCACAGGGGCTACAGGGAAGTTGCCCCTGTATTTGCCCCCTCCATGACCTGCTGAAGGGTGAAAATTTAGCTCTTTTCTGGTCTCTTCTGATTTCACTTGCTTTTAGAGCAGGAAACTGTTAGTTTTCTTTCCTCCCCTGGCCACCTGAGATTGTAGACTACAAGGTGGGTAGGTGCCTAATGGAAGTATGCAGGGTACAGGCTTGCATCTCCCAAGGTGTCAAAATTCCAGCTGCAACATCCCAGAGAGCCCAAAGTTCAAATCCTCTAAATGGAGGGCAAATGCTGAGATCAATTTTGAAGGCAGCAGAGGAAAAACCCAAGAGAGGTGGCAGAAGATGGCAGGGCATGAACCCCACAGAGCCAAGCCACAGCTCAGGGACTGCCAGCTCAGGTGGAGTCTGAGGATGATGCTGGACTTGCTTACACAGACCCAAACAACACATCACACATTTCGGAAAACTTCAGAAACCTTTGAGGGGTTTGAAGGAGAGGTAACTCTTTGAGGAGGTTGTTCTTGGCATGTGAAAAAGAGAAAACCAGTGCAAACTGAAAGTTAATCAAATGGGATCAAATGGTGCAAGGTTTTGCCATCAGGGGATGCTGAGAGAGGAAGAGATGTGTGGGTTGGTCTCCCTCCTGCCAGAAGGGCAGAAGATACTCCCAGATGGGCTGCAGGAGTGGCAGTCTCTGATTGGGGTGGTGGCTAAACCAGAGTGGAAAGCGCTACCCTGATAACAAAAAGAAGGGAAAGGCATAGGGGTACAAACTCAGTCTGTTCTACTCCCCCTTGTAATTCATTGGGAGCCCAAGAAATAGGCAGAGAAGGAATTCCAAAATACCTGTGAAACACAGTCTTGGTCAGAAACAGGGTAAAATGGCAATATTGTTTTATGAAGCTTGCCAGAGTTGCTATGGCTAACACATGGCTGGATGCTGGGTAGCAACAGTGCTGAAAATCACTGGCTACAGGCCACTAATATATCTGAATAGAGAAAACACGGGTGAAACCAGAGCCTTGCTGAAGTCAGGGAGAATTTCGCCATTTGACATGCTGCGAAGCGACGGTTGCCAAGCCTCAGTTCAGCCCAGTGTTATTAGCAGAGCTCCACGGCATCCAACTCAGTTTTGGGAGAGTCACCGCGTTTTGCTGTTTATGACTTTGTCTACAGATATGCCAATAACCACTCGGGCTCAGGCTCTGGCTTGCTGGCTGTGAAGCCGAAGCTGTATCACACGTAAGAGGACTGCCTGACATAGTTCAGTTAACACCCCCAGAAACATTTCTCGGTGTTGGAGGCTGCCAGGACACGCGGGGTAAGGTTTCACCCTGCTGCACAGAAGGCAGGATTAGTACGTTCAGTGCTGAAATACACATTTTCTGATTTACTAGCAGAGTGCCAGTCCTAATTCCCAGCAGAGGCAAAAGAGGATTTAGATCAGGCAGTTCCATTGATGGAAATGTATTTTAATTCCTCCAAACCAGCTTTTTATCCCGACAGTGATGTTTGCTGGTATTTTAGAACTGTCTGTAGGCCTGCCAGAGCCAGCTTCCCGCACCTCTAGAAATCGACTCTGAACAACATTTTCTCAGTTTCCTCTACTTGAATGCCTTCCAAGTTTGTAATTGGTGAAAGGACAAGTTTTCTGTTCCTGCAGAGATCTGAAACACAGGTTTGCTGGTCAAATGGCAGAGATACTATTTGGCAGAGGCAACTTTCCAGATCATCTGCAAGCTGCTCTCTTGCTGAGGAGAAAGGAGTCATTTCAGGAGTTTCCATCACAGAAAACAGATTGACTCAGGGCTGGCCATGTGTAGCTGGCTGCGCTGGGCAAGGAGAGCTTTGCTCTGGTGTAACATCCTGAGCTGTGGCACTCCACTATTAAGGAGAATGAGGATGAGGAAGGTGAGGATGAGAAGAAGGATGCGTATGCAGGGTTACCAGAGAGCTGGTGGGGAGGGGGAGCCTGTGGCCAACTCCTGAAGGCTAGTGGCCACAGCATGGGGGCACAGGGGACTCATGGAGCTGCTCCCCCTCCCACCACTTGGCCAGACAGGGGAAATCCGCTCCACCCAGACTTGGTTCAGGCCCAAGCAAGGCTGCTGTGAACCCATTAAAATGAACTTATCAGCCTCATCATTTTTTACCACACAGTGTAAAAATGCAACACATCCCCATATAGCAAAAAGCCTTCCCTCATTGCAGCAACATTGCAGGGTGAAAAAAATTCAGCCCAAACAGACATGGTGTGTTTGGTTTAGCAGGGAAGTGTTGCTGTGACAATATTATGCGTAATAAAGTTGGGAAAAGTAGGCAAGTAGGCTGGAAAGCAATCTGGCTGGTGCCCGTGATATTGGAGCTGATGTGAGAACTGTTCAAATGGGATAACTCAGGTTCTGGCGATGACACTGGAGGTCAGAGTGCCAAAACACAGCTGTCTTCTGCCTGGCCATAAGCAATGCATATGCCATCAATGGGTGGATGTGGGCTCACTGGGGTGTACTTCTAGCATCCCTGTCTCTTATGTGGGATTGTAGGCTTCCAGCTTGGGTGTTGTGAATCACTGCCTGGAGGAGCTAATGTCTCCACTGACTCTGCTGGGGGAAAGAGGCCTTGGTACCTAGCTGAAAGCACGGTGATGGGATTATTCCAAAATGTGCACCAGTTAAGCTCAGTCTGTTCTCTTCTGAATATGCAAAGGAACTAACTTAATGAACTTCTGAAAACCGTGTCATTTTCTTTTACCTTTTAGGCTTACAATGCTAAAGACAGGTTCATTGGAAAGGCACTTGTAGCTTGTGATAACATGAACAAGAACCGGACCTGAACATCTTCCTTTACTTTTCCAGGTTTAACCATTAGGCACTTTTTGATGTCTGCCCACCAACTTTGCTCCCACAGACATCAAACTTGCTCCCTCTGCTTGTAGTGAATAATGGCATATTCTTGAGCAGCTCAGTGGCCATCGATTTACTTACAGAGTAGGGTACTACTCATGAGGAACCGGCAGGCTCTGGCCCTGAATTAGCATTAGATATTTGTGTTTTCCAGATCACATTACTCATGCAGAGACAACACTCTTTGGGTTTGAGAGCAGACATCTCTAGAAAAGCCTGTTCTGGGAAATTAGACCAGTTCAGGAGGACCCCAGAGGTGGCGGAAGAGATGTTATGAGGCTTCCAGGACTATGCTTGGATTTAAATGAGATTTTGTGGTGATTTGCACTAAAAAGGATTTTGTTAATTTGACAAGTGAATCTAATACAAGCAGGCAATTCCTCTGCTGCCAGCAAATGATTCTAAGTTTCAATGGGTGACATATTAGCCTTTTTCTGTGACTAAATATCACAGAAATATCTCCTCAAGATGCATTTCAGTGCATTTGGATAACTTATACGTCATTAGAATATTTTGCAATATTATACTATCTCTGTCTCCCAAGAATACGCAACAGGCTGTGTCTTATTTGTGTTGTATCAGTATGTACAGGCTTCAATTGAGTTTGTGGCTGCTTTGCCAAATACTATGAAAACAAATCTTGGCCTTCAAGACCATTTCCAGACAGAAGCAATGAAAGGAAAACAACCCCCAAAGTGGTAACTTGCTGACGTTTGTCAGTCAATTAGTGACACCACCAAGAGTACAAAATAGATATTGGTGAGCCCAAGCTACTAGAGCACTGCCTACCTAGGGAGAGTTCCTTGGTATTTGCAGTTCTGGGACACACAGTGGTTTGGTATTTCTGCAGAAACATTCAGAGCTTCTGGCCAAGCGTAAGAGGCTTCATGTTCCAGGAGAGGAATGGGAGTAGGAGTGCAGCTCCCAGAGGAGTGCTTTTCCTAAAGACAGTAACTCAAGGGCCAAAATTGGGGGTTTGTTGCCTTTTGTGTAAATATATTATGTAAAATATGTACTTTAAAACAATAGCTACAAATGCTCTATGTTGCCTGGAGTCGGGTTTTCTATTGTCTTGAGTGACTTCTCATCTGAAGCATGGACTGAAGCCAGGCGAAGGCTGAAGTGTGTGTGGCACACAGAGACGGGAATGAGGGCTGGCAAGTGCCATTGTTCTCCTCTTTGCCTCCCAGTGAACAGCATTTAATTCTGTTTTCGGTTGTCAGAAGAGATTAGATATCTGAATTCTGGTATCAATAAGTGGCCTGTCTGATCACTTAGGTGCAGAACATGTGTTTCACAGAAGAAATTGTCAGATGCATGATTAAGCCATTTGTGTATTACCACAGTAATATAGCACTTGTTTACGGAAAGTCAGCTTTTCAAAAAAGCACTCAAACAATACAAAAATAATTAAATTAACAAGACTCCTGGGGATAAAGGATTAATTTTGCCAGCAGGCTGCAAGCAGGGATGAAGGCTGAGTTATCAGCTCCAAATAAGAGAGGTCTTTCTAGCAGAGCAGCAGCACTCAGAGCTGTCCTGAGGAAGGCCCTCTCCAGGGGAACAGCATCAAAATATACATGTTTGTCAAAGATAAATGAAAACTAAAATATGAATGAGGGAGAAAATCAAACAGAAAACAGTATTGCAAAAAGGGGAGAAAAGGAACGAGCTATTTTAAATGCTTACCAGCAGAGCACACTTCTGTTAGGTTTTGGCAGAACAAAAGGACATTGCAAAGAAAGTCAGAAAAGCACTGCTTTAAAAAACACTTTACAGTCAACACTGAAATCATATGTGTACATAGCCTCCAGAAGCTTGAGCAGAGGGATATGAAAATGTCTGCTGTGTTTTTTCTCCCAGAGTCAAGAGGAATATGTTTTTCCTTATAAAAATAAGGGATGATGAAAGCAATTTCTCAGGAGCACTGTGGCCCCAGGTGTGCTGCCGTAGGGCATTCCCATGCACAGCAGGGCAGGCTGGTGTCCCTGCGGCCCCCAACAAGGGGAGAGCCTGTGTCTCCTCTCCATCACAATTAACTGCAAACGTTGCTTGTCAGGGCTTTAAAGCACATGTGTGTCCCTCCTGCTCTCCAAAAATGCCATGGGAGGGGGCAGAAGGACGACATGCTGCTTTCCTGCCTGCAGGCCCTTTCCATGCAACATCTCCAGGGTCCACCATGGAGAGGATGGAGCTGCTCCTGCAAGTCATCAAGCACTTTGAGGCACCCTGTGCTAGGCCAGTGCAGGGGTGGCAGGTTGTGGGGGCCCCCTAACCCACAGACAGGCCTTCTCCCATCATGGGCCAGCAACAGTTCTCCCACCCTGGTCCCCGGCTCTTTGCAGTGGGTATCCAGGCCTCAGACCAACAGTAGCAGTAACAGTCCATCTGGTGCAAATATTAAGCAAGATAAAATAAATACAGGGAGTAGTCCTGCTCTGACAGGAGGGGTAGGTAGGAGGGACAGAGCAGCCTGCACAAGCCCTGTTCTTGCCCAAAGGGTGAGGCAGAGCTTGGTCCCTGCTCTCCCACTGGCCTAGAAATAGATGGAGCAGAGGGCAGCTAGAAGCAACGGCACCCATGGGCTATTTGCTCTCTCATCACTTGCGAGGCTTTGTGGGGTGGAAAAGCACAAAGAGGAATCATCAAGGAGGGTCTGCTGAGGCAGGCAGTGCTGGGGAGCACAGCCAGTGCTCACACTCAGCATCCACTCCCCGGGGAAGAAGACATTGCCCCCCACCTTTCTGCCCCTGACTTCACATCCAGCAACCTCCTTCCCAGTGTGTTTCCACATAGAGGATTTAAATAAGGAAACAGAAGGAAAATATGTGCTGATGTGAAATTCACGGTCCACGCCATGACGATCCTGCGCCTTGTTTCGTCCCTCCCTTACATTTGCCTAGAGATGGCAGAGTCCAGCTCTCCTGTGTGCTGCACAGGGACTAGTGCAATGGGACCCAGCCTCAGCTGGCCGCTCTGCCCTAGGGTAACAAAGACAACTAATAATATGAGCAAAGATGGGAGGGTTTGCCCAGAGGGATGAAGCCAGTGTGAGCAGGACTTGGTATGCAACATCACAGAGACTTGCTTCTACAAATAGTAAGTTATAGGCTAGCACAGGTCTGTGTTTTACATACATTTTATTGTGTTTTGGAGAAAATTGTGTACAGTCAATCAGGTTACTCCAGCAGGTAGTATGTTTATTATGTGCCGTCTGGTCTTTTTCTTTCCAGCTACTCAGCATAACTCCTGGAAGGATTTTATGCTCTAAAGGGTAACTAAAACTATCAGCATCCATGAGGATGTCTCTTCCTATTGAGGTTAATGACATTTTGGGGAAAATTCCTAACTATATTCTGAAATTAAGAAGAGACATCCTGTGTTTTTGTGAAAAATCAGTATCTCCATCAGTCCCTAATATGAGTATCTGAAAATGTTCTCCATAGACAAAATGTACTGCCAGTGTTGAAGAACATTTTCTTCAACACAGAGCTTTTTATCTGTTGTAATTTTTGTCACACATCACCATCTCAAGTATTTTTATGAATAACAATTGAGTGTTTTTGAGTGGACAAGTTCTTATTCTGAAAAGAGCTCTGGATTTGCAAAAGAAAAAAAAAAATCTAATGGAGCTGCAATTGCTTTAACAAAGCAATTTAAAAAAAAACCCTGATGGCTGATGATTAATCATCTGACAGTGAGGAGAGTATTGCTTAAAGAAGGAACACAGACATTGAGCTTGTGAGTGCCAGCTTAACATACTTCCATCTCTGCTTACTTCGCATCGCCTCTGTGCCGTGGTACACTGCTCCCAGCCTTGTGTAAGCACAAGTATCCTCTTGTTGCACTGTGGTTCTGGGAGCTAAGCTGGCTTTTAGATGAAAAATAATGGGCTGAGTTATTTTCCTGGCAAAGGAGACCCCTACTCTTGTTTAGAGTCTGGCAACACCTAAGGCAGTGCCGGCAGATGGAGGGCACGTGTGCATGGAGGCAGGAAGAAGCAGCTGCAAAAGTGCTATAAAAATTGGAGTGGCTGCTGAAGACTCTCTCTGAAGTCATGGACTAACTTTCTACTTTTCTGCATCAGTTTCTACCCAATGCTTTTTCACTGATGTCAGTGCAGTTATATATCCATTTTCTATAGGTAGAACTTCACTGACAAGCAAACATGTTGTTTGGGGAGTCCCTTTGCACACAATTATCAGCAATTTCCCCCATAATTAAAAACAAGAACTTCAGTTCAAATTACCTTTTTGTCTGTTACAACCCCAGGTTATCATTTGTACAATTAATTATAGTCAGACCCAACATTAAAACTAGGAATTGAAAAAAGCCCTATAAAAACAGAAAACAGAGTCCATATTTCAGTCATTAAAAAATAAAAGGAATCAAGGCTTTCCTTGATTTTGGATAGTCCGTAAATGTCTTGAGATAGTACCTGAAAGAAAACAAGCAAGAGATTGAACCTGCAACCATACATACAACGAAACTGTACAGTTTCAATACAGCTCTGCTGAGGAACCTTAAAACTCCTGCAGACTGCCTTGCTTGGTAACCTCTGTGTTATTCTGCAAAAGAGCATTCTGTAACTATTTACACCATGTGAATTAATTAAGGGAAATCTGATAATACTGTTAAGGTCCTAACAGACCTAAAGTAGAAACTTTAGGAATTCAGAGCAAGGGGCCATATCTACTCTAAAGGATTGCAGAGGTTGCAAAGGAACCCCTAAGGAAAAGTTCACATCTACAAGGCTCAGTAAAAAGAGGCTTTAGGACAGCGGAAGCAGTGATGTAACTCCTGTCAGATTAAATGACTATCAGGCCCGCTTGACTCGACAGGGGCTCCAGCCGACTGCCTTACTTTTGCTCAGTCACAAATAAGACAGTAGACTTCTTGTTCATAGTATTAAATTTCAATTTTATCTTGAACCCTGGCCCTGCTCCTCAGCCCCTTCCTGGCATTTTGCAAACTGCACTTCTAGAGCAAGCAGCAGCATACAGCAAGAAACAGTTTGATACCTGTGATGGTGATAAGCACGTGGCCCAATGCAGCAAAGAGTAAAAAAGGCAAAGGCAAAGGCTGGTAGAGACCAGGTTGCTATGGCAAAACCAAACCATTCCACAATTTCTCCAAAGTAGTTGGCTCCAGAAACATAAGTGAACAGTCCCCCTGAATCAACAGAAAAAATATGCAATTTCTGTAGTCATCTCATGCACATGGAAAGTTCTTTCCCATAAAGTCAGCAGCAGAATACGCTACCTTTATTCGGAGCCCGTAACAGCAACCTAAACCCACTGCCCTGAAGCCAGTGGAGGCATGCCAAAGGAGGATCTTGTACAAGAATCAAAGGTGATTCTAATCCAGACGCTTTCAGCACTTTCATGATCATTTCTTTTCATTTCCAAAAGGGCTTAAGAAACCCCATTATTAAATTTAAATTAATGTAATTAACATTAGTCAATTCTCTTGAGGCCCTAAAAAATATTTTGCAACTCTACTACCTTTGGGGAATGCAAAATCTGGATCTCAGTTTTGCACCTTAGCTAATCACATCTACAAGGTGCAGGTAAGTATTGGCAGTGAGAAACTCCAAGGGAGAGATTTTACCATCCGTAATAGGCCAGCAGGAGTCAACACTAAGCCAAGGAAACTCCTGGATCCCCATCCGTATTTTTCTATGGAGCTAGACATTTCCTGGTTCACTGCTTTGGCCCACAGCCACTCCTCATCACCAAGCCCCACCTTGGAGGAGATAGAAAGGAAATTCTGCACCTTGCATCCTCGGTGTTATTTTTCCCCTAAAGTTTAAACTTTTAATCTGCCTTTTGCAGTGTAAGAAGTCCACTACTTCTTGTTCCTGGGCATGGAGAAGAATATTTCCTTCTTTGCAGCTGCTTTTTACAAGCTAAAATCCTCTTCCTATGTCCCACTTCAATCTTCTCTAAATTACCCAGCCCATTTCCTAAAACCTCTCCTCACAGCTCATGTTTTCCAGATACTGTTGTTGCAGTATGGACTGTGTGCAGCCAGCTCACACCAGTCTCCACAGCTCAGAGGGGAGCCTGAACCAAGAACCTGTGCAGTCCTGGCATCTCTGCTAGTATTGTTGCTTTGCTGTGAATTCAGCCAGAAAACATTATCTATCCTGCTGCCCTACTTTCTCCAAGGAGGTGGGGGATAAGAATATACCTTGAGGAATCTTGTAAGTGACTTCCCCGGGTTTCCTCAGCTGGCGCAGCAGGAGGTCACTATGAATGTTGATTCCCATTCCCAGTAGAAATAAGAGGAGGCCTGAGAAATGAACAAGAAATGGATTAGAAAGACATCTCTGCTTAGTTACCCCTACTCAAGCACATATGTGAGGTTTATCTTTGGAGCAGACAGATAGGAGACCTGACGCAAAGTGGGTGGATTCTTTTTCAAGTCAAATGATGTGCTGCTACTGAGAAAGCTACTGAACAAGAGAAGCATAGATGACAAATAGCCCTATATCTCTGTGTCTGTTGTGGAATCACCATCATGACCAGTGATAGTCTTCAGGGGGGAGAGCAAGTCCGAACACAAAAATGACAATCCTAAGCACACTATTTTGTTAGTAAGACCAGAGCACTTTCAGCTGGTGTGAGAAAAAGCTGAACTTCTCAGCTGGGAATAGTCCCCATTTATTGAACATCAAGGGGGAGAACAAAGTACCCAGCTGACCCCACTGGCTGATGGCAGCCAGCCACAGCTGTGGACATTATTGCAGAGTAACCACTGAGCTGTCGGCAAGTACCATTACTCTCATTTTACAGCTGGGGAAAGAGAAGCACAGAGAAAAACTTATCCAGCACATCACCGGAGACAGGAAGAGAATTTCTATCTCAGCGCAGCTCAGTCCACTGCCAGTGAGGCTGCTTGAACAGAGCTACGGGCACGCACATGGAGTTGTTACTCACTGAAGGATGCTAACAGTTTCTGGCCAGAATAATTCATTGACCATACTCCATTTAGCTGAAGAACTAGAGACATTTGATTGAGAGACTCTGCAGGTGACATGCCCTACATTTCATGCCACATTAGACACTGAGAAAACCACCCTTGACAATGATTGGGAAGTAAGGAAAGAACTAGAGGTGGTGTGTGCTATGAAGTATAGAAAAAAGACTAAGTACTGATAAAAGCTCAACACTTCCAGTAGCAATAGAAAGTTGGTAAGAGTCTGTAGAGGAAAAATATAGTTTGGGTTTTATTCAATATTTTAAGTACTGCTAATGCTGATTTCCTAGATTTTCATTAAATATATGTTTTATTTATCATGCAAATTATGTGATGGGGTGTTTTCTTAGTTGTGTATGGAGCTTTTACTAAAAAATGTCTGGGATTTTTAATACGTGATGCTGTCTGAAAAGACTGAACTTGTATCCACGGTCTGAAGTGGGGTACAGTAAGTACCTTGTTTTTACTTGTCACATCCAAAACATTTCCTCAGACCTCCATGCTAATCTTCATTTCTATGAATGCATTTAAAAAACATCCTCTCTGCAGCACCATATGCCACCTAGCTGCTCTTGTTCAGTTATTCTCTCAGGGATTTTACAGGGTGAAATTCAGCTGGGCTATTAAGCTACAGAATATAAAGGAACCATATTAACATACAACCAGACTGTGTCTGATCTCTAATCTTCCCATGTGCCTTACACGAGAAAGAAAGAGCCTTTTGTGTCTAAAGCTTCATTTATGCTGGGGTTCTGCCCTTCTTTTCTCTCTGGGTCGGAATAGCTGCATCGAGTACAAAGCTCCCTGGTGGGGAAGAGAAAGCCACAGTTTGTGCCTGCACATGGCTACTGCTGGGTGGACACTTCTGGCTGAGCAAGGGCACATCCTCGTTCAGCTGAAGCCCGAGATTGCATGTCCACGGCCCGTAGCAGCTGAGGCTCTAAAGTGGTGTCAGTAAAACAAGGCTGGTGATTTGAGACTAGCACATTACATCGTTTGCCCTCGAAGGTGGCTGCCTAGCCAAAAAAAAAAAAAAAAAAAAAAAAAACACCACAAATTTAAAACCCTTTTCCAACTAACGTTCCTAAAAGGCATTCACTTGAGACTACATACGCAGAGTTGGGTTTAATATTTTTCCTAGAACTTTTTTTTTTTTTTTTTTTTTTTTTTTTTTTTTTTTTTTTTTTTCCAAAAAAAAAAAAAAAAAAAAAAAAAAAAAAGTCACTGCACATTTATTTGTTTTATCTGGGCCAGCAGGCAGGTTTTACGCTGATTTCCATCACAATTGATTTGACTCACATGTTCAGTGAAGATTAGCACATAATTCAAAATGCTTCCAAATTGCTTGGAGATTAGATCTTGGGAATCCTGCAGCTCTAATTACCTGATGTAAATCTGATGTCGGTGCACCAATCGTTTGGATATTCAGCGCAGTAAATCAGGTAGTACCCCTGGAGGAAGCCATTATAGATACAGAATAATGTGCCAAAGAAAAGCAATTGCAGTGGGAAAGGTCTGCCTCTAGTGAAGAAGGGGTAAATAAATGTCCTAAGGTAGATAAGAAAACAAAGTCAGCACATTAGTCATGATAACATTGTATTTGCAGTTTCTCTGCTGTAGGAAAAAAAACTTTAACAAAACACAAAATATTAAAAAGTCAATAAAAATAAACAAAAAAAGGAAAACAGTAGTAACAAAATAAGATCAGCAACTAATGGGAAGAAGAAATACTGCAGATACCCACATTTTTCTGATCCTTCAGGACTGAATACAAGATGGATAGCTAAAAATCTCATCCCGAGTCACTGCCGCCTCAGGAATGTCTCTTTGCCTTCCTTGTTGATAAAATGGGGAACTCGTGCCCACAAACAGCATTTTTATTTTAAGACCTTGGCTGCCCTTTGCAGTAATGCTGCAGAGGTCTGAGCAGAGGATGCTGTGGAGGCATGGAGGCACGCTGATGTTCAAAGGCAAGTATTGCAGGGCAGTACCAATTCCAGTATTGGTTCCCCAAATTAGCATTGTTATGCCATGCACCCTGTGGAGGAGCTTTGTTATGGAGAAGAGATTTCTGATCCTGCTATGAGGACTGATCCCTGAGGGCTTTAGCCCATGGTGGCAGATGGAGTTGCAGGCCACGTCGAGAGCCCTCTGGCTCCCTCATCCCCTGCCGTGTAGCCTGAGGTGTAATTCCCTTTCCCAGCCTCTCCCACTCCACGCAGATGACCTCTGCTCATCACCAACACATAGTAGCTCTCACAGAATCACATAATAATATGGGGTTGGAAGGGACCTCTGGAGACCATATAGTCCAACCCTACTGCCAAAGCAGGTCCACCTAGAGCAGGTTGCACAGCTCTGTCCTGCTCTGCTTGGACACTTAGACACAGAGGCAGAGCAAGGCTGTTGGCTGCCTGGCAGAGCTGCTTTGCTTTCAAACTTTTCTTTAAAATAAGAAGACCTAAATGCCTGAGTTTAATATGCTAATCACCAAGATTTCCATACAGCTCCAGCAGCTAGTGCCTCCTTAGACAAAAGCTGTGCTAAAACTAGCAGTGACATTTGTAGGAGCAAATGAATAGCACTTGTATAGTTTTAATTTTCACATATCTTTGGTTCAGATGGGTGGATCACTCTTGACACTTTGGACAATCCATATCATCCTTGGGAGAGTGAAATGGAGAAGTTACATTCATGTTTGTTAGGCATTTTCTTACATGGCCGATTAAGTTCTGTATGTGGTAAAATCTACACTCTTTCTTTCTTATGCCTTCTTGGGCTTTGGACGGTGCTCATGATAGGAATATACAAGCACTGTTGATAAGTAATCCACCTCCTGGGTTGCCAATATCAATTTAAACAAGCTGAGGCATAAAACGTCATAACATTATAAATCTAGATTAAATCATACTGAGCATGTCTACAAGTGAGTAAGCAGAGTACAAGAAACAACATGTGAATGTATTCACTCTTTCCAAAGTAAGGTAAGCCAGATTTCCACCAATTAAGACAGTTGTGATGCAGAAGTGCTCAATAATTCTAAAGATAGTGAAACCAAAGAGGCATGGAGAATATTTTTCAGACAGTGATATCATACTTGTCATATTTACTACAGTATGGAAAGGAATGCGTTTTGGAGTGACGATACCAATAATTATTGGTTTTGCCCTTCAGGAATGGGATGCTGGATTTATGAGTAGGTAAGGCCAACTTTAGCAATCTGATCTGCCCCTTGAAGTAATATTGACAAGCTGGACCTGAGCAGCTATGAGAAGAAGTGGGAAACTAGCAAATAAAAACTTGGAGAAAGCAAATTGTAAAGAAGAGAGAATAGTATCACTCCACAGAAAGTGAGTTTAGGAGGGGAATTTATACAGCAGATTGGAGTGGGACCTGCACTGCTTTATCCTTCGTCAAAACCAGTTATGTTTGAGAGTCTCTTAAATTTTACAGCTGAGACAAAGAGAAGCTCCTAGCATGAGCTGAGATTTCCCAGCTCCCAGCAAAGCTGACTGTTCCCATGGTGCATCCCGATGCTGCTGTTGCAGGATAAAGGTTATAGGCCCTTGAACATGACTCATCCTGCAGTAACAGGAGGGCAAAAATCAGCAGTAGACCTGTCTACCATGGATGTAGTGGATGCAGGACAGAATGAACCAGCATGCAAAGTATAAGTACAATTGCAGGGGAGCCAGGAGGCGTCAGCTTTTCTTTTGTTGAGGGAGTGAAATCCTGGCATTGCTGAAATCCTGCCTCATAGCAGTTTTGAAAATCCAAGTCAGGATTTCATCCAAGAATCTTTGATTTGGAGAAACTCCTCTGAGGAAATCTGCTTTGTCTGTAAATCCAGAGGTCAGATTCTGTTTTCTGTATCTGAACAATACCCAAGTCTTTGTTTTAATACAGCACTTGGTAGCTTGTACTACATAGCTAGTTGTGACTGCATAAACTACTCCTCATGGTTTTGAAAAAGCAACTGAGATAAAGTGGGGACACTCAGTAGGTTTAAATATTCCATGGAAGAGCCTACATCTCTGCTGGAATTATTCTGCAGTATGAAAATCAAAGGGGCACTAAAGGCCATCATTTTAGAATAACAGCACAAAACCTGGCCTTTTGGATTTAGACCAATGACAAATTTGACCTTTTTATTTCATTGGAGTATTGATGACTAATCCTTTATCCCTTTGTTATCTTTATTGGCCAAAGGCACGGCATCTGACTAAAACATTGCCAACAGCTTCTTTTTAAATGAGTGAATAATAAATTATTCATCATCTTCTCCATCATTTATTTTGCAGAAGAACAGGTTTTGAAGAGAAAATAATTTGACGTTGCATCAAATTTCATCTTAAAGGTATTAGTCCAGCTCCAGAGACCCTCACCCAAATTGGGGGAAACTATAGCTTTGCTCTTCTTCCCATAGAAGATGGAAATCTTTTCACAAATGATACCATAATCCAGTAAAAGTGGGCTCTCAGTCCTCCTCCAACATCTTGCTAATTGGAGACGTCGATGCTGCTGCTGCTATGTCTTTTCCTCTCAATGGCTCAGATGCAGTAGTTCAGATAGTAGTGGGTCACACTTTCCAGTGCTCATGAGGTGTTTTACGCCTGGGGCAAATGAGTTAAGGGCTCAGTGCAATGGACCTTCTTCCATTATTTCTGAAGCTGTCACTGGAAAAAACTGGTATCTCCCAGTGATTACCAGCACCCAGTTAGAACCAACAAAGGAAAATTCTTCCTTGTCACTGGTAAAAAAGGCATTGAATCGTGAAAAGCATTGACCTTTTCTACTTGCACTAGCAGGTATAGAACAAAATCCTATACTTCAATTATTATGCATTTTCTAAAAGGGAAACCAAGAACAGAATTGCTGGGTTTGGTGCATTAACAAGGTGCATCAGCAAGTCACAATCCATCAGCAAGTTACACTCTGTATGCATTTATATTGGTATATTTGTCTCTCAAATGTTTTCCTTTTGGTGTACAAACACCAAATAGGTTTTAAATATCCTTAAATATGAAATACTAGTTTATTTATATTTGCTATTAGCTAACCCTTTATTTCTTCCTTCTTGTTTGCAATTTGGAAAGGAGACCTGAATAAGCGCTGAACTAAGCATTAGGAAAAGTTGATTGAATGCCCATAACCAAAGGCAACTGAAGCAAGAGCCCAGAACCAGCTGTTAATATCTTTCTCGGCATCACCTACCAAACTGGGAAAATTCATTCGGAAGACGGGGATTTGGTTTTAAAATATGTTGCTCTTTCATAGCCAAAGAAGGTAAAGTGAAGCTAATAGAGCAAAGGAAATATATCCTCTGTGCAGATCCCTGTTGAAATTGGTACCATCCTATACAGACCCACAGTCTGTCCTCAGACACTAGACAGCCAGGATCCTGGAGTCCAGGGCGTATGGCATGATGGACCTTTTGTCTAAAAAACTAATCACTAATACTTGTAACAGCCTCTTTGACTGGAAGTGCTATATATCTACAACTGTAGGAGGCAGGACTCATTTCTATATTTAACTAGGTAATCCTATTTTCTTAAAATAGATTTGTTGAGTGAAGGAATTGACATAAATTGGATTTATTATAGGAGAGATAATCTCTCTCTGTAAGAGAAGGGCTCTAATGAGAAGCCAGGGTGCAGGGACAAGATCTGGAATCAAAAAAACTAGCATGAGCAAAACCTTTTGCTGAAGCTGAAGACTGAACTCAATGCCAAGCCAGATATCCCAGTTGAAACCCTAACTAAGCTTGGTCCAGATTTATACTTGTATGAGCATAAGAAGACAGGACAAGGGTTAGCACAACTAGATGGATTGTGGTGATGACAAGCATGCAGATCTCACGGTGCTTCATGCTTAACTCTACTACTTGATAGTATCCAAAGGGCAGCAGAATGTTTGCTGTTTTATCTAAGCAATGGTGTGTTAAAGGCTTAGTCAGCCAAAGTATATATTTCAGCAAGGTATCTCACTCTTTTCTTCTCCAGAAAAAAGCACTTGATATTTATGAAGACAGATCACTTTGTTCCTATTGCTAAAGTGTGGGTGTCTGCCAAAAGCATGAAATGTGTGCCAGAGTAACTTAACCAGACACTATGCTATACACTATGAACTTCAAAAAGCTTACTGCTCCACTGGAGCAGAGAGTTCAAAGTGTTCACAGGGGCTAAGAGAGTGATCAGAAAAGAAGATTGCAACTGCATGAAAAATGGCACAAATCTATGCTCTTACAACTGCACTTAGTGTAATTAATTTCCATGAGTGGTCTACATGTGCCTGAGAAAAGACTAAAGGAAGTCAGACGTTTGGTAATCTATCCATCTCCAAAGCTAAACCTTGGTCAGGCTGTATGTATCCTGACCAAGGATACATACAGTATCTTTAGTGTCACAACTAGAGTTGCAAGACACATTACTAATAGTCTTTAAAATACTTTTGACTGCCTTTTCCCACTCTATTAATTCCTTCTTTTCCTCTTTTGTGCCTAAACTCTTGCTCTGTTTCCATTTTGCTTTTCCAGCCTTCTTGACTTCGTCCTTTCTTCTTCAGATTCTCACTTCCTTTATGGCTCTTCTTGTTTTTGTTTTTTTTTTTCCTAAGTAGGGTTTTTCCTTCTCACTTCCCTACCGTTCTGCCTCTCTTTCACTGTAGTTCTTTCTCCTTTGTCCGTCTCTCTTTGCGGTTATGGCTGTGTATCTTTAGCAATAAGATTGCTCCTCCTGGGCTTCCTAACAGGTCTTTGTTCTCCCTGCAGCAGCTTTCCTGTAGCTGGAAATGACTCGGCAATGACCCAGGATTAGTATGGTTTATATTGACATGTACATGAAAATGCATCATGCTTCCTATACTATTTAATTCCATGTTCCATTGGCTTTGCAGTGTCTCCATAGCGTCATGTTTCAATAAACTACAAACTCTTTGCATAACTGGGACGTATAACAGCATTGACATACACAGTTGCTGCATGAGAAGCTGGCTGTTGGTTCCAGAGCAATCTGGGGGATGCAGATCTCTTAGGTTTCCTCTCTCCCAAGTACTCATGCAATTGGTTTGTGAGGGAGGTACAGGCCAGGTACCTGGTGGTGGAGGCTTTCCAGTTCCAGTCACTAGCTGGGGAGCATGTCCACCCTCGGGGACTGGTGAGTGTGTGTTCAGAGACAGAGGCTGCATGCCCACCGCTTCCATGCACAGCGATCAGGCATCCAGCTGCCTGCTTTGCTGGTCAGCCCAAGCAGCCATGTCTGGCAGAAGGAGCCACAGAGCAGGAGCGATGCTTTGGGGCTGCAGGAGACTGAGATACACACCCAAGGCCAGGAGTGCATGACATGACAGCCAGCTGCAGGAATCTCACCCTCAGAACATGAGACTTGACCCATCTGGGTTATTTATTCTGCTACATTAAGTAGTTTGAGATTGTAAGCAATGTATTGCTTTTATATTAAAAAAAAAAAAAATAAAAAAAAAAAATCTGTGAGAAAACTAAGGTTGTAAACTAAAGCCATTTCTCTCTAGCTCTGTTTTACAAACATTCCTGTCAAAACCAGGTCTAAGTCCTGACTCCGCTGGGAGTGCTTCTTTCATCATGCAGCAGAGTACTGGTAGAAAGATTTTTGACTGTTTAACCACAGTCCATAGAGTTCAGAAGTGCAGCACTGGGTCATAGAATTGTCTAGGTTGGAAGGGACCTTTCAGATGATCGAGCCAACCATCAAGTCATCTTCTTCCTTATTTGTTACTATGCAAAGAAATGCTCTAAGCAACCGAAAGATTCAGCAATAAACCTCTGCTGTAGTTTAGACCTGTTGTGTGTTGGGAAAGTCTTCTTCAGAACTGAAATGGCCAGAAACACTGCATACATTTCCAAAATGGTAAAAAACGTTAAAGCTGAAAATTATACTTTCCAAATCCTTAGGCTTATGTTTTGAAGGACATTGGTTGAAATGTCTTATATTTCGAAAGGTAGTAATCCAAATTTCTTCTGAAACTGTATGACTTCATAGCATCTGTGGCAGTACATAAACACAGGAAGGACATAGAGAGGAACGGAATTTGAAATGGCCAGGTCAGGTTCTGAGTTTGTGCTCACGTTAAAATGATCAGAGGACTTAATGTCCTCTTTGTTTTCTAAGGAAAACCTCTCCCACGGGCTGAGTCTGAGTCATAGTCATCTTTTGCTCTCTCCCAAAATGTGTCAAAAAACTTCCTAACACTGAAAATTGCTAAGCAAAACATTCAACACAAAGAAAGTGTTAGTATTAAAGTATCTCTTGATACCTGGATACTTGCCCTCTCACATTATCTCCTTTTCCATTTCTTCTCGCTCCTGCCACACCTTCTGCCCTATCTGTTTTAATAATGGTCTTTCTTATTCCTTCGTATACTACTCTCTTTCACCTGACCTTTTTATCTCTTCCCTCCTTCTAGCAAATTTCACAGTGTCTTTTATTTCTCTGCATTCAAGACAACCTGTATTTTCCAAATCCATTCTGCCAGAACTCCACCTAGTCAGACCGCTTCTTCTGTGTTGAGTACCCCACCAGAAGGAAATGCACGAAAAGTCCTGCTCTGCCCGTACACTGCAGGCCTGGACAATACTTGGCTGGATGGCAGGCTCACACACTGTGGTTCTGCTTGAAGCCTCAGATGAGCCAGAGGAATTGCTCTGCCTGGGTAGACTCTGAAGATGTTAGCTGACAAACTCTATGTTTGAACAGACACAAAAGCATTTCTCAGAAAGAACTCAGCCAAGTTTAAATTGCTTTCCTGGGAACAGCCAGAGACACATCTCTACATTTTAGTAACCTTAATCCAGGCCAAGTTTGAAAACATGAACGCTTTAATGATTCTTTTTTTAAAAAAGAAAGGTTCTAAGGAAAAACAAATAAACAGAAAGAACTCAATACCATAATGTAAATACAACATTTCCCCCCCACCCTCTTTCATTGTTGTCAGGAGCGGCAAAAGTTTTCGAGATGCACATGCATTGTCCTGCCCCAGATGTGTGACAGGAGTCACTGGAAGGTTTGCTTAGGACAACACTGCCCAGAAGTATTTCCACATGCATCTCTAGCAGGAGATCACCCTAATGTGACTAGACTGCTTTGAATAGCCCAGATAGCTTATTCAGAACTCTCTCTAGCCTTCCTGCCCCACACTAAGTGATGACATGAAGACCTAGCTCCAGGGGATTTGGCCTTCTAGGAAAGCTGCCCAGCCCATCTTTGCAGTATGTCAAAGTGCTGCATGTCCTCACTGTGCCCCAGGATCTGCTCCAGCAGAGTCTTGCCTGGAAACTGATCTGTTCCTTAATATATCTGATAGGAAAACGCTCTTTCTCTGCGGGACAACACATCTCTTTGCAGATAACCTTGATACAGTGACATTTTCCAAAGATGTTTCTGGGAAGCAGTCTCCCGATATGGACAGTGATGGATTAAGTTGATGAACTGTAGCATAGTTTAAAGCAAAACAGTATCTTATACATGGCAAAAGTTGACTGGGTATTGCTACTCTACTACATGGTTATAAAGAGTAATTAGGAAGAGGTGGTCAAAACCAACTTTCTTCAAATGTGAGCTTTTTTCATAATTATTGCAAGTCACATTTTGATGTGCCTTTCTAGGAATGGTGAAACTTTCTGCCCATCCTTAGGTATTGATATGGTAGCAAATAATGTTTCAAATCTTCACAGCTAGACAGAATTTAGCTGGGTCTTAAAATGAATTTGGATTTATAGAAATATATATAAATTTTTCTTCTTATCAGTTGACATTCCCCATCTTCCTGCACCAAATATTCTAACCCAGTTTAAGTATTAATTTTTTTAATGAAATAACTTCGTTGCTACTTTCATATCTATAAGATGTTCCAAAAATAATTACAATGTAAGCTGAGTGGTCAGCAAAGATTAACACAGCTCTTATGTTCAAACGTGTGTAGATGCACATGAATTTAATTATTTTGCCAAATTCAGTAAAGACCACCCTACTTATCAATTCACCTGTCACATTTAATCAGCATCTAGAGGAAGAGAAGGACACTGCAAGGTGTGCAACTGAAGGACAGTTTCTTGATTTATAATTTGAAAGTATTTCTTTATCCTAATTCTTCTTGACCAAAATTCCTTTAATTTTGAAGGAGATACCAAGAATATAACTTACACCAAAGGAAACAGGAGCAGTGTATGGAATGGACATTTATTTGTAATCATATTCCTATAGTTATTTCATAATTTTTTATTCTTAACTGAGCTCCAGGTCCCGGTCCAGGTAGCAGAGATGGAATGAAGACAACAAACTCCTGTGACCTGGTCTGTATGTACTGTGCTTCCCTTTCCTTCTGGAGGACAGAACAGTCATTCCGTGTATGGAGCTCAGGCCAGTGGACTGACTCCAAGAAAACAAATGCTGTCTGGAATCGTAAATTATAATACCATGCAGCACACAAGTATACAAAACATTCTTCAATAACCAGATTAGGGAATTACAGCCTTAGGTGGCACAGTAGGAGTGGTGGATACGATGGAGAATGGAGAGCAAGGAGCATGGCACACAATAATGCCTATCTGGGAAGAAAACCTGGAGTGCAAATACAAAACCATAAAGGGTTGTAAAGCTGCCTGGTAACGACAAAATAGCACAAATAAATTGGCATCAGAAATATAGTGTTAGCTAGTGTTATAGTTGTCTTGTAAAGAAGTGAAGAAAGATAAAAGTTACCTCTGCAGAAATTCTTCCAGGCCAAGGGATAAAAGTTAAAAATTTGTGGGTATACTTTGGGCTGGGCAAAAACTATAGGTTTCTGTAATGTTAGCCCACTTTCCAGTGGGAAAGGAATGTTTGCAATTAGGATTATTGTGAATAGGATTATTTGTGCTAATAGTTAGGAAGGCTATCAGCTAGTATTCTGTTCTGAGAGCCTAATTAGGAAGGTATTAAATAATACTAGATGAGGCTGCAAAGAAGCAAACTCCATACCAGCATTGGATACATGAACGTTTTACATTTCTGTGGCAAAGCATACAGAGATATTTTTGTTGACTCTTCATACATTAATCTGAGGAACCTGCATAAAAAGAGCGATGAATCTAGCATTTTCACTGAAGAGAATAAATTATCTATTAGCATTACTGAAATTCACTAGGATGAATCATAAAAAAGTAAACTCAAAAAGGTAAACTCGTTGATTGGGGAGGAAGGAATGTGTGAAAGAGGCAGAGCGAATGGCCAGGCTCTGTTAGGGATATCACTACCAGATCTAGAGTTACTGGTAAGCCCAAAGAGCAGGAGAGAGGATGCAAATGTATTACTATGTAGCTGGTGAAGGCCAAAAGAAATCTGGTTAGGGTCTATTGCAAAGCATCGAGGTGAAGCAAAACAGAGAATAGGATTTGTTACTTGTCAAATACTGTATGTTGTGTATTAACAATAGATGTTTCATGAGGCCAATAATAAGAATGTCTTTAGTTATTGACACTTGATGATGGTGATTTCCTAAGACAAAAGGATAAAATAACTATTTCTATGGGGAAAAGGAATTAATCTTTGGATTGAATCTGGTGGTTATTATATGGTCTGATCACTTTCACTATTAGCAAGGAGAATACCACTTAAAAATATATAGATATACTCCAAACTTAATCTAATCTCTCTGTTTATCCACTTCATTTTCCAAAAAACATAACTAAAACTCCTTATGAACTAATACAAAATACCTCTAAAAATTATGAGCAAATTAATTTATAAAAGACTTACTCATTTGGGGCCTGGATCCATCTGCATTTCTCTGGAGGCCTGAGCTGCTTTTCTTACTGATCACAAGTAGGCACACCTACATGAAAAAAATGACCAGCATGTCCAGGTAAATGGTGCACCCACCCAATAAACCAGGCACTACAGATGGGCTTAAAAAGGGACTGCATGAGCCACACTCTGCAGAGCCTGGGGAGAGGGAGAGTCTCTTTCTTTCTGCCCCCAACTTATTTTGGAGAGAGGGGAACTGACCAAAAGAAGTGTAAAAACTTATGCAGGGGTATTATTTTCATTTTCTCCCCATTTCCCACTCTTTTGCCATGAAAGCCTGCTTTCGCTCATCTTTGTAGAAAGACGACAATTTGTAGAAAACCAAGTACAGGCACACCAAATGCATCACCTGCAAAGGGTTTCAGGGATTCAGCTGTGTCTGAAAGAGCAGTCTACTAAATGTCTGTTGGATTCACCTGGGTGCACTTCAAAAATGAAAACAGCAATATTTTTTTTTTAATATACTAACAGAGTAAAATATTATGGGTTTGATTGGAAACAAAGTTGCAAGAGAAGAAAATAAGTAACCAAATGTAACTCTTGGTGCTATTTGAAACCAGAATGCCTCTTTGAATTGCTGGTGCCTCAGCTCCTATGGGCAGCAGAGCCGGGGCAAACGCAGCATCCTGTCTTTTACACAAGTATCTTCAGGATTAGCTTTGTAGATCAGTGAGACAAGGCCTTCCTCCCTGCCACTGTTCATGGTGGCATCTCCTCTGCTCCCCTGCCACTCTGTCTTTCTCAATTCTAAGAGAAACGCAGCATTATGGTTTATATGGAATTTCATTGCAATGGCTTCCTTTCATAATCTTATATGTTGTTTCCCTTATTGTTTCCGGTTTTGAAGCTGGACTGCAAAATGGAAATACAACAAACTCTTTCATATGGGTACGAATGACACCACAAGCCAGAACCTAGGCAGAATGAAGGAAGACTACAAAGCCCTGGGAGTGCAAGCAGAAAGTATTGGTGCCTCAGTTACCTTTTCTTCCATTTTACCAGTTAGAGGAAAGGGAGCAGCCAGAAATGGATGGATAATACATATCAACTCCTGGCTATGTGGCTGGTGCTGTCGTGAGGGTTTTAGCTTTTATGACAATGGGACATTCTTTGATGAATATGGCCTGTTAGAGAGAGATGGAATCCACCTGTCGAGAAGAGGCAAGGGAACCTTTGGCAGCAGGCTCAGCCGACTTGGTGAGGTGGGCTTTCAACTGAAGGAGTCAGGGGGTGGGTCCACAGTGGCAACACTCACACCACTGCAGCCAACTGGGGAATAAGCTGGCCAACCAGTGCAGTGACAAATATCCCTGAGCTGCCTCCTAAGATGAGAACCAGAAGATGGACCACCTCAAGTGTATGTATACCAATGCCTGCAGCTTGGGGAACAAACAGGAAGAACTGGAGCTCTGTGCCCAGAAAGTGAAGATATCATAGGAATAACTGAAACATAGTGGGACAACTCACACGACTGGAGGAGTGCGGTGGATGGTTATAGGCTGTTTCGTACAGACAGGCAGGGAAGAAGAGTAGGAGTCATGCTCTATGTTAAGGAGAACATTGAATGTATAGAAGTCAACTACAGCAATTGTGGAAGCTCTATCAAATGCCTCAAGATCAAAGGGGTCATCTCCAAGGGGGATCTTACAGTAGGCATCTGCTACTGACCTCTAAACCAGAGAAAAAGGCTAATGAAGCATTATGTGGGTCAACAAAGCAAGCTTCGGGTCAACAGAGTCTGGTTCTTATGGGTGACTTGAACTACACAGACATTTGTTGGAAGAACAATGCAGCAGTTCACATGTCTTCATCAAGTTCCTGGAATGCATAGAGGACTGCTTCTTCATACAAATATTAGATGCGCCAACCCGGAATGAGGCACTGCTGGACTTGCTACTCACAAACCAAGGAATCTTGATTTGTAGTATCTCGGTTAGTGATAGCCTTGCAGTGTTGAATGTATAGAAGTCAACTACAGCAATTGTGGAAGCTCTATCAAATGCCTCAAGATCAAAGGGGTCATCTCCAAGGGGGATCTTACAGTAGGCATCTGCTACTGACCTCTAAACCAGAGAAAAAGGCTAATGAAGCATTATGTGGGTCAACAAAGCAAGCTTCGGGTCAACAGAGTCTGGTTCTTATGGGTGACTTGAACTACACAGACATTTGTTGGAAGAACAATGCAGCAGTTCACATGTCTTCATCAAGTTCCTGGAATGCATAGAGGACTGCTTCTTCATACAAATATTAGATGCGCCAACCCGGAATGAGGCACTGCTGGACTTGCTACTCACAAACCAAGGAATCTTGATTTGTAGTATCTCGGTTAGTGATAGCCTTGCAGTGATCACAATATTGCAGAGTTTGGGATCCTGCTGAGCATGCTGAAGGTTAGTACAAAGGCAAACGTTTTAGATTTTAGAACAGCAAACTTCAGCTCACTCAGAGCTCAGCTGGGAGGAATTCTGCGGGAAGCTTACAGGGAGGATAAAGGAGGAAGCAAGTGCTGGGAGTTTTTTTGAGAACTGTCTCCTGGAAGCGCAAAAACAGTTCATCCCTTTTAAAAGTAAGGGAACTGAGCAGAGCAAGAGACCCCCTTGGCTTATCTGTGAGCTTCTGAGACCGCTCAAAACCAAAAGAGAAGAGTGAAAAGCAGATGAATACCCATTGAGAACTACAAGCATAGAGCGTCTGATAAGAAGAGGGTTCTGGACACTGGCTGCCAGGGTCTGTTGTCTCTTCCAAAACTCAATTGTGTCTTGCAGAGTAAGTAAATACCTCTTTGTAAATGTGCAATGCAACTTCATTGTGCTTCCTGTCCCCCTCTTCCATTAAATTCCATAGGTTTCTGAGATCCATATTCTTGGAGTTCTTAAAAAGTCCTTTAAACATTATACTTCTAGGATGAAAAGTAGCCTGTGTATATGGTACCTTTTGCTTTTCGCATGTGCATTAGAAATAATGTTTCTGTTTCACTGTGTACTCCTAGGCAAGAAAAAATTTGCCTCTCGACAAGCTGGAGCACTTGAAGTCTCAACTGGATGCCTCAACCCAGCAAGATCTCATTACACAGCTGGAAGAACTAATTTCAAAGTTGGAACCCCTAGATTCTGCGTGCAGCAGTAGAAGGAGCAGTATTTCATCTCATGTAAGTGTGTTGATAATGCCAAAAATGTTACCTGCAAATTTTATCGTTATGGCTTAAAATCGCCTTACTGCTCACTTTGAAGATGAGGGTTTAATTTTTACCATGTCTGCTGTAACTGATAATGCTACTTCCTAAAATTAGGAGGGGTAGAGAGGTATGAGGTACTACTACTTGCATTCTTTAAGCTCTTAGACATCTGTCTTTTTCCATATTATTTTGTTCGTAATGGTTGAGATATGGACAAACATTGATACAAAGAAGACTTTCTCTGCAGCTGGGATTACTGTCTTAACATGTTTCAATAAAGGTCATCTTGATAGTAATTGTAGTTTTATGTGGTGAAAACTGAATATTTGAGTACTCAGAACTGTCCTCATCCTATTAAAAAAAACCAAAGTCTCACTCCTATGAAGCTGAAGCAGAAAGCTCTATTAAAAAAAAAAAAAATAAAAAAAAAAAATCTGTGAGAAAACTAAGGTTGTAAACTAAAGCCATTTCTCTCTAGCTCTGTTTTACAAACATTCCTGTCAAAACCAGGTCTAAGTCCTGACTCCGCTGGGAGTGCTTCTTTCATCATGCAGCAGAGTACTGGTAGAAAGATTTTTGACTGTTTAACCACAGTCCATAGAGTTCAGAAGTGCAGCACTGGGTCATAGAATTGTCTAGGTTGGAAGGGACCTTTCAGATGATCGAGCCAACCATCAAGTCATCTTCTTCCTTATTTGTTACTATGCAAAGAAATGCTCTAAGCAACCGAAAGATTCAGCAATAAACCTCTGCTGTAGTTTAGACCTGTTGTGTGTTGGGAAAGTCTTCTTCAGAACTGAAATGGCCAGAAACACTGCATACATTTCCAAAATGGTAAAAAACGTTAAAGCTGAAAATTATACTTTCCAAATCCTTAGGCTTATGTTTTGAAGGACATTGGTTGAAATGTCTTATATTTCGAAAGGTAGTAATCCAAATTTCTTCTGAAACTGTATGACTTCATAGCATCTGTGGCAGTACATAAACACAGGAAGGACATAGAGAGGAACGGAATTTGAAATGGCCAGGTCAGGTTCTGAGTTTGTGCTCACGTTAAAATGATCAGAGGACTTAATGTCCTCTTTGTTTTCTAAGGAAAACCTCTCCCACGGGCTGAGTCTGAGTCATAGTCATCTTTTGCTCTCTCCCAAAATGTGTCAAAAAACTTCCTAACACTGAAAATTGCTAAGCAAAACATTCAACACAAAGAAAGTGTTAGTATTAAAGTATCTCTTGATACCTGGATACTTGCCCTCTCACATTATCTCCTTTTCCATTTCTTCTCGCTCCTGCCACACCTTCTGCCCTATCTGTTTTAATAATGGTCTTTCTTATTCCTTCGTATACTACTCTCTTTCACCTGACCTTTTTATCTCTTCCCTCCTTCTAGCAAATTTCACAGTGTCTTTTATTTCTCTGCATTCAAGACAACCTGTATTTTCCAAATCCATTCTGCCAGAACTCCACCTAGTCAGACCGCTTCTTCTGTGTTGAGTACCCCACCAGAAGGAAATGCACGAAAAGTCCTGCTCTGCCCGTACACTGCAGGCCTGGACAATACTTGGCTGGATGGCAGGCTCACACACTGTGGTTCTGCTTGAAGCCTCAGATGAGCCAGAGGAATTGCTCTGCCTGGGTAGACTCTGAAGATGTTAGCTGACAAACTCTATGTTTGAACAGACACAAAAGCATTTCTCAGAAAGAACTCAGCCAAGTTTAAATTGCTTTCCTGGGAACAGCCAGAGACACATCTCTACATTTTAGTAACCTTAATCCAGGCCAAGTTTGAAAACATGAACGCTTTAATGATTCTTTTTTTAAAAAAGAAAGGTTCTAAGGAAAAACAAATAAACAGAAAGAACTCAATACCATAATGTAAATACAACATTTCCCCCCCACCCTCTTTCATTGTTGTCAGGAGCGGCAAAAGTTTTCGAGATGCACATGCATTGTCCTGCCCCAGATGTGTGACAGGAGTCACTGGAAGGTTTGCTTAGGACAACACTGCCCAGAAGTATTTCCACATGCATCTCTAGCAGGAGATCACCCTAATGTGACTAGACTGCTTTGAATAGCCCAGATAGCTTATTCAGAACTCTCTCTAGCCTTCCTGCCCCACACTAAGTGATGACATGAAGACCTAGCTCCAGGGGATTTGGCCTTCTAGGAAAGCTGCCCAGCCCATCTTTGCAGTATGTCAAAGTGCTGCATGTCCTCACTGTGCCCCAGGATCTGCTCCAGCAGAGTCTTGCCTGGAAACTGATCTGTTCCTTAATATATCTGATAGGAAAACGCTCTTTCTCTGCGGGACAACACATCTCTTTGCAGATAACCTTGATACAGTGACATTTTCCAAAGATGTTTCTGGGAAGCAGTCTCCCGATATGGACAGTGATGGATTAAGTTGATGAACTGTAGCATAGTTTAAAGCAAAACAGTATCTTATACATGGCAAAAGTTGACTGGGTATTGCTACTCTACTACATGGTTATAAAGAGTAATTAGGAAGAGGTGGTCAAAACCAACTTTCTTCAAATGTGAGCTTTTTTCATAATTATTGCAAGTCACATTTTGATGTGCCTTTCTAGGAATGGTGAAACTTTCTGCCCATCCTTAGGTATTGATATGGTAGCAAATAATGTTTCAAATCTTCACAGCTAGACAGAATTTAGCTGGGTCTTAAAATGAATTTGGATTTATAGAAATATATATAAATTTTTCTTCTTATCAGTTGACATTCCCCATCTTCCTGCACCAAATATTCTAACCCAGTTTAAGTATTAATTTTTTTAATGAAATAACTTCGTTGCTACTTTCATATCTATAAGATGTTCCAAAAATAATTACAATGTAAGCTGAGTGGTCAGCAAAGATTAACACAGCTCTTATGTTCAAACGTGTGTAGATGCACATGAATTTAATTATTTTGCCAAATTCAGTAAAGACCACCCTACTTATCAATTCACCTGTCACATTTAATCAGCATCTAGAGGAAGAGAAGGACACTGCAAGGTGTGCAACTGAAGGACAGTTTCTTGATTTATAATTTGAAAGTATTTCTTTATCCTAATTCTTCTTGACCAAAATTCCTTTAATTTTGAAGGAGATACCAAGAATATAACTTACACCAAAGGAAACAGGAGCAGTGTATGGAATGGACATTTATTTGTAATCATATTCCTATAGTTATTTCATAATTTTTTATTCTTAACTGAGCTCCAGGTCCCGGTCCAGGTAGCAGAGATGGAATGAAGACAACAAACTCCTGTGACCTGGTCTGTATGTACTGTGCTTCCCTTTCCTTCTGGAGGACAGAACAGTCATTCCGTGTATGGAGCTCAGGCCAGTGGACTGACTCCAAGAAAACAAATGCTGTCTGGAATCGTAAATTATAATACCATGCAGCACACAAGTATACAAAACATTCTTCAATAACCAGATTAGGGAATTACAGCCTTAGGTGGCACAGTAGGAGTGGTGGATACGATGGAGAATGGAGAGCAAGGAGCATGGCACACAATAATGCCTATCTGGGAAGAAAACCTGGAGTGCAAATACAAAACCATAAAGGGTTGTAAAGCTGCCTGGTAACGACAAAATAGCACAAATAAATTGGCATCAGAAATATAGTGTTAGCTAGTGTTATAGTTGTCTTGTAAAGAAGTGAAGAAAGATAAAAGTTACCTCTGCAGAAATTCTTCCAGGCCAAGGGATAAAAGTTAAAAATTTGTGGGTATACTTTGGGCTGGGCAAAAACTATAGGTTTCTGTAATGTTAGCCCACTTTCCAGTGGGAAAGGAATGTTTGCAATTAGGATTATTGTGAATAGGATTATTTGTGCTAATAGTTAGGAAGGCTATCAGCTAGTATTCTGTTCTGAGAGCCTAATTAGGAAGGTATTAAATAATACTAGATGAGGCTGCAAAGAAGCAAACTCCATACCAGCATTGGATACATGAACGTTTTACATTTCTGTGGCAAAGCATACAGAGATATTTTTGTTGACTCTTCATACATTAATCTGAGGAACCTGCATAAAAAGAGCGATGAATCTAGCATTTTCACTGAAGAGAATAAATTATCTATTAGCATTACTGAAATTCACTAGGATGAATCATAAAAAAGTAAACTCAAAAAGGTAAACTCGTTGATTGGGGAGGAAGGAATGTGTGAAAGAGGCAGAGCGAATGGCCAGGCTCTGTTAGGGATATCACTACCAGATCTAGAGTTACTGGTAAGCCCAAAGAGCAGGAGAGAGGATGCAAATGTATTACTATGTAGCTGGTGAAGGCCAAAAGAAATCTGGTTAGGGTCTATTGCAAAGCATCGAGGTGAAGCAAAACAGAGAATAGGATTTGTTACTTGTCAAATACTGTATGTTGTGTATTAACAATAGATGTTTCATGAGGCCAATAATAAGAATGTCTTTAGTTATTGACACTTGATGATGGTGATTTCCTAAGACAAAAGGATAAAATAACTATTTCTATGGGGAAAAGGAATTAATCTTTGGATTGAATCTGGTGGTTATTATATGGTCTGATCACTTTCACTATTAGCAAGGAGAATACCACTTAAAAATATATAGATATACTCCAAACTTAATCTAATCTCTCTGTTTATCCACTTCATTTTCCAAAAAACATAACTAAAACTCCTTATGAACTAATACAAAATACCTCTAAAAATTATGAGCAAATTAATTTATAAAAGACTTACTCATTTGGGGCCTGGATCCATCTGCATTTCTCTGGAGGCCTGAGCTGCTTTTCTTACTGATCACAAGTAGGCACACCTACATGAAAAAAATGACCAGCATGTCCAGGTAAATGGTGCACCCACCCAATAAACCAGGCACTACAGATGGGCTTAAAAAGGGACTGCATGAGCCACACTCTGCAGAGCCTGGGGAGAGGGAGAGTCTCTTTCTTTCTGCCCCCAACTTATTTTGGAGAGAGGGGAACTGACCAAAAGAAGTGTAAAAACTTATGCAGGGGTATTATTTTCATTTTCTCCCCATTTCCCACTCTTTTGCCATGAAAGCCTGCTTTCGCTCATCTTTGTAGAAAGACGACAATTTGTAGAAAACCAAGTACAGGCACACCAAATGCATCACCTGCAAAGGGTTTCAGGGATTCAGCTGTGTCTGAAAGAGCAGTCTACTAAATGTCTGTTGGATTCACCTGGGTGCACTTCAAAAATGAAAACAGCAATATTTTTTTTTTAATATACTAACAGAGTAAAATATTATGGGTTTGATTGGAAACAAAGTTGCAAGAGAAGAAAATAAGTAACCAAATGTAACTCTTGGTGCTATTTGAAACCAGAATGCCTCTTTGAATTGCTGGTGCCTCAGCTCCTATGGGCAGCAGAGCCGGGGCAAACGCAGCATCCTGTCTTTTACACAAGTATCTTCAGGATTAGCTTTGTAGATCAGTGAGACAAGGCCTTCCTCCCTGCCACTGTTCATGGTGGCATCTCCTCTGCTCCCCTGCCACTCTGTCTTTCTCAATTCTAAGAGAAACGCAGCATTATGGTTTATATGGAATTTCATTGCAATGGCTTCCTTTCATAATCTTATATGTTGTTTCCCTTATTGTTTCCGGTTTTGAAGCTGGACTGCAAAATGGAAATACAACAAACTCTTTCATATGGGTACGAATGACACCACAAGCCAGAACCTAGGCAGAATGAAGGAAGACTACAAAGCCCTGGGAGTGCAAGCAGAAAGTATTGGTGCCTCAGTTACCTTTTCTTCCATTTTACCAGTTAGAGGAAAGGGAGCAGCCAGAAATGGATGGATAATACATATCAACTCCTGGCTATGTGGCTGGTGCTGTCGTGAGGGTTTTAGCTTTTATGACAATGGGACATTCTTTGATGAATATGGCCTGTTAGAGAGAGATGGAATCCACCTGTCGAGAAGAGGCAAGGGAACCTTTGGCAGCAGGCTCAGCCGACTTGGTGAGGTGGGCTTTCAACTGAAGGAGTCAGGGGGTGGGTCCACAGTGGCAACACTCACACCACTGCAGCCAACTGGGGAATAAGCTGGCCAACCAGTGCAGTGACAAATATCCCTGAGCTGCCTCCTAAGATGAGAACCAGAAGATGGACCACCTCAAGTGTATGTATACCAATGCCTGCAGCTTGGGGAACAAACAGGAAGAACTGGAGCTCTGTGCCCAGAAAGTGAAGATATCATAGGAATAACTGAAACATAGTGGGACAACTCACACGACTGGAGGAGTGCGGTGGATGGTTATAGGCTGTTTCGTACAGACAGGCAGGGAAGAAGAGTAGGAGTCATGCTCTATGTTAAGGAGAACATTGAATGTATAGAAGTCAACTACAGCAATTGTGGAAGCTCTATCAAATGCCTCAAGATCAAAGGGGTCATCTCCAAGGGGGATCTTACAGTAGGCATCTGCTACTGACCTCTAAACCAGAGAAAAAGGCTAATGAAGCATTATGTGGGTCAACAAAGCAAGCTTCGGGTCAACAGAGTCTGGTTCTTATGGGTGACTTGAACTACACAGACATTTGTTGGAAGAACAATGCAGCAGTTCACATGTCTTCATCAAGTTCCTGGAATGCATAGAGGACTGCTTCTTCATACAAATATTAGATGCGCCAACCCGGAATGAGGCACTGCTGGACTTGCTACTCACAAACCAAGGAATCTTGATTTGTAGTATCTCGGTTAGTGATAGCCTTGCAGTGATCACAATATTGCAGAGTTTGGGATCCTGCTGAGCATGCTGAAGGTTAGTACAAAGGCAAACGTTTTAGATTTTAGAACAGCAAACTTCAGCTCACTCAGAGCTCAGCTGGGAGGAATTCTGCGGGAAGCTTACAGGGAGGATAAAGGAGGAAGCAAGTGCTGGGAGTTTTTTTGAGAACTGTCTCCTGGAAGCGCAAAAACAGTTCATCCCTTTTAAAAGTAAGGGAACTGAGCAGAGCAAGAGACCCCCTTGGCTTATCTGTGAGCTTCTGAGACCGCTCAAAACCAAAAGAGAAGAGTGAAAAGCAGATGAATACCCATTGAGAACTACAAGGGCATCGCCAGGGCATGCAGAGATACAGTTAGAAAAGCAAAAGCTCAGCTTGAATTGAAATTGTCCAGAGATGTCAAAAACTTCAAGAATGGGTTCTTCAGGTACATAAACAACAAGCACAAACAGAAGGAAAATATTGGCTGTTAAATAGTAGAGGTGAATTAGTCGCTGACAATGCTGAAGAAGCAGAGGTTCTCAACGCTTTCTTCAACTCTGTCTTTACCAGCACAGGTAAAGGGTGATGGGCCATCTTGTCTGGACCGTGCTTTTGCCAAGAAAGGTTGGACCAGATGATCCCTGTGATTCCTTCTAACTTGGTATTTGATCATTCTGTGATTCAAACAGGCTTCTCCTTGCCACCTGACAGCTTCACCTGGCATTCTCACTGTACTCCTTAACCAGCACCACCCCTCTAGCAGGAAAGGCTGTATTACAAACTACATTTCAAAGCAAAATATTTTGTAAGTCATTTATCACAGGAATTATTCCTGTACATACATTTTATGCCACTCATCATTTTCAGCTCATGGCCAGCTTTTCACTGAGACTGCATACACAGATAGCAGACTTGACATTCAGTGCTTTTCTCACTTGCTTCCTCCTTTTTTCTGCCTTCCCACCCCATCAGTTTTGGAGGCCCTACCATCACAGGCCCTACCTTATGAAAGCAAAGAAACTATGAGCTTACCTAAAACAGATGTGATAAATTCAATGTTTGCCTTAGCACCATAGAGCATTTGGATTTGATTAAATTCACACCATGCTACAGTAATGAAGTGTACACTGAGAGATAAAGAGCTGGCTAACTAAGGATAGCATACACAGATGCAGGTATAGGATTGCAGATTCCTCCCTTCCCTTTCCTCCCCTCAGCAGCAGCAGTCTGCCCTTCATGAAAGCCTCAGGGAAAACACCATCTTGTGCTTGCCACAAAGAGAGAGGCTGCTGCCTAGTGGTGGCAGAGAAAGACGGAGAGCGTGCTGCCGTCTCAATTCACCACAGGCTGTTGGGCTGCTCATGGGCCAAAGCAGGAAGCAGGAAAGATCTGGCTCCATCCACCTCCCAGGCATCCTCTCGGGCAGCAAATCTTTGCATTAGACTGTGCTAGAGGAGGGATGGCTCTTTGTCCAGCAGCTGGTACTCGATGACCATCTCCCTTCTTTTTCAGCAGGTAGGCTAGATGGGAGCACATCACTTGCCAGACCTGGCTCACGGGGTTCCACTGGGCAAGCAGAGAGGTCCTACAAAGTCCTGTCACTGAAAAGCTATCAGCACTAACCCAGGGAGTTTCCAGAAGAGGATTAGAGTGTCCTTACAACACTCCAGCATATTCTCCAATGACTTGGTAATAAATACCAAATTACCACTGATAAAGCTAGCATAGGATACAAATTCTAGACAAGTGGTGAACACTAATGTGAGCATAACAGCATTACTGAGCACTAAGCTCACACAGAAAAGTTACTTTAAAATTAAAGAAATGCAGCCATACAAACACAAACCATTCCTAAGGAGTGGTAGATTGTAACCTTGGTTACAATAGTTCCAGGGTGCTCAAAGTAGCCTGGAAACACAGGGCTTCCTAGTGTGGCTCCAAACCAAAAAGCACTCTTCCGATCTGTAAGCATGGCAGTAGCATATGGGAATAGGAAGGTGTTGGTGTCTCTACATATGCTACTACTACAACTCTGATATTGTATTCTACATCCAACACTGCTATCTTCATTTTAAAATGTATGTAGGAAAAGAGAGGAAAAAAACACACAGATATTGTCTGAGGGAAAAAAAATGTCTTGCATTGAGGGCCATCAGCTGTGGGTCAGTGTCATGATAAATCTAGTTTAGGATACCTCAGATCAAATAAAAAGTGTTGCAGCTACTTGACACCATGTGCAAAAGCAGGACAAATGAATTTTGCTGGTTTAAACCTGTTCCTAAATTTATGAAAAGGTAATTTTACCCTAACAAACTTCATGCTGGATGAAGTATCATGTGTCTCCACCATTCTACCTCTACGTCAGATCAGGTAATGTCTGTTCCCCTGTAGCTGGCACCATATCATAAGTACCATATCATGTGCAGTAGCTAATTAATCAGAAATATGAACATGTGCTCCTATATTATCTGGATCACACTGGAGCAGAGGAAGGACCTGACAGTTCTGTACAAGCAAACTGAAAGACGATCTGATTACTGTATAAGTGATAGCATGGTAAGAAAATACCAAAGGATACCAAGGAGTACTTTAAATTAGCACAGAGTGATAAATAGCAAGCACCATTGGGAATAAAATGAGGCTAGTCAAATTAAAGAAAGACATTTTAAACACATTGTTTAAGTGCTAGTGAAAGTGTTCAGAAGACTACACTACCAAAGAAAACAATGGAGTGCCCATAGAAAATGATGGATTCTCTATCTTCAGGGGTCTTCAGATCAAGACTCGAGGTTACTCTGAAATACATGCTTCAGTTAAACACAAGCTACTGGAGCAGCACAGCTGGTCATGACACATAGGAAGTCAGAATAACTAGCAGAGCAGTGCTTTAAAAAAAAAATATGTTTCTCCATTACAGACTACATTGTCCTTCTGACCACACTTCTAATCAAAACTTCCTTTCCACATGCATGTTTGGTGTAATAGATGACACAAAATTAGGAATGATAAAGGCTTCCCTGGGGAGAGAAAGAAGTCACTAAATTATGTAACAATATACAAAGAAACTTTTCTGTTTCATACAAATATCAAGGAATTCTTAAAAACAGATGTCAGACGATCAGTGGCAAAAGTAGGAATAGATTAACAAAATATATTTATGATTAAAAGTAGAACAGTTTTAGTCACTTCAACATTTTAGGAAAACTGCAGTAGGATACGTCCATTAAGCAACTGTAATTTTATTATTGATCAGTTGTATGTTTTAGTCATTATACTTGCAGTCAAGTTGAATCAGGAAAGTATTTAAAATTCTTGTGAGATTATTTCTAGTAAAGATAATAAATTGAAAAACAAAACCATCAAGATAAAGCCTGGCTGTTATATAAAAGTACTGAACTTCTTTTCCAATACTGTATGTCAATGAAATGTCCTAACGCAGTGCGACCAGTACCCCCTGCTCCTAACCCCCGGTAATACAGTTAGCATAACCAATGCCGTTTTATAAGGCAAACAGCCATAATATGTAAGTGCGGGGATCACGTATTCCTCCCCCCTCATTCTTTCTACCCCTTTTTCAATATGATGATAAGACAGTTTGCCCACCAGCGTTGTTGCCAGGATGTGGTGGCACCGTTATTGAACAGGGAAGCGCAACAGCACATGAGCCTATGAAATCCAGCAGCTGCAAGTGGACTTAGATGGGAACTGCTGCTGGACGTCACGCCCCGTGATGCCCCAGTGGCCAGGAATGCCTCCACTGCCATCATCTTCTTCCTCTGAGGACTGGGTGAGTAACTCATGTTCTTTTAGGTAAAGTCTGAGTCTAGATTACAATTACTGTATCATGTGCTGATTATTAAGAATTTCAGCAGATCTGCAGATGGTCCAGGTGACTAAAAAGTCTAGGTAAATAAAAATTCTAGATAATATGAAAGCTATGCAAATTATTAGAAATTCTCTCTAACTGTAAGCTATGCTAATTGCTAAACACTCTGTGTAACAATAAGCTATGCTAACTCCTAGAAACCGTAGATAACAATAAGTTATGATGATTGTTAACATTTTTATGTAATAATAAAGCTCTAATTATAACGTGTGGTCACTGGGCATTCTACCAAGGATCCCTCAAAGAACTTGTCCCTCCCCATAGCCTGGGTGACACCCAGAAAAAAACTCCTAATTTGTGATTTTTGTTGCTCTTTTACATAAGAACAGAACATTAATATTTAATACAATATTGCAAATATTAATTGATTTGGCAGAATCTCAGAATAGCTTGCATGAGAAGAGGCTGCATGCTGTAAGAATAATACTGGAGTAACATGCAGTATTAGAAACAAAACTGTTTGTTGTACAGACCTGGTTAAAATAAGGGCTTTTATTTTTACAAGGGAAAAATTATACTCCAGCCACAGATGAGAAGACCCCCGAATTATTTGAGGAATAAAATGTATGACAACACAATGCCCAAGTCTAGCAGTAATGTTGAAAATGAAGCCACTGACTCAAAAGATATATGCATACTGAAAGGGTAGGAGTTCTTTCAGCTGTCTTAGTGGTGCACTTTGATTTGTGTGTTTCTGAAACAATCAGAAATCATTGAGAATAGCAGAATGCATTAAATTAAATTTAGTATAACTACATATAATTAGTACATTTAGCTTTCTGGAAGTGAAATGTGTTATAGGTAGTGTCCTCCAGCTGACTCAGTACAGCAAAGAAAAGACAATGTTAGTGATAATGAATATATCTCTAACGTAGTGTTCTAACACTTTGAACCATTCTCTGTTTTAAATTTATCTAAAACAGCCTAGAGTTTCTACCCCTATATTCTCTGTAGAGATATTGCAGCTGGATTTTCAACATACTGATTTTGGTTGAGTTGCAAATGGTAATTTCTGATCAATTACTACATGAATGTTTTTTATGTCTAGTTTTCTAAGCAAAACAAGAAATAGAAATAGGAATTGGGGTAAAAAAATGGCAAATCAAGTCAGAAAATGTTTTGCCTCAGAAGCTACATAGCTTTTTACTACATAATGGCATAACACTGTCACATGCACTTGCCATTTCTGAAAAGCCAGTTTTTTCCATGAACAGAGAAACAAAAGTAAAATTCCTCACGAAAGAACTCCATAAAAAATGGAAGTGGAGCAGAAGACAAAACACACTCAGCTCAATATGTCAGAAGATATATTCTGCTGATATACTCCAGAACCAAATCCCACTGACTGCAGAACCAGGTGACAATTGTAGAGCTATGCCACTTCAAAGTTATCACCAACAGCGGGTCGAAACTCTACTTTTTCTCTGAGCTCCTGATCAGTGAATACAACACTAGAGTTACAGCATTCATTGACATCTGACAAGGCAAAGTTTCTAAAAAGAGAAACAAAACAGAACAAAAACGCCTACTTTGGTAGTGAAGTGGAAACGACGAATTGAGCATGAAGAACCAAGTTTTGTGCTGCGGTACAGAAAGGCTGCAGCGACTTTTGTTTTTTTCCTGTGCGAACTGCACAGCAATGCGGCTCATTCAGTCCTTGCTCCCTCACCGCTGCCGTGCTTTGGCATTCGGGCCATCCTTCCGCGTGTTCCCGCGGCCGGCTTCGGCGGCCGCCGCTGCTGCTCCCGGCGCTGCGCTTCTCCTGCCCTCAACAAGCGCTTGGCGTGTTCCTTCACATCTATTTGGATTAGTTTCAGCCAAAACTTTCCTCCCGCTTAGCGAAAACTCGTTCTGTTCTATTTTTGTAAGCTACAGTCCAAAGCATACATCATCTCCCCTGCTTCAGGGACCCGAGTACCACCTGCTCCTTCCCCCGGCGGGCAGGACGGGGGAGAGATGCCCACCCGGCAGGGCTCCCCTACCTTCCGAGCAAAGCCCGGGGGCGCGGATGAAGGTGCTCCCGCGCCCTGCCGCGGGCGGTCATCAGAAGGACCGCGCCTGACACGGCAGGGAGCGATGCTGCCACCAAGACCTGCCCCAGCCCCGTCGCCCACCCGGCCCCGGCTGAGCCCGTTCCCGCAGCCCCGCTGCGTTTATCGTTTCCCCCCTTTCCCGAGGGGAGGCCGCAGCTCTTCGCGGCCGCCGCTCGCCCCCGGAGCGCCGGTAGCGGGGCGGCTCCGGGCGGCGGGGGCGAGGTGGGGGGGGAACCGGGGGGCTGCGGGAGCCCTGCCCGGCGGCGGTACCTGTAGAAGTAGTGCCAGCAGAAGAGGCAGCAGAGGAGGCGGCAGCCGAGCGGTTCGAGGCGGGGCGGGCTGCGCAGCGCCAGCAGCAGCGCGGGCACCAGGAAGGAGGGCAGCTCCTGCAGGAACCAGGCGCAGCGCGCCGGCAGCCGACCCCGCGGCCGGCACAGCCGCTCCTCGTGCTTCCCGTAGCGGGACGGCACCCGCAGGTACAGCGAGAGCTGCAGCAGCGCCAGGGCGCCCAGCAGCGAGCTGAGGGCCAGCACCAGGCTGGGGAAGCACTGCATGCTCGGGGGCGGGCGGGGGCGCCGGGCAGCGCGGGGCACTGAGGCAGACAGCCCTCGGCCGGCGCCAGCCCCGGCCTTATTAGAGCCGCGGCCGTCACCCCGCCCCGCCGCGCTGCCTCCCATCGCCCGGGCTCGACAGAGGGCGCAGCCCCTCTCGCCGGGGCGGGCGAGGCGCCCCAGCCCGCCCCGAGGGGAGCTGTGACCCGCCGGGCCCCCATACGGCCCCTCTCTCAGCCGGCCAGGCGGGCGGCCCCTCCGCTGAGGCGCGGCCCGGGGGGTGACGGGCGGCCG
>NW_015090922.1:20103314-20172689 GCF_001431845.1 Calidris pugnax | reverse complement strand
GGGGCGCGCAGCTGACGGGCCCGCAGGTGTGGGTGCGTGGTTCTCCGCAGGAGGCGATTTCTCCCGGTAAGGTGGGAGTGGCGGCGTTTTCTTCCCCGCTGCCCCCGGGCAGGTGTTGTAAAGGGTTTGGCTCGTGGCGGTCCCGGTCTGGGTCGTGGTGTCACTTCTGGGTCAGCAGGCCCCAGGCCGTTGGCAGGCCGTGAAACGGTAACTGGGCCTGCCGTGCCTCTGTCACAGTGAATGCCACACCGGTGCTCGTCTGGGGGTCTGTCATGGGCTGGCTGAGCAGCCCGGTGGTAGCCGAGAGTGCCGCCGCTCCGTTTGCTTGCGGGTGGAGAGTAAAGGCAGAGAGATGCTAAAGGCCAGGTGAAATTAACAAACGTCTATACCTGTGGTAGGACGAGGGAAACCTTGTCCAAAACCTATGAGTCTGACAACTCCAGCTTCTATTTGGCATAACCAAGCCATGCTTAAACTTTCTAAGTGCCCCAAGTTTTAGTGAAGAGGATCCTAATGTAAGTACTAGCTTTGGGGTATGCTCAGAAAGCCTTTAGTCTCAACCACATGAAATAGTTTTGACAAGTTTACTTAAACTACAGTCCAGGAATTAGGCTTTTCTTTGCCTGTTTCCTCAGGGATCTTCATATGGTAAGGATTGTCAGGGCATTGAATTACTGCAGGAAGGCTCACAGAACATTAAAATGTTACTGGCCATTACGGCATATCACCTCAAGGCCATGAATTACAGTTGCATCCAACTCATTTTGCAGCTTCACTGGGAAAGCAGTTGAATCCAGCTCCACAAAGGATTGGACACCACACAAAGTGCTCTTGTGGAGAAGAGATGGAAATTGTTTTTTATTCAAGGTCTGAGTGATGAATGCACTAATCTAGGATGTGGGAGATTTGGGTTCAGTTGCCCCCTCTGTGTAGGGGGGTTCTCTTTCTGCAGAGGCTGGCCAAACCACCAGGCTACAGACTTTCCTGTAGTCCATGAGGCATTTGTACTGGTAGGTTGGCTATTCTATGGCACAGTTACAAAGGACCAGAGCTTTTTCAGCCATGGCCAATTTCTCCCTCATCCTTGCTGGGTGTTGTAGTCACAAAGGTCATGTTTATTGCAGTAAGTAAAACAGGTAAAGGCTTTTTTGGCCTCAGAGATGTGTGGCATATTATGGCTGTTAGCCACATCCCAGAGCACTCTTCCCCCACAGAAGATGCCTGTCTGCTTCCAAGCTGCCTGTTGGAGACAGCCTCTGGCACATACTGTCTCCCAGCTCCTCCTATAAAAGAGGGCTAGCTGGGCTGGCCCAGAAATGTGCCAGGTATGCTGGTCATAAAACAGTATAGATGATAGCAGGCTGGTGGCATTGGCACCTGTGTTCAAGCAACAGTTCATGGCTGTGAATCATCAGTGGAGAAAGGTGCCTGTAGGAAAGATTTTAGAAATGTAAGGTTAGGAAGAAGTACAGTCCAAAAGAAATGGCTCCCTAGCAAAACAGGTGGATATGAGCACCCAGCATCCATAATATGCAAGTTTCATGGGGAATTACTTCAAACTACCACTAGCCTGATCCCGTGGATTGAACACACATTAGCTATAGAAGCACATTAGGCTCATTCTTGGAGTGCATCTTCTGGTTTAGTTTCATCTGAAGGAGAACCAGTGACGGACTAGGACTATTTTATGAAGCAAACCAAAGCTCAGTAGTTAGTTGGGGATGATTGTGGGAATCACTTCAAAAGTATGCTTTGGATTCAAAGTAAAAATCTAAAGGAGGCACAGCATAAGACTAGATGGGGCTGTGGTCTCGAACACAGCACTGGTGGTTTCAGGTAGTCCCCTGCTTATCATCCTCTTGGTTGGATTCAAGCTGAAGGGTCTTAGTTCAACTCATTTACAGAGGAAGATGAAGAGGGTGGGAGTTCTTTTAATGTTTAAACAGTGAGCTAGTCACATAGAAACCATTTCTAGTCTGTGGAGAGAGAGAGGCACTTTCAAGGTGAGATTCATCTCACCCAAAGAGGTAATAAAACAGATAAATGAATCATAATGTAGAAAAGCCTGTTTCTCTCTGTTGGCTTTAAAAGTTGTCTAGACAAATGTATCAGGAGAACTGAATCCCACTCTTGCTATATAAGTTAGAGCTCTGAAGTAATATCTGTGAACAGACACTCCTCTAAGTTAAGTACCACGGTGTTTATGTTCATTGTTGGAAACATGCATGATTATTCATCACATTCAACTTCTGCACAATCTCCTCCTGAGAATTCCTTCTTCTTGCCTAAGTACCACATCAGGGATTGCGATGCGAAAGGTGAAAGCAGTGCGGCAGAAGCATTCTTTGTATACATCAGTGGGTTTTGAGAAGGCGGCTAGATGCAGTGCTGAATCGTTTGTGTAGAATCACCAAAACTACATTTTAAACCAAACTTTAGTTTTCCCTAGGTTGTGTATGTGGATGTTCGTTTCACTAGCCCAAAGGAGCACAAGGTAGTAATGAATCTTGCCCTGGAATTATCTCAAGCCAGCATGAGCAAGCTACAGAACATGGGCCATTTAATTCAGACTTTTTCTCCTTCAGTAAATTACATATATTCTGAATGCTTTTTTTTATGTGTCAACAGTAAATAATTCATTGGGAGTATTTGTTGGAAAAAAAAATTCATCAGTAAAGTGTTCACAGGCCAGCTCAATTTGAAGGGAGACGGGAAAAACATAGTCTAAGCCCAGTTTGCATATCAGATAAAACTTCAGAACTCTTGGCTTATTTTATCTTTGAATAGAAAAATCCAAGTCTTCTGCACACTTGAATTGTACAAAATGTTCAGGAGATACAAAATGAGGTATGTCAGAGGTATAAATTTGTAAATAGGAATCATCTGGAGAAAAACTGTGGGTCATATAAATCTAGAGGTCTGTGGATTTAAGAGGTTTTGCAGAAGAAAATTATAGATGGAAATCAAGGTGGTTTTGTACTACTGCAGCTCTCTTCCCTGAGTTCAGGAGTTAGCCAAGAATCGGTATGGCCAACTGCAGAATCTCAGGATGGCTGGAGCGTTGCCACAGCACAGCCTGCCTTCTTTTGACATACCTGTGCCTCATCTGATCCCTTGGTGCACGTCTCTGCTCTGGTAGCTCTGGGTGGGAACAGAATGGTTCTGTTTGATTGCCTTTCTACTGTCCAGAGAAACTTCTTATCTGAGAGTTCTGTAAACCAGAATCAGAGCACAGTAGAAGTAAAAAGTGATCTGTCACTTTTACCAAAAGAACCTGGAGCTTGGGTGTAGAGAGTACTATTAGTTCTTTCAGTTGCACATATAATCCTTAGGAAGGGTTGCAGGATTAAGTTCTGAATGAGAACGCTCAGAAAGATGGCTAGTTGCGTAATATAGTTCCTTAGATCTCTCATAAGTTTATATGCACTGGTGCAATTTTGAACAACTCTCTTTCCAGTGCTGACATGAGTGTAGCTACACCAAAGTTAAGAAACATTGGGAGCCATTGGCTGCTATTGACACTTTGTTTTACACCATATGTACCCTGCACTGAATAAGAAACTGTTCATTTCCTTATGGTTCATTTCCTATTGTATTATCCTTTTTAATGCCGCAAGAGCACAGAGTTAATAATCCAATAGAGACATTTTCCTCTCAGTCACAAGTAGTCTTTTACTACTTAGCAGGAATTGTCATCTACTGACATAAGAAGCTGCATGACTGTCACTTTCATAAGTTAGATCCAGCAGGTGAAATTTAAAACATTTTTTAAAAGAGAAAATTATTTTCATTTTCCTGTAGCCAAAGATGGTGGTGCATAGAAAGAGTAGGAACCAAACAACATATGGTTAGTAAAACTACATTTTTAAAGGCCTGTTCTGTGACTTGTGCAAGCAACTGTAGACAAGCAATTAGAACTGTAGAAGCGTGCATTAATTTGGCTTGTGAAATTTAATAAATAAGCTGCTGCTTTTGTTTGTACTCCTAACACTGATGGAAGCGTGAGGCTAGGTCTTGAGGAAGACAGGGCAGATTACTCCAGCGTATGTAAAGAAGGAGGAAGGAATTTCTTGCAGGATTAACTTTAACCTAATGCACACAGAGTTTTGCAGCAACTTATTTTTAATAGTGTGTTCACATCATTACTGGCATGAATGTAAAAACTATGACAAACAAAAGCCCTTGAACAATAGGGAGAGACTTAACATTTTAAGGCTGGCTTTCCTTTTACTTTGGATTTTCTTGATCAGCATCTATATAAATCAGCCACGAGTTTGGAATCTGACTCCTGGTTCTTTCCCTTAATTCATCTTATTTTATCTAGTGACATTCTTGCTGTGTTGTGTGGTTTGCATGTTCCGATCCCTGAGAACACAGTTTGTTTAGCAGAGAAGGAAGATACCTTTACACCCACACTGCCCCACCTATTCCAGTTTGTTAGCAGTAAAACGTCCTAAACACTGAATGTTACAAGATGAGGAAACACACTCAAGTTAACTGTCTGACTTACTGAAGCTGAGCCAGAGAATCACAGAATGAAAAGCAGGGGGAGCTTGAGGAGCACAAGAGAATCTTCCTCATCTGGTGTCTGGTGTAAAGCACTGAGTCCACACAGCACAGAACTGCAGTTTCTGTGCTCACTACAAGCTGGGATGTTGTTGTTGCAGTTTATCCTGCAAAATTAGCTATAAACTCTAAAATATTTCTCTTGATCAGTGTAAACCGCGTATTTTCAAAGACTTCTTGCTTGGCATGTCCCAGACGGGAAGACCACCTCCTGGCACATTTCATGTGAACACTCCAAAGCTTGGGGGTGCTAGAGCAGCTCAAAGAAAATGTCACTGCTTTTTTTACGTGGTTAGTTACTTTCTTTTCAGAAACAGTTGATTGTTGGCTGACCTTTTCAAAAGGCTTTGAGCAAGCACCAAACTTGGACAACTGCAGACTGTATGGTTAGAGCTGGCAAATTTATAAGCAACCTAAGATGTGGCCTAACAACCATTAATGTTTTTTTTTATTTTTCCCCCTACCTGCCATATATGGAAGTAATAAATGAGACAGAGCAGCCCCTATACTGCTGCGTTTTCCTGACTGAATTCCAGCACCAGGGGTTGCCACTGTACCACTGTTGTTGCCTGCCCAGCCTATGATTCAGGGGTGTGGGTGGTCTGAGCCAGCAGTGCGTGCACCTCGTGGAAACTCAGGCTGTGCTGGTCAGATGCCTTCCCTGGATGTGCTAGGCCTCTTCCTGTTAAAGTCAGGGACCTGCCTGGAGTGTGCCACCGCTTCCAGCTGATGCAAATGGATTTCTCCTCCATGGAAATGGAGAGTCCAGGAAGGGGACACGACCTGGACAAAATTGGGCTGGTGTCCTGATACAGAGTTGGCTGGGTAGTGAACTCTAAGTACCGAGGTCCTGCAGATACCTATTTATGCCTCAGTTGCCTTTGTAGGGCCTGTTTCTAACCATGTAAATTAGACGGAGTTTGAGTTCCGAGCTCTTAGGATGGTTAGCAAGTTCTGAACCAGGAAATGTGATGAATACTTTAAGTTTGTGGCTTACCAAACATCTAGCAATTGTTTTATGTAACTGGAAGACATGGAAAGTTTTCTTTCCTCACTAACAAGCATGCACCTTCCTAGCTGGCTGTGCTGGTTCATTTTGCCTGTTTGCTCTGCACTGAGGCAGCAGTCCCACTTTGTCTTCTCTGAGGCACTCCAGTATCCAAATTACCTCCTGAAGGCTCTCCATATCTAAGGCCACTCTACAGGTGGAGTCTGAACTGCAGCAATCCTCCGATGCTAGAAAACTGTAGATAGCCTGCAATAAACCAAGGAAGCCCAAGCCCTTATGCACAGGAAGACAGAGTAGGCTGCTTGGGCTGGTTCAGTGTGATGTATCTTGAACTTTCAGAACTGTGATTGCACAGCAATATTAGTGTTCTGCCTGACAGTACTTTACAACAAGTCAACTCTAAATTGGGCCCTTGAGACAAAGGCAGCTAACAGTATCCTGGGCTGCATGAGAAGTGTTGCCAGCAGGTGGAGGGAGGTGATCCTTCCCCTCAGCACTAGTGAGGTCATGCCTGGAGGCAGTGTAAGTGAGACACAGACATACTGGATGGAGAGTGTCCAGCAAAGGGCCACAGAGATGGTTAGAAGAAATTGGAGCACCTCTTCCATGAAGAAAGGCTGAGAGAACTGGAACTGTTCAGCCTGGAGAGGAGAAGGCTCAGAGATGGTTCTCATCAGTATCTGAAGGGAGGGTGTAAAGAGGATGGAGCCAGGTGCTTTCCAGTGGCGCCCAGTGACAGAACCAGAGGCAATGGGCACAAACTGAAACACAGGAGGTTCCATCTGAATATCAGGGAACACTTTCTCACTGTGAGGGTGACCAAGCACTGGCACAGATTTCCCAGAGAGGTTGTGGAGTCTGCGTCCTTGTAGACAGATATTCAAAAGCTGTCTGGATTTGTTATTAGATTATGTAAGGAAGTTTATTGTGGTCAAGTAATCAGGTGAATTGTTGCATGATTATGGTTATATACTTACTTGTAAATAATTTAATGTGTGTAATTTAAATAGGGCAGAGATGACAGTAAAGATTGTGCAGTGTAGAAGTGGGAAAAACAGTCTTCTTTGACATGGTCTGCTAGCAGATGATATCCTTGATTATACCTCAGATTGTTTCTTGGTGTATTTTGTTATCCTCACAGTTTGTTTTAATTTTGGCTCAGTTACTATTTGGAACTGATCTAGTAACAGGACACCACATGTTGCTGTGTTGTGCCTTCTAAAAGCCTGGCTGGAGAATCACTATTTGCCAATTTCTAACTTTCACTTCTGCCAAGATAATAAGCAATGGATAGACCCTTATGAAAGTGTCATGCAGAATGAGAATCAGTTGTGTCTGGCAGTTACAGTAAGAATCTGAGTAACGTGCCATCTGGGCAATAAATGGCACCCAGACCCTTGTGTTACCTTTATACAAAAATCTGAAAAATGCAATTAGATTTCTGTCATTACAACTGAATATCTACAGTCCAATGTCTGAGGTGCCAGCAGGAACTGGAGGAGAGACACAAGGAGAGCTGGTCATGGGCTGAGCAGAGAGCAGTGGCTGCTAGATCTGCAAGGGGTAAATATGAGGAAGGAAAGGTGTGTGATGTGGGGCAGAGCGTCTGTGTACTGAACATATGATTAGATATGTTTGTGGATTCAAACAGAATGTTTGAAGTACCTGGTATGAAATGCTTAGTAGAGGGTTACCAGGTGATGTGATGTAGCCAAAAGGATTGTTTTCTGAAGTGTAAGCTAACACTGAGCACTATGACTTTTTCTTATGTATATGTCTATGTTTTTCATATTTTAATCAGCATAGTGTCTGTTTAACATGTGCTTAATCTCTGTTTGCTACATGCCTTCTCCCCAGTCCCATAAATTCATCATAAATTCCTTGGGATTACTTGAAAGACTCCTCTTGACTTCAGAAAGGTTGGATATGGCCTTTTCTTAGATTTCAAAGGCATGTTATACTAGCCATTGGCTACCATTTTGTGTTAGATTTAATCAGTACCATTTGAGAGGAGACCCTGGGGACATGTATTTTTTCATATTGTTTCTTCAGACTTTGCTGTTGTTCTAAGTATATGCTTGAGCAGACAATAGAAGTTTAGCAAGAGAAAGAATGGTTCAATATTTTACCCAGCACTTGGGAGACCTACATTCACTTCTCAGATCTGCCAGAAACTCCCCAGGTAGTTTTGAGCAAGTTATTCAGTCATTTTTTCCCTTAGTCCCTGCTTTGTGAAATGGTAATTATAGCACTCTATTAGGTCACAATTCCCTAGTTTGTAAGAAGGCTAGTGTGTTCAGGACTACGAATTTCTTGAACACTACAATACTGTGAGCTACTTGCTTAAAATAGACCACAAGGAACTAAAATGAAGGAAGTGTACATCACCAGCCCTGCAAGACCTTGTCATTAGCAGCAGTGCTTCATGGCACAGCCCGTATATGTGCTTTGGTGCACAAAGCAAGCTGTACCAGTGATGAAGCATTTCTGACTTCACAGTCTGTGGGGCTGACATATTCCTGGCATGACCTTAAACAACATGGGCCACACTGATTTTATGAGTGTGCTATTGAAACATAATTATTTTCTTTTACTTCTGGCAGTATTCTTTTCAGAATACTTTGTCATTTTTCTTACTTATGTTATAAGCAGCTTTGGTTGTTCTTCTATTTCAGCATTTCCCTTCTATGTGCTTGCAAGCGTGATATACCAGTAGCAGTAACAGAGGGGCCGTAGTACAGTTTACCTCTGTTTTGCCAAGATGCTCTGATCATCGTACAGGAGGTAGAAATCTCTATGTTCACTACTTTAAGCATTTGATTGCTTTCTGGTTGCTTCCTTTCTGGGTCTGCTGAGCCTTTAAGGATTTGGGAACCACAAACTGCCCCAACTCTTGCGGAGGCCCTTCTAACTGACACTGACATGCTATGCTCCCTGCAACCATGCTGCAGAGCCCTAGGTAAGGTTCACTGCTCTATTCCTTTCACTAAGCCCCAAGGACTTGTAGCAAAGGAAGGAAAAGGAGGAGGAAGCATGTGAACCAAAAATTGCATCTCTGGAGTAGTAGCTTTAGAGTCACATTGTCGCCTGTAAGCAGATTTCTTCCCCTGTAAAAGGTGGTTGCCAACAGCCATCCCCAGAGGCTTGGTTTAGCTTGAACCACTGAGCAGAGCTGGGAGGCCCTTCCTGCTAAGCCTCGCCTTGGGTCACAGTGGTGGGATCTGTGGCTTTCCTCCATCATCTCCCTATCAGCTGTGTTCTCCCTCACAGTGAGCTTATAAGCCTGGTCCAAAACCAACACAGCTCAACAGCACACTGAGACTTGGCATGTGCTCAGGGAAGAGAAAGGACATGACCTCTTCTTGGGGGTATTCTAGCAACATTTTCTTTAAGTTGTATCTCTTCCATGGTTGGAGACTGAGACTTGCTTCTTGGGAATACTTAAATCTAGGCTGTGTTTTGGATATACGGCATTTGCCATTCTCTTGAAGATTCACATACATTTGTTGAAGTTAGATGATTGTTATCATTAACTAGAGCTAAAATCAAAATGTATGACTTTTATTAAAAGAATTAGAATAAGATCAACATGATTCTGGCAGAATTAGAAGACGACTGTAGCTGAAGTGCAGACCTACATAAAGAAAAAGAACAAGCTGAGAATATTTTCAATTGGTGTCAGTGACAGCAGAGAAGAAACCTTGCCTGCTTTAAGCCATATGCCAAGTCCTGTAACTTAGAAGTTCTACATATTGGCAAGCATACAGAACTCATACACTTTATAACTTAGCAAATGTCTACTTACAGCTTTGTAGAAACTAAAAAAATGTCTAATTGTAATAACAAGTGGAATATGGATTCAAATGGACTAAAATTAAATTTCTAAAACTAGAACGAGCACTTAAACTGGTGCCTACCCAGGAAAAAATTAGTTTTTCTTAGGAAAACATGCTGAATTTCTGTATTATATAGCAAAGCAGCGTGCATTTTTAAAAATGCACAGGCAATTCAACATATATGAAAATGTGTTTCTGGTGCGTTTAATATAAATCCTATCAGTCCCATTGAATTAATCTAATTGTTTGCTGTTATCAAGTGAGTCGCTGACTGACCTCTGGTCTTGCTGTATTGACTTGGTATGAAACCATGCCTTTTCCTTGCTATAAGACTGAACTGGATATGGAAACATATGGACAGGCACAGAGTGGCTGTTCAGTCACCAGCCAGCTGTCTGACTACGTATGTCAGCTGTAGTTTAGTTAATGCACATAGCTAATAGATAGCTTCTGGTTGCATTAGCAACTAAATGAGAACTGATCTGCACACAGGATAGAATATAAACTGGAACCAGTTCATTACTCTGGTATTAGAAGACTATGATTGGAAGCCTTTGTGAAAAAGATCCGATTTAAACATCACATTCTGACTTGAACACTGAAAAAGACAAATGTTTTCATGTAGAACTAACTGAGCTGCCACAAAGGCAATCAGCACAATTAGCATCAACAAAGCCACAGTAACTGAACTTGCTGTTGTTGCTTGAGAACAAAGTGCCTTGTTGGAACTAGTGTTAGAAGTAGCAGGTTGCTTTCAGCGTTGACCTGCTGCCTGTTGAGGAGGGATGGAAGCACCCACACTGCTGTCACACACCATAGGCATTTGGGAAACTCCATGAGAAGGCTGAGAAAGATGCTACTTCATTTCCAGGCATGGGATGGAGACTGTTCAGCCATTTGATGGATATCAGGTATATTCAGCCTGCTGGGAAGGACTCGATGTTTGGAGAATTGGCCAGCAAATTTTAAAAAGTTTCTGAAGAGAATACAAGTAATCTAAATTATGAAATTGGAACACATTTTACTATATTTCAGTGGGGATTGGCACCAGGACGAAACATTGCCAGGTGAAAACTGCCAGCTGTAAAACATGGAGGTCCTTTCTCTATTTAACAAACTAGTTTTAAGAATTTTCTGTGAGGGAAAAGACATTCATTTTCACTCCACCTCATCCTCAGAAAGGCTGGTATCTTTCTCAAAATGAATTTTTGAATTATTTTATTTTACCATTTTTTAATTAAAATATTTTGGTTTTCCTGAAACTGGAGGGAAATATATTGTTTTTCCCATGAGTGATGACCCCAAAAGTGCTGAACATTTTACCTGTTCTTAGGCAGATACCAAGAAGGAAAAATATAGGAAGGAAGAGAATAGGAAAATGTTGGCAACATTAAGCAGAGGTTTTATTTTTGGCACTGCTTATAATGGTTTTGGAATAGCGGGAACAAGCTGGGTCTATTTATCGCCTTTTCCAATATGCTTATTTTATTTTACTTTGGCAAATTAGTTTCTTCATCCATGTTATAACATGAACATCTGAATGGAGAAGAGATACTGCTGAAACATTATAGGCAACTAAAAAGGAACACAGTAGTAACTGTAGATTGTTTTTTCCTGTAGGGGGAAAAAAAAAAAAAAAAGACTTTTACTGATATTGTCCCTTTTTTTTCCAATTTGACCCATATTTTTTCTCAAAATGATTGGAAAGAACTTTGCCACTTTGTTAGGAGTTGAAAGCAAAATATGTAAAAATGTCATGCTGATGTATATCCCAGCTTAAGCAACTGCTGCTACAATTATTCCTGCCTCTGCCATTCCGCAAGGGGTGGCCTGCCTAATCACATTGTTCTGGCACAGCCTGGGCTTGAATGTCCCACTTTTCTCGAACATTATTGGTATATGCCAAAGAGCTCATGGAGGAACTTACAGAGGATCAGACTCTATCCTAACAACTTGTTGAGGGGTCTTTCCATGGAGACATACCTCCCCATTGACTTCTTCCCAGCAGTCACAGAATGATAAAATATATCAAGAGTGATAAACAATATGTGGGAAAAACCACTCCCGAAATGCACCAGGTGTTGTGACAAAGCCAGTGAAGTGCATTAAGTTTGTACAAAAAAAAATAATGATAATGTCATCTAGTTGTCATCATCAGAACATCTCCAGGAGAACTCATCTGACAAAGGAGTGTTAAATTAGGGCACATAACAATGGTACAAGAAGTTTGCCAGGAGATTTAACTGGAAAAATGCCTTTCCATTTTCAGGCACTCCCCACAATGGCAAGAGCAAAAAGAAATTGAATTCCCAAACTGAAAAAAATTAAAGGAAAATAGCATTTTATCTATGCTGGCAGTTGGTTAACATTGTTATGCCATGTAACTATGTGGTTTCTCTGTTCTGGTAACCCCTGCCTGGGCATGGCCTGCATAGAAATGTTTGTTGATCTCATGAGTCATTCCCAGGAGATGGCAAACATGACTAAAAGACTGGAAGACAACACACATGCTACAGGATGGGAATGAAAAGAACTGTAGGATGATTGAAAAGCTGTCAAGAGAATATCTGTGCTGTGACTATGCAGGGAAAAGGACGTGAAGGAAAGATGCAGAACATGATCACAGCAGCCTTTTGCTCCTGTTCCTCCATGGCTGCTGTTCCTGTGCAGGGAATCTTTTGGAATCCCTTGTAGAGCTGAGGGGAGACAGTTGTCTCACTGGTCCCAGCCCTAAGACAAGGAGACCAGTAATGGTCCCCCTGGCATATAACTACCATTCTCCATTACACACGTACCATAGCACTTTTGTAAGCTGTGCAATAGTTTGCTTGGCTCAGCGTTGACATTGTCTTGCTATTTATGAAATCAATAAAAGCTTTTTGTTTATTGAGCATATGTTCTTGGTTAAAAGGTTTATTGAAGCACACTCGTCCTTCATAAAACATGTGGATGTCTTTTGGGACGGACAGTCAAATTTTTAATGTCACAGGAGGTCACATTCAATTACAAATACCATAGCATATTAACAACACATGTACAGCAGCTTCAAAATTGATAGTGTGCCATTATTAAAGTCCATTAAAAGGGTTGGAGGTTTTTTGTGAATTGATCCCTGAAGATGCACTGGGTCGCATTTAATGCCCCTGCACCCTGCTTTTGAAGATAAAGGCTTGCCCAACTGATGGAGGCAGTGAGCAGTCACCTCTCCTTTCCTTCTGTACTCTGCTGGGAAGAGCTTTCTGCTATTCTGCCACCCACCGAGTAGGCATTTGCCTTTAGAAACTTCTAAAACACAATATGCATTGGTAAGACAAGGCAGAAGTTTCTCAAATGCTTCAAGCCATGCCCTGACATGTTTCCATTTTTCTTTCCCTCTTCCAGAATTCATGGTTATTTGCCAAACATTGGTACTGTAGCTCAGAAGATATTTTTCTCAGATTTCCACTCACTGAAAAACCTATCACCCTGAGAGCAGATAAAATCAGAGTTCTCAAAATAACAGTGCTATTAACGTGCCATTTAATGTCTACGATGTGGGGCTGTGGAAAGTGGGGGGATGCAATATTTATGCAACCAAATGAGTTTTGAAACATCTTGGCATCAGAGACTATTCCAGTACTTTGTAGACCATGTAGCTTAAAGCAATTCAGGGAGAGAAATATGGAAACATGTTTTCAGGTTCAGTTCCACATTTCAGCAAAAGAGAAGAAAATGAAGAGAAAAAACTAGTCGACTTAAGTCGATTATGCATTTTAAAACAATGTTTTAATTTAAAATCTGAAAAAAATAGTATTAATAATAAAGCTGGTTAAATCTACAAAGCATAATCTAATGTAGTGTTCAAATTTTACCAAAAAAAAATCTTATTTTGCCTAGTTTTTGTTTTGTTGAAAAAGAAAAGCCACTAATCACTAATTTGTACAGCTCTATCTGAGGCTGGCTGCTGTATGACATTTCCTGTTCTCTTTGTTTCAGTTTCAACACCTTTTTTGTACTTTCATACATTCCATCTTATTATCTCCATTTCATTCCTCACATTTCCTTTCAGATTAAAAAAATTATTTCATTTTACTTACTTTGAATCTAGCAGTGAAAGATGGTAAGAAGATATTTTATATAGAATCATAGAATGGTTCAGGTTGAAAGGGACCTTCATCGAGTTCCAACCCCCCTGCCATGGGCAGGGACACTTCCAACTAGATCAGGGGCTCAAAGCCCCATCCGGCCTGGCCTTGAACATCGCCAAGTTATACACACATTCAGCCATGGTGTCACTGAATTTCCATTTCTGTTAGTAGTACAATCAATTGAAACATCACCACATTCTTGCATTTTTCTTTATGGAAGAAAGAAAAGGAATGTTACAGCAGAAAGGTTCACATTTTAATAAGAGCTGGATGAAAACCAGGACTTCCATTGTGCCACAAAAAAAAAAAAAAAGTAATATAAATTGTTTTTATTTCAATTTTTAAATAAGTTTTCAGTTTAATTTCAGTTCCAGGACAGAATTTATTTGCTTTATGTATCAGTGGCTAGTAATAGTGAGTTTTACATTAGAAAAATAAACTTGGGTTTATTTTGGATTTGTGAAGACTTTTTTTCCTTACCTTAGCATTGTCAGTATGGACTGAATAGGGTTGCTTTTTGTATTTTTCCATGCTCTACACTCTTTTGAAAAGCATCAAGGAAATGGTCTTTTTTTGAAAGACTGGCATGTAAGGGTCACTGTTACGCGTCAAAAGTTAAATAAACTCCTCTTCCACATAGAAGTTTAATTTTTCTAATTACAGTAATTTCTGTGATGTGTACAGTTGGATGCTGAAATAAGGTTTGGGATGACTTCCTAGCTCTAGCAGATGTTAAATATAGGAAGATGTTACATCTTTTGTTTGTTTGTGAAATTACAGTGATTTTAAAAGTATTTTTTTTTGGATTCTTAGAAAACTCTGAGAAAATCTGACCTGAGTCCAGCAAGGATACCCGAGTGGGAGGAGGTGTCAGTGTACTTCAGCCTTGTATTCCTGTTGCCTGCAGCAGTGACTTGTGAAATGCATGTACCTACAACACGCTGGCTCCTGTGGAAACCCTGCTGACTCCCTCCCTGTGAACCTCTCGGTGGGTCGCCTTTCCGGGGCACTGGGGGGCCCCAGGGCAGCCCAGGCCTGAGGTGCGGGGACAGATAATGCAGTGACAACAGCCCTCCATGCTGGCCAATGAACACTGGGGACTCTTGGATCTGGGGCACCCTGGTAGCCAAGCTGTCCTAGACCCATGTGGCTATAATCCCCCTTTGATGAGAATATTTTAAAGTCGATATTCCATCCTATGTCAGAAGGAAACAGGCTCCCCCAACAAAAAAAAAAATTGCCTCTTTCTGGTTATCCCTATTAAAGATGTTGAAAGGAGCGTAGGACAGCAACACACTGTAGTCCCAATGGGTACCAGTGAGAAGCAGGTACCTAACCACTTGAGGTGCCTTGGAAAATCCCAGACAATTCCAAAATCAAGCAATACTCAGCTGTCATCACACATTCCAGCAAAGACTGTGTGTCTCTCATTTGCAGGCTCCAGACTGTCTGTAAAAATTTGTGTGTCTCTTTTTAGCATGGGAACAGTGCTTCAAGGAACAACGACACGTTCCTGGGGCATTACAAAGTAAAACCCTTGCTGCTCTGAATGCGCCCGTGGCCTGAAATGTGGGGACAACAGATCTGGCTGAAGATAGGTTCATACTCTGGGTGTCAAAATGTTTCTCAAGGACTGGGCTTCCTGTTCAAGCTTTTGCTGTATTCCCTGCTTTGCATTTTGCCACTCATTTTTTCCATTCTTCTGCTGCTAACTATTTTTCATTAAGATCTAGTCAGCAGGAACCTACCCTGCTTCAACTTTACAAGAATTTTGACAATTGAAATTCATCCCATCATGTGTTTCAAAGCAAATCTCAACAATTCTTCATCTATTTGCAGCTGTGAATTGCCGAGACATCTGACCCAAATTATGGCTTCAGCTGGCAAGAACAGGAATTCGCTCAATGCAAATCAATTGCTTCCAAAGATTTTGTCGTCCATGCAATATTCTTACATGCAAGTTTGAAGACCAGATTGGTAAGAACTCTTTGTTATCATTTATTACCAACTAAAGACAGTGATTTCCTGCACTATTTTCAAAACAGATGGAAAATTAATTTCCCTGAAATTTCAGTTTTTAATGGGAACGTATCAATTATGCTGCAAAATTTCAAAAGAATAATATTGGAATGACTTGAAATGAAAATGGGAGATTGCAGCCCAAATCTCACAATTTATTTTCAGCCCTCTCATTTCCCTTTCATTGTTACATTGCAATTTTTTTTATGTCAGAAGTGCTGTCATAAGGAAGTTTCTGTCTTTGCATACAATTTTCTCTTTCCAAATTTTTATTCTGGCTTTTGTTTATTCATTTAAATTTTGACTTTTCATCCTGAATTAGAATGAAAACAAGATTCAAAATGCAAGAATTTGTCTTGAGATTGAATTACTTTCACCAGCTCAGACTTTGATCACAGCTGAATCATTGCATCAGATTCCAAAGAACAGACTGCTGTTCATCTCCGTCAGATGTACTATCTTCATCTCAGGCTCTCTGAAGCTGGGTTAGTACCCATCTGCCATACTGAGCAACTTTTGGTGAGACCACATGTGCCTCCAGGCAGGTGGAGTGCAATTATAGCTCGTCACTGATTTCAGCACTAGGGCACCCTCTACCAGCTTTTTCTTAGAAACCCCATATTCCAGCTCTCCCAGGAACTGAAACTACTGGCACAGGTCACTCAGTGCCTCTTCTTGCCTAGTCTCATTCCTAAGAGATCCACCTATGCATGGGAACTTGCATCTTGCCACTTATTTCCTCCAGGATAACAGAGTAAGAAAAGATACAAGGCAGGTGCAACAAAGGATGCCTTAGACACTTTAATATCCTAAGAAATTATATATGAAAGTATCCTGAGCTGTAGTGTCCCCGCAGCAGGCCTCATCCCTGTATGTCTGAGGCAGCAAACACAGCAAGAGCTGTGACAGAGACCTTGCTGTACTGTAAAGCCCCACTTACATCTCCTGTGAATACACACAAGCTCACTGCAAAGTAAACACAGTTCTGCAGTGACTGTTCAGACCCTCAGGGTTTGACTGTGTCCTACATCTCTTTTTTTATTAGCATCTCAGTGTCTCGATATTTTGTCCTGGGTTTCCACAGAACAGTTCACATCTTGCTCAGAAGCTGTGCTTTGTGGCAGCAAACAACTCTTAACAACACCTTGTAAAGTCTTTTGAAAGCAATACTGTCAGATGCACTTCATTAGCTGCCCTGACAGCTGTAGCCTTAGCAATAGACTTGATCCATCTGCCATAAATACTAATGTGAACAGGGAAGGAGCTACTACAGTGTGCAGCCACAGTGAGACAGGGTTGCTGGGAGGCCACTATGGCCAAAGATGGAGTAATATGAACATCGACATTTCTTGCTCTTTGCTCCCTTCAAGTCAGGATATCATTTGAGGTTAGAGGAAACCAGGAAGTACAGGAAGGTTGGGATGCAGATCCCTAAACATAGGTGTCTACTGGTGTTTTACACATAGGCTTGTACAGGGCAAAGAGACATAGGGTTTTATATGTCTCTCTCCCTCTCTAATGTGCCTGCCTAATGTCCCATGTGGCTTTAATCCATCTGCACCCAACTCTAGCCACACGCCATCCCTGATGCTTTCACAGCATGAATCCTCCACCAGTGATAATGGCCTCCTTGTGCCAGATCAGGTGCTCATCAATACTCTCCCTGCCTCTGCAGGATCAGACCTTTCCACATCATGGGTTATCTGCCAAGGATCATCATTCAAATAACAAACTGGTTGTGGCTGGCACAACGAATGGTATTTGGTGACACCACTTGCATTTCTCTCTCCAACCCACCTCAGTGTTTCTGAGTGCCTACTTTGAAGCATGTAGTTATTCTCAAACCTATTTCAGAAAAAAAACCAGTTACACTAAGCAAGGATTTAAGAGCTATTAATTTACTTGTTGCTGCAATTATAAGGTTTAAAATTAATTTACTCAAGCAAATCCTTGTACCAACACGTCAGCATCATGTTTTAGCCAACAACTGGTGCCACGTCTTATCTAGATCTCCAAGGCAAATTTCCAGCATGTTATTTAGGAGTGAAGGAGTTGCTACATGGAAGAAGGTCCAGAGTCCCTTGGCCTGCAACAGCAGCTGGTGTTGGGTGCATAAGAGAAACCTTGCAATTGGCACTGCTCACGCCCACCCAGGGCTTCTCTTGACACATAAGATACGAGGTCTGTTTTCAATGGCAAGGCCCAAGGAAGCTGCTTCAGAAACATCTCTTGTGATCAATGTTAATGAAAGTATTCTCCACATGTGTCCACTCAGTATCTGATTTCTGTATGAGTTGTTAGTCTGAGTGACAACTGTCTTGGCAGAGGGTTATGACTCTGAGTTTAGGAGCAGGGAATCAAGGATGTGTTTGGTCTCACCATGCCCTGAGAAGGATATGCTCAGGTGTTTTTTTTTGATGGGTCTGAAGATGGGATAGGGGTGATATTTGTTTCTGGATTTTACCTAGTTTTACTTGTCCAATCAATGTATTATGGGACTTGTCTCTATACTTAAAGCCCGACAACTCGAAATTATACAGGCTGAAGAGAATGATAGCTGCTGTGCGTGTCAAGACAGTGGTGATGCTGGAGATTAGTGACTGTAAACCGTTCTAGTTTCAGTAGTTTGTCTGAGGCTTGACAGCTGGCTTCTTTTTGGTCTCTGTAAAAAGTGTCTTGTGAACAATTCAAAGTGTGGGTCTCTGCATATATATCTTTTTAGAGAGAGACTCTTCTTTTCATAGTGCATGTACCAAGAGATGATAGTTTTATGTTTTGTGCCAGAGGTGCACTTGGGTAAAAACAATTACACTGACTGCTTTACTGAGTAGGGAAGGGAAGTTTTTATAGTTGTGGTGTAGAGATTGCAGCTTTAGCTTGATTTGATTTCTGTTCAGGAAGTTATTCAAGGTTGTTTACTGGTGTTTTGAGTTCCTCTTTTGATCAACATAATCTTTTCTTTAATTAATGTTTATGTTTCTTCCATAGGGATAATTTGTTCTTTTGGCGAATTGTTTAATGACTGACCTTTTATTCTGGCGCAGTGATTTGAAACGCTCTTAACTGGATGTTAAACGGGAAACATTTGGAACTGCATCCTCTCTGCTCAGAGATTTAGTCTTGGCTGATGTTTGATGACATTTCTACCCTGAGGAAAGACAGTATAGCTCAGAGTTTTAGTGCCACTCTCTTTGTGGCCCATTGGACAGGTTTTAATGCAATGGTAGATAATTTATTTTCTGTCTTTGTTGTCTCTAACAGAGCTGTAGGTAATAGTTTGAACTGGTACTTTATAGCTTGTGTTTTCTTTCAAACCTTTCCTCCCATGACTTTCTAAGACTCACCTTATATAAAACATGTAATTGTGGTACTGTTGGGATTTCTCCTAAAGACATGGGTTTGCTTTGAGGAATGGCTTTTCCCCAGTGCTGGGAAGTAGGAAAGAGTATATTAATTTTCTGTAAGCAACACATGGACTGGACAGCCCTGGGTCTTTGCCACTGGGTGGAGAAGATCTGGGATCCACAGATCTAAAAAAAAAAAAACCCTTTTGATGTGACCTTAGACACTACCAAGAATACAAAACAGCTAAAAACAATCTTATAGGAGATGTGGGATGACAAAGTTTGGGGTAAGTGGTCTGGCCTTGGCTCCTGAGCCCCCCAGATTTCTGCACGAGCTCCCTTCTGCCTTGCTCTGGGCTAAAGTGTGGGACACAGAAGGCAAATGGCAGTGTCAAGGGCCTTGGGAGATCAGCTCTTCTTGGACATATATTTTGTAGAACATGTGTTCACTGCTGACTTGTCAAATCTCATCAAGATCCTCACAGTACCTCAGCTTTGGACCTGTAAAGATTGGACAGAAATTGATTCTCTCCTCATTGACCCTTGACTCAAGCAGCTGTGTTCCTGGGATGGCACCCAGCACTAGTGGTTTGCCACTTGAGTTTCACAAGATCTGTTAGTCTCTTTTTTCAGGCCATATGAAAGAGACTTGGAGAAAAGTTTTGCCACTTAGTTATGACCAGGCCTTTATCCTGAGGCTTAAGGAGAGATAAAGGAACCTCTGGGGGATGAAGCAGTGGAGGGTTTTGTCCCTTCTCTGGTTGTCATCTTTAGGCGAAAAATTTGGCAAATAGACTGCAAACTGTCTGTGGTTTGGCTATGAAACCTCATCATTCCTCCTTTGTTCTCAGCTGGGTTTTCTCTCTGGAGCATGAAGCTTTTGCCTACAACACAGCCTGGTTCTTCCCCCAGGCTGATTTCTGTTGATGGGGGATGTGTTTTGATTATAGAGATTGAGGGTTCTTGGTCTGAATTCCAGGTGCTTTTGGAGAAAAGACTGCATTTGTCTCGTGTGTTCAGTAATTGTAAAACGGCTAGAAAATAAGACAGCACTTGGCTCTCGCTGAGTTATTACAGTCTCTTTTTAACTGAGTCTTGGTTAGGAATATTGTGAAATTGCCTTTCTGGTCTTTTCATATTGCTCATTTTAGGCTGCATCTGAGTAAGCGAAGGTATCAGAAGAGGGTATCTGAAGAAGTCACTATCAGCTGCAAAGGAGAAAGCTTTCACTCTAAAATAGGCAAAGAATGAGTTAGAAATTACTCAGATAATTTGTAAGTTTTCAAATGGACTAGGGCTGATAAACCTCAGCCTGAGCCCCTGAAGACTTGGTGGAGGTAATCTCAGAGTGATGCAACCTCTGCAAACCCACAGAGGGCAAACAAGGTGGTCTGAAGATGAGAAAATGGAGAATGTAATGAATAACTTTGAAAGGTATAGAATAGAGATGGGAAATTATCAACTGATCAAAGGAAATTTTCTCTGAAAAAAATCTTGATGGAAAAAGTTGAACAAACTATATCTGGAAGACAAGGATGACGAGTGTCAGCTAGGATAGCTTGGTCAAATATAAATAATGTTAAGCCAGTTTGCTTTCCTTCCACAATAAGGATAACAGGTCTTGTGGGCAAAACAGGCAAAAGCAAGAGTTTCCACATTCCATGATTCTAGCCAGGCCTTTTTATTTGGTTTTCTGTTTTATTTGATATTCTTACTATAATTTAGGGAAGCATGGTTTAGATGAGTGGTTTTGTCTTTTTTAATTTAGATCCATGAGGAAGCTCACAGTCCTCAATAGTAAATTTTAATTACTGAAAATACGGCTAGTTCTCTTTGCTACATTTCAGAAACACCTTAAAGGTAACCTATATAAAGCCTAAAGCCAGTAATTTCAAAATCACTGGTTTACCCAAATCTGCCATAGGACCAGTACAAAACTGGTTGCACAGGTGACTACAGAGTAGCCCCTAGTGGGCCTAGTATTAAAATGTAAAACGTGCAGAGGTGATTTCTTTGGAATCTCTTCTAGGTTTGCTCTATCACTAAGGAACCAAAAGTACATGTGTCTCTAAAGTCACAAATCACAGCTGGGAATGCTATGAAGCATTCTCCAGAAAACGATCTGAGAGATTTAATAAGCTAGTTGAAGAAGCTGAGCTCATATCAACAGTGGTGTTCTGGTGGCAATAAAGCGAATACTGTTCTTGTAAAATCAAGGCTACAGATTGCAAGACATTAGAAATTACCATTCTACTCTACTCAGTGCTTGGTAATGACTAAGCTGGAATATTGCCTATCCTGGTCTGGCTTATATCCCTGCAAATGGAGGAAGTCAAGAGAAGAGCAGCACAAATGACTAGTGGTCTAGAAAATACAATTTAAGAAGAAAGATTGAATGAACTGGGTTCTCAGGCCACAGGAAAAGAAGGCTGAAGAAGTCATGAAGATCTTTTATGTCATTAAAGACATATAAGGTTGCTGTACAAAGGAAAGGAATAATCTGTTTCCCATATTCACAATGAAAAATAATAGGCTTAAGTTACTGCAAAGGATATTTAAGATAAACATTAAGAAAAACATTACAATATTAAGGGTTACAGAGTGGAGCCTGTGGGTTCCCCAGTGCTGGAGATCTTTGAAACATGAGTCTGTCAGGAAAGGTGCACATGATGCAGCCTTAGGGCAATGGACCAACTGGCCTCAGAAGTCCCATTACAGCCTTTATTTCTAGGAGCTAGTGAAGCTGTCCAATTTAAGCTAAGATAATATCTGATAGTGGATTTCAGCCAGCCCATGTGGCAAGCTATCTCCAGTTTAAAGAGAAAGGATAATTTACAATAGGCAGTTCTTTATAATACTGATTTATAGTACTACAATCAGGTTTTTGTATGATTTTACTCGAAAATTACATAGATGAGGCTATTTATAAATCAAGATTGCAGCTGCTATTTGTTTTGCACCTGGGTTATATTTCAGTTATGTCTTGAACTTTTTATTACTTTGTGTATTTTCACTGTTAAGGATCTGCTTGTATATCATTATGTGCCTTGAAAACCTTGACTGAACTCAGAGGGGCACAGTCCATCTGAATAGCTTTTATAATGAACAAACTTTGCTGCCTCACTGTTGACACACTTCTGATTGTTTATGTATACACTGAAGAGCACAGGCCCTACCACTGATTCCTGAGGGATTCCAGTGATGTCTTTTCTCCATTGAGAGAACTTTGTTTTCTATTTTTCAACCAATTATTAATACATAAATTATCTTCCTTCTAACCCCCTGGTAATTTCATTCTTTTTAAAAAGCTTTAAAGGAATATAACACATCGTAACTTTTCTCTATACAATATGGGACCTTCCCCAACATACCACATGTATCTGTGTGACTACTTCTAGTCTTCTCCTGTGCCATGTCCCTGAGTAGGAGTCAGGGTTGGTGATCTGTTTCCTGGATTAAAAATTAGTGTCATATCTGTCATCTTCCATTCCTGTGGTACCACCGCTGAGGTAATATGTCTGACTGGATTATATATCCTATTAGCAGTTTCATGACTTTATATCTGAGTTGTAGCTATATTCAGAACTCTAGAACTCTAGTGTGAATACCTCCAAGCCACCCCTTATTTGTATTATCAGCTCGGAAGTTTCATTTATTCATTAGTTTTAGGAAGTTCCTTTGCCATAAAGAAAGGCTACATTCCAACACAGTGGACACTAAAGCCTTTCTGCTAACCTTATTGCCATGGCCTGTTACTTGTCTTGCTCACTTCTTTTAGTCCTTGATATCATATCAGCCCCACAGACTTTTGGCTGGTTTCTGTTGGAGGAAAGTGTATCGTGCTGGATCTGACAGCTCAAGAGAGGTAAGGCTGACACAGCTCCATGCCCCAGGTCAAACCAGTAGCAAGGCTGAAAATGTATTCCCAGTAGGTACATACACACAAAGCAGCCCGAGTTCCCTAAATCCCTGCCAAATCTCTTTGGTTCTTTCCCTAAACATCTTGTAATAAGTAACATATAATTCCAAACTGTTCTTCCCCAGCATCCCATAATGTGTCCTACAGCCCCAGGCAGTGACCCCCACAGTTCAAAAGGAGATTCGGAGAGCTGCTCCTCATGACACCTTATGATGGGTTTCCAGTCTGAACACTAGGGCTGAGGCCCTCCTGGGACAGCCCTGGGGGTGGCCCATAGAAGTTGTTCCCTCATTCCTTGGGAATCCTTGATCTGCGTTGCCACCTGCAGTTGTGCTTCTGGCATGTGGACATGGGCATTTGGTGGGCTAATGGCCCCAGTGATGGGCCTGGGAGGAGCTGGACAGGGTGTTATATGCCCTCCTGCCCCGTCTCTCTGTGCTTCTTTGTGGGTGCACAGACAAGCTTTTATTATACAACCTAACAATTTCTTGCTTCTGATGTGTTTAAAAACATGTATATTAGTTTTTGCCTTTGGTGACTTGGCCTTTAAAATCTTTTGTCTGGCCCAATTTATTTTGTTTTCACATTTAGCTTGGTAGACATCATACTTTATTCCTTGCTTGAAACAACCTCTCTTTTTGGTAAACTTTTATTAGCTTCTGCTGTTTAAACACACTGGCTTCTTTGGCTTATCAGGGGTCTTTCAGAGTTTCTATTCATTAGAGAGATAAATTTATTCTCAGCTTCTAAAATGGTGTCCTTAAGCAACTTTTGTGGTGCTCTGTGCCTGGGAAGACCACAGAACAGATCTTCCTAGAAGCTATGCTAAGGCACATGAAGGACAAGGGGGTGATTTGAGACAGCCAGCATGGCTTCACCAAGGGCAAGTCCTGCCTGACCAACCAAGTGGCATGCTATGATGGAGATATTACACCAGTGGACAAGGGAAGAGCTACGGATGTCATCTATCTGGACTTCTGTAAGGCCTTTGACATGGTCCTCTGCAACATCCCTCTCTCTAAATTGTAGAAATAGGGATTTGATGGGTGGACTGTTCAGTGGATGAGGAATCGATTAGATGGTTGTATCCTGAGGGTAATAGTCAATGGCTCAATGGATGGAGATCAGTGACAAGTGGTGCCCCTCAGGGGTCAAGCATTAGGGCCAAATATTGTTCAGTATCTTCCTCAATTACATAAGCAGTGGGATAGAGTGCACCCTCAGCAAGTTTGCAGATGACACCAAGCTGAGTGGTGTGGCTGACAGACGTGAGGGACAGGGTGCCATCCAGACAGACCTGGGCAAGCTTGAGAAGTGGGCCTGTGTGAAGCTCATGAACTTCAACAAGGCCAAGTGCAGGGTCATGCATCTGGGTTGGGGAACCCCTGGTATCAATGTGGCTGGGAGATGAAGGATTTGAGAGCAACCCTGCCAAGAAGGACATGGTAATACTGATGGATGAAAAGCTGGGTATGAGCTGGCAATGTGCACTCGCAGCCCAGAAGGCCCGCTGTATCCTGGGCTACATCAAAAGAAGCATGGCCAGCAGGTCGAGGGAGGTGATTCTGCTCCTCTACTCCATTCTCATGAGACCCTGCCTGGAGTACTGCATCCAGCTCTGCCTCCCTCAGCACAGGAAAGATACGGATTTGTGGGAGTGAGTCCAGAGGAGGGCCACGAAGATGATCAGGGGGCTGGAGCACCTCTCCTATGAGGACAGGCTGAGAGAGTTGGGGTTGTTCAGCCTGCAGAAGAAAGGGCTCTGAAGAAACCTTATTGTGGCCTTTCAGTAGTTAAAGGGGGCTTATAAGAAAAATGGGGACCAACTTTTTAGCAGGGCCTGTTGTGATAGGACGAGGGATAATGGTTTTGAACTAAAAGAAAGTAGATTCAGACTAGATATATGGAAGAAATTATTTACAATGAGGATGGTGAAACACTGGAATGGGTTGTCCAGAGAGGTGGTAGATGCTCCATCCCTGGAAATATTCACGGTCAGGCTGGATGGATTCTGAGCAGCCTTATCTAGTTGAAGATGTCCCTGCTCTCTGCAAAGGGGTTGGAGTAGATGATTTAAGGTCCCTTCCAACCCAAACCGTTCTATGATTCTATGTCTATAAGCATATTATACTCAGTTTCCTTTTAATTTCTTATCAAACAGCTTCTTCATTTTTCACTAATCTCTTCTTAAAAAAAAAAAAGTTTTAAGTCACTATTGTGGGGCTTTTGTGTGTGTTTGCCTTTTTTATTCCTGCCAGAAGGCTGAATTTAATACATTATGATCCCTTGTATGGAGTACTACTTAAATAGTTACCCACTGCACCACGGGCACTGCTCAGGACTGAATCAAGTGCTATCTTTTTGCCGCAGATCGTCTAAGGTCATGGCTACAGTGTGACTTTAATTACTTTAATTAGTTTGTGCCACCACTGAAGAGGGTGGTCTTGCTTTTCATCCCTGCTGTCGCACCTTCTCTCTGCATTAGGAAACAAGAGATCTAACTCAGTAAAACTATGTGAAACATAACAGGGCCATTTAAAACCAGCTGTCGTTCACTTTGGGAACAGTGTGTTCAACAGGGAGTTAAGCCGTCAAAAGCTCCAGCTCAACTCCCTTTCAGGTTTGACTGGGGCTGAAGGGGCTGCAAACAGCAAAACTTTAAAAACATGGCTTAGGCTCAGCTCTGGTCCAAGTTCCTGGTCCCAGCTTATAGCAGACCTCTTGGGCCACATGTCCTTCGATCTGTCACTTGCCATGCTTGAGCAAGAAGCACAAGCAACTGGCTTCTAAAAAAGCTGGTATAAGAGAAGATTTATCAGGAAGAGGTTCAGCACCTGTTGGAGGAGCAGCCTTCTGCGCTCTTCTGCAGTTCACTGGGAAGGGCTTTGGCCTCTACAGCTGGTAATTTTATTGCGAAGAGGAGGAGATAGATAGAAAACATCACACTTCTTACCAGCTTTGCCAAAAGCACTTGAAATCAACTTCAAAGAACAGCCCCACCCCCCACCCCTGCCTTCATGCTCAGAGTGCAAAACATCCTTTTGTAGGGAGTTAAACCAGACCAATAAAATGGAGAAAGACATCTTCTTTGATCATTTGTTGCTCAGACAAGCTCCTCAGTAACAGTTTCTAGGTTAATTAAATGTTACTTTGTTCTGACAACAGCTGAGCTTGTGTTCAAGCCTCAGACTTTGTTCCTGTGGCTGAAAGCTCGTGCTCTTTCATAGTCACAGCCTAAGACAGAAACCTTCCAGCTAAATAACACACAAACATAACAGCGAACAGCAAGGTACAACATCTGCCTTCCTGGCTTAACTATTGGTAATGGGGGAATGAGCTTCCCATGTCAGAGAATCAGTTATTTTTTCAGATTTAGAATCATGAATGCGTAACTCTCCAATCTATTTATTTTCTTTAAGGAAAGAAGCATGCATTCAGTTTTTATGAGCTTTCCTTTTTTTTTCCCATCTGGTCCATGATCAAACTGGCTCAGTCAACTCTCTTTCTCTACAGAAAGGAAGAAATGAGAAAACAAGTCTTGCCTATTCCTTTTACGATTAGGAGTGAGAGGAATGAGTGGATTGTGTATGGAGAGCTCTGGTTGCTCTGCTACTTTCCTGTTGGTTTCCCATGTCTCTGTGTCAAGTCTTGCAGAGCTTAATGGTAGTACAAAAATTCTGCTGTCATGGCAAAACCACTATTTCTATGAAGTGCTACTTTTAGTCTATCTGAAATAGTTCCTGTCATAGGGGAACACTTAAGACAGAAGTTTAGCTGTTACTTGGGCAGCCTCTCCTTTATTTGTACTTTGTTCTGGGCAGTTATTTCAAAGATTTCAAAAGGTTTCTACTACAGGAATGAAATGAGCTTGAAAATACCCTGTGGTTCTATGAATGTCAAGTACCTGTATTGACAAGCCTGACTGTGAGTGCTACCCCTGGAAAAGTGTTTCTTTCTATAGCTAGAGACACTATCATCAGATGCCTCTAGCATCAGATGCTGCAATGCAAATACTAACTAATACCCAGCAGCATCTCCAAAACAGATCCAATGCAGCCAGGTTTGGGGAGGTTTAACTGACAAATTGACATCAGGGTCCTAATTTCTAAAATACGTATATGGAGAAGCACACACTAACTGAGCTAGCATATGCAGGGTACTCCTGTTCACAAAATTGCCAACTACACATGTCCAAACATCACAAATCAGGCTTTTTCTTTATATAAAGGGGCTAGTTTTAAAGTAATGATGTTAAAAAAGAAAATACAAATGAGATTTTGCTTGTTTGAACCCTTTAATCAAAACCAAGTAACAACTTCCAGCTTCTCTCTAGCCCATGACAGCTAGAAACAATTATTACTTTCAATCTGTCTGGGATTGTCATGTGTTCACTGGGCTGTGGGAGTCAGGGCTTTAAGAGACCCTCTGGTAGTATGGTAATTGCAGTAAAATATCTTGGTTCCACAGAGCACACCCTTGGCAGTGGAAGGGCAGATCTGCTTATGAATATCATTCTAAATAGATGTTGGATTAAATTCTCTTCTCCTTCAGCTGTTTAAGTTGAGGAAACTGTGTGCATCTGCAGGGATGGGCTCAGGCCTGTCACACCAGCAAAGACAGTCCCACTTTTGGCCTGACCAGTGAGGGTCACAGAAAACCATTACGGGGGTTTGTTCTCACTACAATGCAGGATTTCTGCTGTCTTTGTGCTTGGGAAGGTGCAAACAGCTGACAGTGCTGTTTGCCTTTCGGGCAGGACCTTTTCCAATAGGCCTGGTCTCTTTTAAAGTATCTGAGAGCTTTGCAACCCTTTTGAGTTGGTATTTCCAGAGAGAAGAACTGCAAGTCAGCTTTTAAATGAGTATGTGGGGAATGAAAGCCTGCTGATGATGTGAGCACCACTTGTGTTTTTGCATAGAGACATGAGCTTGGGACATCTATTTCAGTGGAGGTGAAATGCTGGAAGTTGCAACCATAAAGGTGGGAGAGGAAGGTAAAATGAAGGCTCTGAGCATGTGGGCAACTTCAGTATCTCAGACTCAGTTACAAAACACTTGTGCCTTGTCTTTCTGAGGTTTCTACCAGGGCAGTTTTATTCCAAGGCAACCATTTTAAATATCTGTAGCAGGGTCAGGAGCCACCTCCCTTGAGCAGAGGCAGTGCAAACACAGCTCTCCAAAGCACAGAAGAAGAGACCAGGCAGGAGGAAGTATGACTCAGAAGGCCAGTGAGGCTCCAGTCTGTGTTCCCAAAACTGTTTTTGCTTTTCATCCAAAGTCTAGAGTGCAATGTGTATTCAGTCCTGCCCTCTGTGCCCCGAGTGCACTCGGTCATCCTTCAGCTACAGGCTCGCTCTTACTGATACTCTCTGATGTGGGTTTGAACATCCTCCAGCTGAGAAAGGCTTGAAATGCATGTGTGTCATTTTCTGAGCACGTGTTCAAACCACTAATTTAAAATTTAGGCATTAACACCAATGCCTTTTTTTGGTTTTGTTTTTTGTGGGGTTTTTTTGCTTTTAAGGGATGCAATGAGCATTGTTTGGTTCTGAAAAGGCAAGATGTTACCACCAGCCCTTAAGAGACCCCAGGCTGGGGTGCCCAAGGTCTGGAGAGGGGCAGTAATGCTAGACCTTTCCTAATATGTCTCCTCGTGGCAAACTGTAGAGGTTCCCTGGCCCATAGTACGCTTGGTTTCCAGTTCTCTTTAACGGTGCCAAAATTTCCATGTCTTCTGTATCAAAAGTATGAGCTCTAGATTCTGGCTTTCTTGTTGGTAGCCCCGACTGACTGCTGCGGCCTCACCGTCCTGTAACACACTCAGGAGTCTACAGACAGTTGTGCAGGCAGGGTATGATGGACCACGGACCCACTTTCAGCTCCTCTGACGCACAGGCCAGCACTCTGATGGCTTTCTCTCAACATCCACCGCACAGAGAGGCTTGGCTTTGAACAGGGCAGCCTGGAGCTATTACCTCTCGCTGCTAGGGAATAATTATAGGCATTGAAAAGGAAATGAAGTGTGTTCTAGAGCTGTTCAAATCATCCCATTGAACTTTAATAAAAATGGTGCTTCTGCTGTCATATACTCCATGATTAAAATATGACCAGAGAATACATGTTTAGTGAAATTATACATTTTAATAAATTGCTATCGCATAGCAAGTACCTGATTAGTTTCCTTTTTAATAAATTATCTAAGACTTTTCCAAACAGATTTAAGAGGCTAACCTGACTTGAAAGTCTCAAAAGAGAAAGCATTTTTAAATGCAAAGCAGTCTTGTCTAAGGATTTAATTTTAGGACACTGTTTTTGTAGAAAAAGATTTACCATTGCTAAGAAAACCTTGTGTATTGTCGCTCTAAATATAGGTCTGTTTGCTGGAGGAATACTGAATACTCTGTTCTGATCTTCAGGACAAACAATATTTTTACTTCGGTATGAAACAATACTCAAGCTTCAATCCCTTCATGGTCCAAGGTAAGACAATTATTTTGCCCGTTGCAGACAGAAGGAACTTTTTCTGAATTGACATAAAATAACGTTTTCTTATTCCAGGACAAATACACAAATGGTATTCCTTCTCAGGTTGAGTATTTGATGATGCTAAAAGAAGAAAACATAACAGATAAATGTTTATTTTGTCACAAAGTGTTGCTTTGTTATCTGAGCACAACATCACATCCAAATAACATCTCAAATTCCCAGATCAATGTAACAACCCAGTCAAGTTCCCCCAAAATCCAAGGGGATTCAGCACACAGGCCACCATGGGAGTGGGATCATTCTCTGAAGATGGCAAATTCTGTGTTTTATTAAAAATTCCTGTGCAACTGTTTGTTGCAGGGCCTCTCTTGCCTTTTTAACTTCTCTGAAGCTGATGCCTGCACATGTAACATTGCTCCATGAGCAGCAGGACTGATAAAGCCTGGGTTCATGTGGATTCACCTCCCTACTTGAGCCATTCTGCCAGCTTTCTAGAGGGTCCCCATCTCCTTCTCCCTCCTTTCCCATAGTGCAAGCATGCAGCCCTGCTTTTCCCTGCTGGGGCTCTGCTTTTCTTCCCCTTGCTGCCTTCTCCAGACAGTGCCCTTGGCACCCCAAGCCACTGGGGTGTCCAAGCTAGCTTCAGCCCTTTGCAGCAGGCTGGATGAGTGTAAGGTTGCTGGTCTGGTGGGAGAAGCAGAGATAGTGGTCCATCATCATCCCTTCAGGTGTTGCACTGAACCAGGAATGCTTGGAGCCAGAATCTCCAGTTCTGCCTTTCCAACAGGGATGCCCTCCCTTGTACCAGAGACCAAGGCAGACATTGATACGGTACCTTCCTTCAGCACAAGACAGAGCCTGTGTGAATCTGTCTGTGAGGGATATTGCGCTTTGTTCACAGGAATTTTTTTGGCTTAGAAATATTTCACAACTATGAAAGGAGAAAAATTGCTCATGCCATCAGTTCTGTCTGCAAACTCTCTCCCACTTCTTGGCAGTAGAATTTACTAGTGGTGCTTTGGCACCATCATGCACTCCCAGGATGAAAAGATCAGTTGTTCTAGTTATTTCTAATGAATATACAATTTAAAATAAGTTTTCCACATAAATTAGACTTTTACACTCTTCAGTAGTGCCAGATGGACCAAGCCATCTGTCAGAGATTAACACTCATTAAAGGACCACTTAGTATTAAAAAAATAACAATAATGTAGCATTCCAAGAAAATTTTTGCTTTGTGCATTGGTTGAACTAAACAATTGCATGTGAAGCTGCTCTTGTTTTCAAAGATCAGCATTTGTGACTGCTTGTATAATACTTTAACGAATTGGAAACAAGAGATTGTTGCATGATTAACCATTTTTATAGCTTGGGGACATTTCTGAGGGTCTCTGATCTGAGATGATGCTGCAAATGCTGCAAAAAAAGTTTGGAGAGCGAGAGACAGCATGGCAAGCCATGGGCAAGTCACAGGCAAATCAGGGATTGTTACAGGAAAGGGTAAAGCCCTGAATAAAGTGTCTCTCCCTTTGAATTGAGAACAAGAACCTGTAGAAAAGTTAGAAATAATGTTGTTTAACTGATGAGCATTGCCATTATCCTGCAGGCTCCCCCCTGGAGATCTTGATTCTATTTTCCCTCCTCGCTGTCCACCACCAGCCCAAAGCCTTGTGCCAAGGGAGCCCAAGGCCAAGCTTTGCACCTCTCCCCCTCGCACCAACGGCCGGGGGAGAGGCCCTTTGACAATGACAGCCCACGCTGGCACCGCCACTGCAGCCACCTCCTGCCTTGGGAACTGTTCCCCCGTCTGCTCTTTCCAGCCACAGCCCAGGTTGCCACCCGAACAGAGGTGCCTCAGAGCTTGCAAGGGCAGCCCACCCATCAGGGCAACAGCCAAGAGCATGCTGGTGCTGCAGTGACAAGTTGGAGCATCATCTTCAGTAATAAGGACAGGCCAAAGGTAAACCCCCGGGTCTCCAAAAGCTCAGGCTGCCTTTTCAATGTTAGCAGTGCAGGGTAATAACTTCCTGGCAGGAGTTTCTTCAGTGGGGTTTGGCTTGTTAGGTACAGAGATTTGCATGGTGTCTGCATCATGTTATACTTTATGGCCACTGGAGATGGGACTTACTGATCCAGGTAGTCCTTCCCCTCCCCACCTTTCTATCACTTAAATCTATTCATGCCAATAGTGACAGTGTTTCATTAATTTTTTTTCTGTTTCCACTGAAAGGGTCAGGTGTGATCAGACAGCTGACAGAACTGCCAGCAAAAGACTAAGGTTTCAGGGTACTAAAAGAAGAGAAGGCTATCTAAGTTTATCTAAAAAGACTGGTTAGATAAATTGTTTTCAAACTTGTTGTGCCTAATGAAATTCCCTATAGGTATTTCCACCGCTGGCAGAAGCTATCTCAGAGCTGGCTGAGGTTACCTGAGAGTTTGGAGAGGGTGACCAAGGTCACGTAAGACTGACCAAGGACAGATAGAGTGCCCAGCTTTATAAAGGGGGGACAGATGAGCAAGACAACTGGAGATCAGTTGGCTTAACTTCAGTGCCCTAAAAAACACTGTAAAAACTAACCAGGCTGCTTGCAAATACATGAAAGACACCAAGTAGGTGAGTGATGGCAAATGCAGATTAACAGAGAACTAATAGGAAACCCATTTCAGGTTCTTCCTGTGAGAGGATAAAAGTGGAAACTCATTCTACATAAGCAACAGATGTGCTTTGACTACTACTAAAGCTTTGACTTTTTCTCACACTGCGTGCCTGTAAGGGGAAGTGACTTGAGTCAATGTGACACTATCGTAAGGGAAATTCAGAATTGGTTAGAAAATTTGTTTCAGAGAGTCATTGTCAGTAAATCCCTGGTCAAACTGGAAGGTTGCATCAAGCATGGATTTCAGTGAAGCCAATCTATGGTACTATACTGTATCTTCGTTAATGCTTTGGATACTGAGAGCCTGGAGTGCAATTATTAAATGTGCAGATGACAGCTAGGGTGGAAGGACTTCCAGTATATAGGAGACAGCCTAGAAATTCAAAATGATCTAGCCAAACTGGAAAAACTATCTAAAACATGGAGGCAGTTTGATAAGGACAAGAGAAATTGCAAACCTGGCATGGGTTTCTGGATGAGCAGACATTTGACGAGGCAACACCTGGCTACACAGCTGTTCTGCTGAATTTAGGTGTTAGCGTGTGTCAGCACCTTGCTGCTGCAGGGAAGGGTAAGCATCGTACTGGGTCACACCACGCGGTGGTGAGACGTGTGAAAACATGAAGTGATACTCCCCCCGCTTGGCACTTATCTGGCATCAGCAGAAATGTGTCATTTGGGATGCTACAGTCTGAGGAAGCACAGACCAGCAGTCTGGAGGAAAGCAGCAAGAGCAACTAGTCATGGTGTAGGAAAGGATGGTGAGAATTAGGGCTGCTCCTGCCAGGGAAGAGAAAACTGAGAAGATATGCAATAAGATTTTCACAATCAAAAGCAGCAGCTGCAAAGAAGATGGGAGAGTTTAACAAGTCTGCTGGGATAGGAAGACAAATAGGATGAAATTGCAGAGGAGATTCCAACTCAAGTGCCCCCCCACCCCACCCCGAGAGGGCAGCAAAGTCTTGGCAGGACCATGCTGGTCACCACACCAGAGGTGTTTCATGGACACATTGGAGAAACATCTGTCAAGGGCAATTTAAGCATGCACTGTGAATGAGAGATGGCCTGGTGGACCTCCCGAGTCCCACGATATAACACTGCTGTCTCTCCAAATGCCTGCAAGCAAGAAAGAGACCTTGGTAGCTTTGGTGGAGGTGACTAACATTTCTCTCTTGCTGCTACCGAAAGAAAGTACCGTGGTTTCACTTTTAAAGATGAGGAAACTGAGGCACATATCCCTGCTTGGATGAAAGTTTAGCATTTGGGCAGGAAGGCCAGTGTGCTCTGCTCCAGAATGTGCATGCAACCCCAGCACCAGTGATCTGGTGGAGCAGCTGCCCAGCTGAAATACGCTTTTTGATAAAATTATCAAGATTAGAGCCAGGGCTCATTTTTGTGTCTATGTTATGTTGCTCAGGGAAATAGTTAAAAAAATAATTATGTTTCATTTATAGAATAGTTTAGAAAAAGTTTAATCCCTTTCATGAGGCATATGCATAAGAGAAACATAAGATTTTATTGCAACTCATTTATCTGCAAAATTGATGGATCCCTCCTACTCTCCAATGGGATATTTTATCCCCTGTAAATTTCTTTCTGGAGTTACACACTGCAGAAGGTGATGAATTTGACTGTTATGCCAAAGAGATGAGGGCAGTTGAAACAATGGACTTAATTTTTCTTATCTGTAGACGGAAAAGCTGAAGCAGCTTTGACCTTTTTCAAAAAAATCTTAGGAGGGCAGAAACTGAGAGCTATTCCTAAAACACCCTTACAAAGCATTTTGAAATCCCTTGATGAAAAATACCCCATGGCGATGACTATTATCAGTACTTAACTGTGCTGTATCAGCAAGAGTGCAGCCAGTGGAACAACGGATGCAACTATCTATCTCACATCACACCTGGGCACTGTGTCTAGTTCTGGTCCCCCAGGGTCAAGATGGACACTGAAAGACCATGGAGAGCCCAGCAGGGTTGGGGCGGTAAATGCACCAAGATGCTTATAGGTTTGGAGACCTCAGCCCATGAAGAAAGGCTGCAGGGATTGGGTTGATTCAGCCTAGAGAAGCGAGGGCTTGGGAGGATTTCATCCCAGTCTTTCAGTGGTGGAAATGCAGAGATGATGAAAGCACTCTCTTCTTTAGGATGCACTGTGATGGACAGTCAAGTCGTTTCAGGACAAATTTTGTCCCCTTCTTCTTGTTCTTGTCCACAACTTCTCCACTGTGAGACCAACTAAAGGTTGGGATAGGCTGTCCAGAGGTGTGGCAAAACTTCCCTCAATGGAAAGAAATATGCAGGACTTGGCTTGGCAATGTCCTCGATCACCCAACCTAAGGCCCTGCTTCCAACACATGTTGGGAACGCTTTTTTCTTTGGCCCCAGCCAAGCTGGGCTTTCCCTGAGTTTTTGTTTCTCTCAGTACAGTGAGCTGCTGGAAACTCAAAGAGGCAGTGTCTTCTCAAGGCTGTCTCTTACCTCTGCTTTATTTTTCCTCCTACAGAGATACTGTTCTGTGGTTGCAACAGCTGGCAGCAAAAGGGCATCTTTACCATCCCATCAGCTATGCCCATGCAAAGAGCTGTATACAACACAGACACGGCAGCTACACCCCCCATTTCCACATACATCTCCCTGCTACTGGAGGTAGAGCTACACCAGTGCTAGGTCTGCAGTGGTGTGTTCCCAGAAAGGACTAGTGATGGCACACTCCAGCCATACGAGGTGCCAGGGCCTGGATGCCGGGTGCTCACCAGTGGCAAAAACAACTCAGCAATGGAAATGAATTTCAAAATGTCTTCACTGGCCCAACTCTGCTCCAGCTAGAGACAGCTGGGAAATAAAAGTGGACATTCTCTTTTTTTTGCCTTTTGCAGGTCAACTTTTTAGTCCCTCACCTTCTGACTTCACTTTGGAATGCTGCTTAGTTATAGCTAGATCCAGCCTGAGATTTCTTTCTCAGATAAGATGAGTTCAGCTGAAAGAAACTGGTCATGGAAAAGCTCATATGTCAAGAAAATGGAACCTAGCAGTATTTAAAAGGAAAAAAATAAGGGGGGGGAGAGGGGAAAACAGCAACTTGGCTCCTATTCCTTTTTTAACGAACAAAATAATCTTGTAAAATCAACTGGCAGATCAGATAAATGAAACTTCTGCTTGGGGTTAGGAAGCATGGACATTTGTCTTCAGAAAAAATTTGAGTGCATCTTCTTCATCTCTGGTTTTGTTCCACTGTGCAAGCTGCCAGCAGCATCCTTCCACAGCCTCTCCCCAGGTTACAACAGCTGAGATCTGACTCCCTCCATATCTCCTTAAGAATGTGAAGTTTGAGCCGTCTCCTATTTACTTCAGTGGGAGCTTGGTCAGACACAGAGGTTTTTCATCAAGCTTTGTGAAAATTAATACCTTCACAGAGGTACGATGCCACATATGTGGCCCAGTGGGTCCCCTCCATCTGCTGGGTCAAACCACAGCACACAGACCAAAGTCTGGGCACCGTCCTGCCCCTGAGTGCGAGGGTTGGAGATGCTGCAGAGGATGCTCACATCTGTCCTGCCACCCCCAGCTTTGGTAGGGCAACAGCTCCAGCTGCTATCTCAGGCCCACCCTGCTGAAACCCATTCACCTTTGCCACCACCTTTTACACGAACGGGAGCGTGTCCTTAACGACTTACCTGCAATGCCACGGAGCTTGGGGGACACCTTTCCCTTTCGTCTCACCCTTCATAGGGTGAGAGGAGGTTCAGCTTTTAGCCCAAGCTCCCACCTCATCCCTAAGTGAGCAGCCTTCTTCAAATACCAGACCAACCAAGTGAAGCAATTTTCGCACGACTTGTGACACAGCAAGGGAGCAAGAGAGTCTGTCACAGCTGGAAGTGCACACCATCCCTTTACTTTGAATGTTTGCTGATGGGCTTTGTCAACAAAAATATGCTGTTGCCATTTTTTACTGTAGTTTGCGACAGAGCTAACTTAGCAGGCGAAGATCTCCAACATTTATTTTTTTTATATAACAGCGTTGTAAAGGGACTTTTGTTGGAAAAGGGGCTTTTGGACGCGGCCACAAAGTTCAGGGCGAACTGGAGAAAGGAAAGGCTTGGGCTGGTATTTCCAAATTCCTACCGACTGGAAGCCCCGGCGGGAGCGGAGGGAAGCACGACACTGACACCTAGTGTCGGCCAGAACCCCCCCAAAACAACGCCTTCCAGCAACAAAAGAAAGCCACGGAGGAAAAACCCACCTTCTTTCCAGCAGGCTTCGCAAGGAGAGGGACTGGGGAGGCGCCGGCAGGAGAGGGAGAAGAGGGAATGGCAGCAGGAGGCTCCTGTTTTCCAGTCTACCGCTGTGCAGTGTGGGGAACGCATCCCTGACCCCCAGCACTTTCTCTCAATCTCGTACAAATGGTCTCCTTTCCTGCAAGCAGTCTGAAGAGACTCCCACTGAAACTCGCTGTCTAGTATGAGCCAAGGCGGTTTCTCAAAAGCCTCGCTGCTCACAAGAGACTTCACCTGCATTTAGCAGAAAAGGCCTTTTCCCTCTGGGTTGGGAGTCCTGAGCCCGCCCAAGGACCACCTGCCCCAGCCAGCCCCACCGAGGGCACCACCTCCCCCAGGGCTCCTGCTGCGGATGCAGAAGAGGAAGCCTCCCACCCCGGGTTCGTCCCAGCCTTCATGAGGAGGTTAACCTTCTCTTGACGTTTTCCCTACTCTTTGTAGAAATATGCTTACACATTTTCTGAGTTTTGGGGTGGTTTTGTTGTTTGGCTTTTTTTGCTCTCTTGGGGTTTGTTTTTTTAAGTGAACACGAGAATGCTCTTGTAGCTTCCAAAAAGCACAGGTTTATACCTGCCACGATGTACCCATTATCCACTTTACTGGAATTATTTTCCCACACAACCCGTGCTTTGGGGTTGGCTTGGAAACACACGGGCACACGTGAGTAACGCACCCCCTGCCCTGCTGCCAGGGATCTCCTCTGGAGGGTGAAGCGCTCAGCACGCACCAAAGATAACTGCTGATATGCACTAACCAAGTCAGTCTATTTCAGAACGGCTGGAAAGCAGCAATTGGGTTACATCTCAGCCCTGCAAAAAGAAAACCATGTCTTACGATGAAGAAAGAGGTGATTTCTCCCTGAAAACAGTCGGCATTGCAGACATCTTACTGAGGGGTTATTTGTAACACTGGCTGATTGGACTGTGACCACAAAGGAAAAAGAGATTTTTATTGTGATATGCAGGAGCTCAACACTGATTCATCACAGCTGAGCTTAATGGCTCACTTTTCAAATCTTTCCAACAATTCCTAGAGACAAATGGAAAGTCATTTAAGTATGTAAGTATCAGCCGACACATCCCAGGGGACGCCATTCCCGACCTGCCCGCACAGCCCAGCAGCTCAGTCAAGCCCTGAGATGCTCATACTCCACTTCCTGCTGCAAGAGTTCAGCACAAAAATAAAATAAACACCTTTTACCTAAGAAGGAACTTCATCCAAGAGCACTGCTGTTTTCAGCCTTATGAAGCTGCCATCACAGGCTCAGGAAAGTCATTCCTCCCCGTTTTCAAATTCACTAGAGAAAAAAAATCTAGAGAATTTTAGGTTCAGAGAGTTCCCAGTTTAACACTTAACACAATGTTTTATTCCTCATCACTTAGGTCTTTTTATCACATACAGAGCAGGTACTATATCACTGAAGTCTGAAGTTTCATTACCAGCTTCACTCTGCAGGATTTGAGGCCCTGGATTATTCTTTAATGGGATTTAAATAAAACTACTTGAATTAGGATATAGTTTTGTTTGAAAACAGTAATTATATAACTTTAGATTCATAAGTTTTGAAAAGAGTACATAGAACTGTTTGTAGGGAATACATATTTACATTAATGTCAATGGAAATCACAGGGCTAAGATAATTATTTGCTTCTCTCAAATCCACGGAGAACCAAACACATTGCCTTAGAAACTTGGGGCTGTGGGGGCCATCTGTCACTACCTGTAACTTAAAGACACCAGCATAGGATTCTAACTCTTCAGCTTCAACAAGTTGAGCTACACTTGACAAAGTACCTCCAACATTTCTTCTCCTCTGCATCCAGCCCGCAGCTGCACTGGGCAATATTTTGCAGCACGTCAGCTCCCAAACAGGACAGCAGAACAGTTGCTGACATTAAATTGGAAAAGCAACCATTTTCTTCCCCATCTATGCCTGTTCTTCTCATTTCTTTGCCCTTTCCAAAAAGATCAAAGCTTCTACCAGCCTCCCGGCAACCAATCAACACCAAAAAACACAAGCAAACAAACTGACATAACCTCTTCCTTAACTTAGAGCTATCACTACCATGGCATTTTCATTCCTGGGGTATAAGCAACAGGAGAGAGGCCTCAGACCCTGGTGTTGGGGGATGCACATACTAAACAGGTACCAGTCACAACAGGAAGAAGCCAGTAGCGAGTCTTCAACTAAGGCTGGAATAAGATAACCCCGAGATGACACCAGCCATCTGGAAGTTGTCTGCTTGGACAAATTGTTTTCAGAATTAGACAAAATCAAATAAGACCAAAAAATGAAATTTTAAAAAAATAAATGTCAAGACAATTAGAATAGAGGCAATAGATTTTGCATTACTGAAAGAATAAAGTCAGTTCATCCCAACAGACCAATTCCAAATCGTATTTTGCAACCAACTATTGAAAGAGCCATCTGGCTGCACTGTGGGCCCCGAACCACAGCATCTGACAGCTTCGGGGTGCACTAAACTGGTTCCTAAGATTCACCTTTTCTTCACACTGAAGATCTTTTCAGAGGTGAGCTTCAAGGATTAATTTCAGAAAGTTTCTCACAGAAGTAGGAAGGCAAAAGGCCACCTATACAAGGGACTTTAAACAGTTTTCCATGAATGTAATAGTTTGGGCAATTTTTGAGAGCGGATGGGATGCTAGTTAGCACACTGAACTTAGCCCGAGGAAATAACAACTGCAAACCACGGGGACTGATGCCATTTGAAAGCAAAGCTTCCTTTGATGACAGGAGAACATTTTCCCTGAGGGAACAAAGGGAAAAAGACAAACGTGAAATGGAAAATCCCTACACCCACCACCAAATAAACACGCCAAGGTACCAGGAGACTCTGTGTGGTGCAGGCATCAAATAGAAACCCCCCGTTTCAGTGCTTGAAACGTCAATTTGAAATTCCCGAGGGAAGCCTGCAGCAATACCCAGAACCCCGAGACACAGCAGTGAGCCCCTGCCCGGGAAACAGCCAGGGGGAGCCCTGAAAACACCCGGGAAACTCAGCATTTCCGGAGGCTCCAAGAAAGGAGAATCCACTGGAGCAAGAGTCCACTTCAAATAACAACATCGATCAAAGCCACTCAAGCCAGGATTTTTAAAATAAAGCCAAACAGTGGCTATGAACTGCTGAAAGTTGAGAGTTGAAATAGCTACAGGTAACTCCCCCCACGCTGGGAGCTCAGTCTCGGTTAGAGGTGAGAGGCACCCGCTGCCCGCTCACGCCTGCGCTGGCTCCGGCTTTTGCTAATCTAAACAGCAGAAGACCTCCGCTCCATTTCAACATCAACAACGTCTGTGAAGAATTCAGTAGACAGCACTTTAAAAGCACTTTTTAAACACAGTATTTAAAAAAAACACCCAACCTATAAAGCTCTTTTGTGAACAACACAAGAACGGAAAAACAAAGGAGTATTTTAATCAACATTTTCACACATTGGACATTTCTCTAAAATGCCAAGATTTTAAAACAAGAATCATGTCCCTGGCTGGATTTATTGCACCAGAGACGTAGGCAAAGCCCAGTCATTGCAGGCAGAGAAGAAACCTCTACAAAAGCAAACAGGACTGCAAATATTCAATATTGTCTAAACCAGACACTCTTTGTCCCAAAATGCTATATTCAAATATGTATTTAAGTGAGAATAAAATGTGTGGTAGAGCTAAAATACTGAAAGTATAGTCTTGAGTGAAGATCTTCTCAGGAGATGCTTTGCTTTTCCTTCTGACACATTTTAAACTGATACACCAGGAAACTGAGCACTGAAGTCAAGTCTCTCCAACCCCACCAAAAGAGGGAAAGAAAAAGTTGAGGTCTCTGAAGTCAGGTATTTTCTGCTTTCGAACAAACAGGGTTTGGTTTTCTTTTGTTGTGTGTGGTTTTTCTTGGTTGCTTTTTGTTTAGGTTTTCTGTTTGTTTGTTTTTAAAAAATCCTTCTAAGTTAGAGAAGGCTTCACAAAGCTTTAAATTTCTCAGAGTAGGCTTCTGCACTGTCATTGCTGGCTATTATTAGTAGGCACAGAAATTTCCATTTTAATTAGAAACTTTATTTTGAAATACATTACACAGTTTACATGTGAAGTGCTTTCACTGTAAGATATTTCATAACATTGTGCTGAGCAAAATGGCTGACCGATTTCCTTGAAGCTCTTCCAGTTATGTTTTGTTTTTATTAAAACTATCTTACAGAACTAAGATGCAACTTCAGCATTTGTATTCAGAAGCTAATTACTATGTTTACCTTAGGGAGAAAGTATGTACTTAACTGCTGCAATTCACCATGTGTCTCAATAATGACGTTAAGCATTTGGCATAAGACTGAAAGAAACCTGAGTCCTAATTAAACTTGTATTCACCGAAGATTAAAAAGAAAAAAATTAGTCTTCATGATAAAACTACCTTTTTTTTTTTTAAAATAAGGCACAGTCAGACAAGTATTTATAAAGACTGGCTACCAATTCAGTTTTACCTACATAGCCTTTCTGCTGCTCTGTCAAAAGTAATCTGCAAGTTGTTTTCCCTGTCTGCCGCTGAGACTTTTTAAGAACAAAGCAGAGCAAGAAGGCAACTAAAAGACATACAAAGAGTTCGGTGTCTGGGATGGATTCTGAACATCTGCAAAGTAGTTCATTTTGTAAATGGAGCATTCACCTGTTCTTATTAAAACAGTGGCCAACTATGACAAAGAAAATAGAAGTGGTGCAAGCAGTGTCTGTTTGTAAAGGGTATTCTAATAGGAATAAACAAGATGCCTGGTACGCTTTCAGGTGAAGACTTTTCACGCAGCAATTCCCATGACTTTCAAAGAATCTAAATTGAATTCTGAAATTCCCCTCTGCCACTCAGAAAAGCTGAATGTACCAGGAGGTTGCTTGACAGCAGGTGAAATATCAGGGAATGAAATCTCCATTTAGATAATGAGCCAGTACTGCCATCCTACTTTGCATTTCTTATTAGAACGAAATCTTCAGGAATGACAAATAATTATACCATTATGTTGGCTGGAAGAAAGTTCAAGAACTCTTAAGATGTGGTGATGCTTAAAGAACATGAGACAATTCTACCCACAGTCAAATAATAAAAAATAAAAATAAAAAAAAAAAAGAGAAGCCTTACCTTCCCCTCCCAATTAAATCTTTGAGGAATAATTGCTTGAGCTTAGCACTGTATGGCTTCTGTGGCCTATGAATGCTTGAAAGATACTCTAAGAATTACAGTTTTCAAGCTACTGTTTAAGTAATTTCAAATAAAAATACTGCATCTATTTCACTTTAATAATCAAACAGCATAAAAATCATTAAAAGTGTATTTCTGATACAAATTTTGTATCACATACTAAAAGATACTATTTTATAGATAATTGTAAAACAAAAAGAATTAGAATATACAAAAGGTTTTTAAAATTCTTTTGCACAGCTGAACTCATAGTGGAGGTTTAAGATAAAAAAATATCTGTAAATGAAGTAGTCATAACAAATGTTGAATATAAAATACATTTTAAAGTATTTTACAGAATGGCTGAATTATCAAGCGTAAGAACTGAGGAGAAAAGATGTTAATGACAAGCAGCCACATACAGAACACAAAGCAATAAGTTTAAATCAGACTATTTTGGTTTGTGTAGCCCTTTATTAGCAACTAAAATAGAAGATATCTGTTGTACATCACGGGTAGTAACTGACTATACTGGAGTTTTATTATATTCTAATACAGGATCATTTATAAATGCGTTGTCTTCCTCTTTTTTTTCTTTTATTAAAAAGCTTCCACCCCTTTTTCCGTTTACAACTTGCAAAACTATTCTGAAAGCTGAGTACATGTGCACAGGTCTGCAAAGAGTGCAAATTTAGGATATGGTAAATGCTTTACATGTTGTGTTTGTAAGGACTGTCTGCCACCATGCCTTCATAGCCATTACCTTCTTTAAAAAAAAAAAAAAAAAAAAAAAAAAATCACAAAATATTTCGATACCAGCCTTCCTTCCATTGTCCTAACAAGAAAGCATTTTTAAATGAGTTGAAACTAAGGAAGGACTACACCTACTAGAAAAGAAGAGAGTTCTATTAGTTTGAGGTTTCAGTATACCCAAAGACCAGGGACTGTATCTTTGTAAGGGCTAGGCTGGGACCCCGTATCGAGTGTGTGCAGGTGCCATCCCTGAGCATTCAGCGGTTCAGTGGACCATCAGTGCTCCAGCTGCGTAACTCACTGAGCTGTCTTGCCAGTTTCGACACTGGCTTGACTGAGCATAATTCAAAAATGAGAAGCTCATATTCATTCCATTCTTCTGGAGCTCGTTGATAGCCTGAAGAGAGGGGGGGGAAAAAAAGAAAAGCTCTTTTTATAAAAGTGTCACTGAAATGATGACATTTTCTAGATCTCAGTCCTCTCTCTTCCCCCAGGCAGTCCTTGCACCATCTCTCGCAATAATATAAGCATCTCTGAGTAATTTGTGGACCTAACCCATTTCTGTGCCGTTTCATTCACCAGCATTCCCCCTCACTGCCGTACGTACATCCACGCAGTTCTATAAAGCAATGCTGAACAACCTTTCCAAATAGATCCTTCAGAAACAATGCTTTCAGTTCCAAAGGGGGTTCATACAGGAGCACAGATGTGACAGAAAAAAACCCAACACTACCAACACTTTTTAGATTGCACATCTTCCATTAAGGAAAAAGAACGTACCAAGATAATTTATTGAAGTGTGAGAACTTGCAAAAGTGAATTAACAGAATTTAGCTCAGACTCACTGCAAAACTCATCATGATCTGAGGTTAAGAGTTGGATATTTTTGCAGAGTTGTCACAGTACTGAATTTTGCTACATGCATCCACAATATTAACATTACTCTTACAAACTTTTATAGTCTCCACTTCAAAGGGTTTCTCTGTGCTCTCCATATAGACTACATTTCCAGTGAATTAAGTCTTCTCTTTTAAAAAAGGTTAACATGCTTCCTGTTTCAGATTTAAATTACAATAAAACTACTGTGAGACTCACTCAAGCAACATGACAAATCTGCAGCACACTCCAGCAGTGCTGTAAAGCAGCTGTGACCCATTTTAGACATCCAAGTTAAGCATCACCAAAGCAGAACAGGGTAACTAGAAAGTACCAGTTAATCTGAATTCTAATTGCCATTAATTTATGAGTTAACAGAGCACTGCACTAATACTTACACAATCTTTCATCATACTTGAAAAACTGAACAATGCTGCCAGATATCACAAGGCACTCACAATAGCTAGCTAATAACAATACAGAAAAAAAATCTTATGTTTTAATATCACATTTTTCTAAGTAGTGATTCAAAAGAGTAAGTATGTACTTCAAGGAGATGGATTTATTTGTTTGTTTAGGGCCAAAAGAAACTGAATGATAGTATTTCATCGAAATTCAAAATGAACGTGGTATCTGATCTCCCTTAGGGAACTGAAAACCCTCAGCCCTTGTAAGAGCTTACATTTGCCTATATGCAAGGCATGGAAATTGGAGACCAAATCGAGGACACTTGGAAAAATAAATTAATTCAAGACTTGACATTTTAGAACTAACAGCAAGATTGCGTTTAAACAAATGTAGGCATTGTGCTAAAACTTATATTTTTCAACAAATCAGTTACTTACATTTAATAATACGCCAATAGGATGTCTTCCACATATTGTATTATGGTATTTCTTCAAGTAATTGCTAAAAGATACAGGATCTAGCTGCTCTATAATGCTCATACCCTGAAAAAGAATCAACAGCAATGATTACTTTACACATTCATAAGCAGGTGTTTATACATCACCTATTTATGACAACACAGAATAATTCAGGAGTAAAACAGCTCTACTTTGTCTCAAGGCTATCAAGGGAACCAACCTCAGCACGCGAGCTCTAGCTTGCAGCCATCTTGTTGCCATCCCTTGCCAAGCTACAAGTGCAGGAGCTCTTCCAAAGCTGTCAATAATGCACAGATCCGTGAAGCTATCTTTGCAGATACAGGTGAAACTCATGTTAAAAAAGCTCCTCCCACTGACTAGCTCATCCTCACCTCCAAGGGCGCTTTACTTCCAGAGGATTTTAGACAGCAATAACCAGACACATTTACTACAAGGGCAAAGCAGAAAGGAGTTTTGCCTCCATCTCCTCTCACTGGTAACAGAGCTCAGGGCTGAGCACTTGCCTGGGACTTCTGGGTGTCCAAAACTCCTAGACAAACACATGCAATTCAAGCACGTAGGAAGTGTAATGTATCCTAGACACTTCAGGCATGCATGCCAGTTGATCTGGGCACCAGCCGGCCATCTGCTCAGAGCATTTAAAGGAGATCCATAACATCTCTAAAGCACTGGAAAATTGGTGCACAACAGAAACAGAAGAGCCAGGAGATGATGCTTCAACTTCACACAAGGCAGCCACATATATAGATCTTTTTCTCCACCCACAGTGAGACCCACGATCCCACGGAGTCATACTATGAAAAGCAGCACGTGTATGGAATCCAGAACCTTCCACATATACAAACATTTGCATTTGTAAAGGTAAAAAGAATCCTACAACTCCAGATACAGCCTACTCTTACCCTATCCCACAGAGCAGATCAAATACAATGAAAGTAGTTTCAAGCAAGTCTAAATCAATTACTGTCTGAGTTTTATCATGAGTTTTGCTATTTTGCCTGTATTAGACTCAATCCTCTTGTGTTTTTCCTTCCTCTGAAAAGGATTAATTCCTTTCACCAGGCAAATGAGCCCCAGACACTCACTAATTCAAGTGAGACGCATAGCTCTGCTTCTTACGTGTAGCTAATGAAACTGGAAGAGTTTCCTTAGAGACTAGAAAAACACCATACGCTTTGCATGGGAACAATGGGAGGCTGATATCAAGGGAAAGGGAAAGAGTTTCTCCTAAGGTTTTCCCATCCCCTTCCCCTGCTTTTGGGAAAGCGCAGGTGATAAAGAGAGAACTCATGATGCAGGAAGCAGCCAGTCTGTCTGAAGTCTCCACCTCAAGAGTGAAACCTCTTGAATACTCTGCAAGGGCGTTGGCTGATCTGGCAGATACGCTAATTATTCAGACTGGATCACAGCTTACAACGGAGGAGCTGGAGATTCCCACGAGAGTCAGGGAGGATTAGAAAACAGCAACAATAACCACCACCTTTGTGTACTTTTAATTGAAAACAGAAGTAAGATGAATTCATAAAGAAATAAATTTTATGGAAAAATAAAACCAAACTATGCTGACCAATTGTTGGCAAGAGCTCAGTTCTTCCAGGGTCATGGAGAGGGTTTTTGGACCCCTGGCTGGTAATGACAGCTGCTACTCACTCCAGACATACAGAACCTAAATGAGTGCCAAGAAGTAAAGGTAGCTATTCTCTAACTAGCAGTGATTACATAGACACTGTTGCATTTCTGAAGTTTAAGTAGCATATTTTTGAACCATTCATTTACTCGTAAATTGTACATGTCAATGCACAGCTAAAGAAAGCAGAACCAAACTTAACTATATACTCAAGTGAAACTAAACATCCATGAGGCACTTACTCTGATCCTGAACAGCTCATAAGGATATATTTTACCCATTCGTAAACCCTTTCACGGCTTTTTAAAAAAATAAAAATGGCTGCTCAATCGATAGACTCGTTTTTTAGCTGTAAGTCACTGGAACATACTGGGCAGAGGCATTTAAGCATTTGTCTCAAATGAATGGACATGGATTTATCAGAATGCCTAGTAAGCTTATTTCAATGCATGGTTCAGCACTGCGAAACATTTACAGCTATGCAATTCATCCCAGCAAATGCTAACAGAGCTCCATACATCACAGACTGGAGAAAATCCATAGGAAATGGGTATTAACATATATCCTATAAGCATTTAGCTGTACTGAACTTTTCAATCTTTTGGATTTTAAAAGCGCTGTGGCAGAGACTACCAAGCTTGTTTCTCAGTCTAGAATGGCATTGAGGAACAAAGGAAACATTTTTGTCAGGTTGTGTTTTATTTTCTATAAAGGAGAAGTACGAAACTAATAATTTTCAGTATTCAAAGTAACTCAGCCAGGCATGGTTTGTTCTAAACAGAGTTAAAATACACAACAAAACCCACATGATAAAAATGCAAACCATCACGTAGTTCTGCAGTTTATCACATGGTTATTATGGTACCACATAGACATTGCGTATCTCAGTTAACCAGACAATGTAAATGTCATCTACAATATCCTAGCACAGTGCACTTAATATGAGAAAAGCAGTTACATTCTTAAATATCACCCCCTATAGGATCGAGTATCAAGCTCACAAAAAACCCCAAAACAAACCCCATCATACGGAGGCTTGTTTTATACTATAATAATCCTTTGGCTGGTCAAGTCTAAATTTGCAATCAGTTACTTCAACTGCTTCTCCACACTTAAAAATTATAAGCCATTAGCACACTTATGGAAGCAGAAACAAACTTGGTCTTAGCACTGGCTAATCCAACTATCTTTGGACACGTGACTCACTCGCACTAGAAGATAGACAACCAAGAAGAAAATTGCTGGCTGGGGGCAGCAGAGCCAGCAGGGAGCTGGGCACCCCAGCAGAGAGGTGTGCTTTGCACTACGCCCAAGCTAAGAAACATTCCCAGGCTGGAGCACTGGAAGGTGATGGCACACCGTAGCAGCACTGCAGAAGCCACCAGAATTCATCAGTCCATTAGAGCCACCTGAGAAGCCACCCATGCTGTGCACAGCTCCTGCACAGCTCTCCTCTGCGCCTGCACTATCCTCCCCCTTCAGCATTCAGGGTAACAGAAGCCTCCTGTCGATTCAAGCGAGGCACACGGTTTCACAAATGAGATATAAAATGAGCAATCTGACACTGACGACTGAAGCGAGCAGTCTGCGTTCGCTGGCTAGCCATAATCAAAAAATAATTATTCTTCAACAATGTCTTACAGGAATCTCCCCCATCATTATTGAAAAAGATAGGAGATATCAGGTTATGATATACAAACTGCTGCACATCAGCTGCTCAGTTATATCTCTTCATTTGAGGACTTTTCCCTAAGGTACCCCTATTTACCATGGGGCTCTTTACTCCTTGTGCACTGTGGTACTCCCAGGGTAACAGAGTGGTCATATTAGGAGTTACCATGGAGAAACTAATGTCTGCCCAGCAATATTTGCTATTCTGTATTTTCTGTTTTGGTTTTTTTTTTTTTTTTTTATACTGGAGTCTAAGGGCTCTAACCTAAAATCACAGCAAATAACATTTCTCACAGTGGTTACCAGGTTAATAGATCTTCAATGTCCAAAGCATTTAGCACTGTTCATGCACTAGCAAGGAGGTGGGGGGGCAGCAGAAGTATCTGTATGCATCTGTACTTCAGGTCCAATCTAAATAAGGAAGGGACCATTGTCCTTCCACAAGGGCATTTCTAAGGAAAAGTAACTTCATCTTAACCCAGAATATCTTCCTGCTTAACAAGCGCTGAGCCGACTGCTTTCCTACCTAAGGCCAATAAATTATTGGGCCGGGAACAAGAGGTTAAGACCTCTGATGGCTTTCGTGCAGTTTTGTCTCTATCTTAATGCTATTTTCTCTGTGGAGAGTCCTAGTGCTTGTAACAATACAAGTTTCTTTAGCTGGCCAAATGACATTTAAAAAATTCAATACTTAGATAAGGAAACAAGAAGTAGAATGGGGCATGCAAAATCAAATAAACTCCGTCCAAAGCTGGAAAAAACCTGACAGGGAGATCTTTGTGGCATTGTGGAGAGCATCCCAAGTGTACCCACAACACCCCTAAAAAGAAATTTCTGAAATTCACCAAAAGCAAAACCTACTCTGTACAGAGTTCGAATACTGAGTCACGTGTTTGCATATGGCATGATATAAAGACAAAAAATAACCAGAGTGTACTGCTACGCAGCTTGTTCAGTTTTCTAGTTAAACTTACGATTGAAAAAGTATTTTCATTGTTATTACACAGTAGACATCACTTTCAGTATTACAAAAAAATGTCATCTCCTTTTGGCTGAGTAACTACCAAAAGAAAGAGCTGGTGCAGCAATGTAGTCACTAAAAATAGTTAGATACCAAAGTCCAGTCTTTCTACAAGCTTTCACTAAAGAAATTAACAAGGGGAAACTAATGTTTGCTAATGCACCTTAATCTGTTCTCCTGCAAAAACACTCAGAACTGCAAATTCTGGGACTCCATAGAAAAACACTTCATCTTTACAGAGAAACCTCTCAACTGACAACAAGAATTATTAAAAATGGGACAAATAGAAAAGGCAAACTATTTACTGTTTCCATTCCAGTGATTAATAGTGGAAAAACAAAGAAGTTAATATGGATACACAAAGCAAAAAACTCCAGAGATCCCTCCAGCAGATAGGATTTATTCCTTCAAGACAAGGAAAATAATTAACACGCCCTGAATAACAACACTTCTCTCTTCTAACAGATTTTACAAAAGTTACATAAATGAGCCAAACTGTTTTAAAACAAATTTTAAGGTTACATATTTACAGAAGAATTAGTTCTGCGCCTTAAGTATAGTCTTGAACATTAACACAATTTTTTCATTTAAAAATAAATCCTTGGCTCCTGTGACTGCAAAGAAAATGCACCATAATTGGCATCATGATCTTTATGTATTTCGCATTCCTTTCAGCCGTTTGCCAAACCCAGCTTAAAGCATGGTTTACTGCTTTTCCCCACCACCACCTACTACAGAGTAAGGGATGGGGGAAAGACTACTCCTCCCAAGGAAACGGTGACTTTGGTTTTCCTGACCAGCACAATCTCCTATAGTCTCTCCTCCTCAAAATGGCTGCTGCTGAAACCATTAACATGATCACGATGCTGTTTCGATACGCGGGTATCACAGCTATCAGGCCTGGACTACCACAATACTCGATTCATAATTCTTACTGCTTCTCCAAAACTCAAAAGAGTATGTGGACAAGAACTGCATTACACTAGGGCATTTTAGGTAGGCAAACATGCATAAATTGTTCTTACTAGATTACACCCCCAATATACTGTGTGCAGTCAGCAAAACGGAGGATCCTAGCTAAAAACAACAGCTAAGTTCTTATTGTGGTAAACAAAGGAAAAGTATACATTCAATAATATAGCTAATCTATAATACTTTGTTAGAGAAATTTCTAAAGTGTTCAAAGAAATGTAATGTACAGGAGAAATTTGTTAGTTAGTTCCACCAAATCTGAAAACTTACCATTTTATCTAGGTGCTCAATGGATCTATAAATTTCTCCTTGGGATTCATCATAGTAACTGTAACGGAACCTCTGACCTTGAAACAAAAATCATGTATAAAATAAAAAAGGGAAAAATCGTAGCTAAAACACTCCCTAGTACTTACTAAATAATTGAAATTCTAATATTTTTAAAGTAATAATCTTCATTTATTTTATACTTTTTAGCTCCACTGAGGACATTCTAGGGCAATCAAAGCAGCAGCCCAGAAGCAAAGTAAAAAATACACGATGGGCAGCTATATTCCTAAAGAAAAGCTTACTGTCTAGAACCGACACTGTGTGTCACTCATTAATTGCCTGTTATTGCCTTGGAATCCAATTCTATAAATTAAAAAGTAAAGCAACATTTTATTTTGCTATCCCTCTTGACAAAGTCAACTCTGAAGTCAGGCTACTTCTGCTTGCACAACAATATCCACAGTAAATGACGGTTAAAAGAAAAAGTTCATGATAATTCAGTGAACAGTTCTAGATGGTTCATTAGCCACAACAGAACCCAGGTCATCCTTATATACCTCCACCTACTCCACAATTCAAAGACAAGTAATATATGCACTTAATTATGCAAGTTGACCAAAGATGACGATGAGAAAAGGGAAGAAGGTCTGTTGTGTAACAAAATGTATCTTTCTGAAGCAGGCCCTTTTCCAGCTATTATCACACTTCAAAGAGAAATAAAGTGTTAAAGCAGGACAGAAGTCAAGGCTTCTGGAGTCTTTATAGCTCTGCCACCAAGATGAACTGGGATAGCCCTGGTGAATTGGCATATATACTCCATCTGCTATCTTACCCAGCAGTGAAATGTACAAAACTTATTTCCATCAGAGGGATGTTGCCATGTCCAGTGAATTTTTAGCTAATCAGTTTTGCAAGTTGCTTTGAGGTGCTTAAAAGAAGAGTAAAAGGAGCAAGAAACTTCAGACACTTATTTAATTGCAACAATAAAGAGATGCATATAAACCCATCCACCTTCACCACTTACTTCCTCCACTACACTGAAAACACATTACCACATTAATATTTTTCATCTATTGTTCCAGATTAAAAAGAAAAATCCTTTTTGACTTTACAAAAGCATTTAAGTCTTTCAAAGATACGTTTACCAGAAGTTAAGATGTTCAATGTTTAATAAAATACATTATTTGAAAAATCACTACAAAATATTCATCATACTGTTATAATGAAGAGATGTGAAACTTACCCCAATGGCAAAAGTCAGAAGAAACCACAAAGAGGTTACTAGGATCAGCTAGGTATTTACTGAAGAGTTTTCCAAATTCCTGCTCTTTTGACTCACTCAGTGCTCCGACCAACACAGGAATAATAGTAAACTCATCCTTATGGCTTATAAGCAAAAGAAAACATGTTGTAATTCAAGTAACATCTGAAGTCTTTTTCAGGCCTTCCTAACTGAAATTGCAGAATGTTTTAAGAGGGCACTATTGAAGATATGGTTAATTTGGTAAAGTCATACTAGAAAGTTGTTTTAGAACCTGAAACTATTTCAACTTCAGAAATCATCCCCCGAAAACAGTATTTATCTTCACTGCAAAGTGAAAACACCAGGCAAACAAAAAGAAAAGACACAATGAAACCAGAAATAACTAGGAAGGAAATTCTCCCAGTATAGATGCTGCACAAATGTTGGGTAATTTTCCAACTTATTTAAAAATGCTCAAGAGAGCACCCAGATGTATACTGATACTCCAGGGAAAATTACAAAGACTTTGGAAGAAAAATAAAAAAATAATAAAAAAAAAAGATTGGGGGGAAAAAAACCACCACACATCGACGAAAATAAAATATTCAAAATACTTATTTGAAATTGCAGGTGTAAACAGAATCCTGATCCCGAAATTAGTATCAAGGCTCCAAACAAACTTAATATCCCACAGAAAACACTACTAGCATTTGAACTTCTTTCAGAGATGCCTTGCAAAAAATAAAAATAAAAATAATTAAAAATCAGCTACTGAAAAAGATTCATGAAAGCATGTCTACTATTAACTCTATTAAGTAAATATAAACATATAAACTTGTTTATAAGGGGTGTTCCAATTTCATCATTCAGGCATTTGCTCTGCTCACAGTTTTTATTACAGCAACTAATCCTCATCTCTGACCTTCTCCTCCCCAAAATTTTTACTGGGGGGTGAGGGAGTGCGAGTGTTATACACCACATAGGGCATTATACACCATAAAGGGCGTTATTACTTCCTCCTGCACTTCACATGTGGTTCAAACATTTAATGCACGTAATGTTCATTCCTGTAGAAGAAGTCATTAACCCCAGTACCTTTCCATGGCTTTAGCAGTATAAGGCAAATGCATTTCAATACTGTGTTCATCTTCATCTGTCTGTAGGGACATACGCTCAAACATTCCCGTCTTCCACAGTTCTCCATAAACTGAAATGAATTGAAGATTAACTTTTACTACTTTCTTAAAAAAAAACAAAACCAAAAACCAACTGTAAAGCAAGCTATAGAGCATCTATATCAGAACAAGCCCATGACAACAAATGACTTGCCTCCAAGGGCTATCATCATAACCCACTTGTTTTTAAGTTCAGGATTAAAATTATGTTCAAGTCATAAAGATGCATATTTTGTAAACTGAGTCAGTTATGTTTGTGTGTTAAATCAGTAACCTTGTTAGTATACTGAGAAAGATTTTCGGTTACGATACAAAATAAAACACATTTGAAAATAGACATGCATTTGCCCAGTCACTGAATTCATATTTTCACAAACTACACCATCATGTATATAAAAATAAAAAATAAGAATTGCTGATCAGTTGAGCCATTGCTGGATGTGTTACTATTTAATACAATTTATTATTAACTGAATCATGAAAACTAGAGACAGCAAAAACTGATTAAGAAATGCACATTTATAAGTTATCTTTCCTACTCTCAAGTGTCCTTGACAGCATGCGGAGTCATCTCCACATTTTGAAAACTCTCCACTGGATGAAGAATTTGATGTAGGTAGGGCTGTACCTCCTTCTCCACTCCTTTTAAAGGAGTTCTACAGAAACTGAAACTGTTGTTACTTAATAAAATTTCTGCAGGCAGTATGTAGAAAGCCTGAATTAGCTTGCTTAATCAGTCATGAAGAAAGGGCAATGCATCTGCACTAAGTACCCCTTTTAAAAAAGATATATTATTATTTAGGTGTACCTCAAAACACGTGAAAGTCAAAATGCCAAATTTATCTTCATTGCACCTTTAAGCTTAGTCTGAAAGACTGGTATTTCATGGACTAAAAGCTTTTAAGTTCTGTAAGTACTCTGCCAGTTAAAAATAAAAGAAGTCACATGCAATAACTCATCCAAATAAAAGCAGCTTTCTGTTCCTCTATTATTCCTCTATCAGAAATAAACCAACTAGAGCACTATCTTTTTTTTTTTTTTGCAGACAGAATACTTCACAGAACAATGGAGCAGGTGTGCAGTGGGCTGTTATTCAAATGTAACACTTTTTCATTTTGAAATTCCTTTTAAAAGATCAGTTTTCAAGAGGCACAAACAGAATGGAAAAAAGATAAGCAAAGATTGAGAATTCTTTACTTGCAGGAGCAAGAGAGACTTTAAGGTTATAATATAGCTATGTCCACAGCCATCAGGATCTTTCAGAAGTTAGCTCTCATTGCAGTAAAAACAAATTTATACTTGTATGCCACTTAAAAGCAATGAAACGCCCAACAAGAGAGTCCTCAGCACTGCAGGCCAACAATTAATGCTCAAGCCTCAACAATCTTCAAGATGTAAGCTTTATCATGCACTTACTCTTTTGGTCAATTCGGAGATCATACAGAGGTGTTCTATATATGTCCACACTGGAAAGTGCACATCGGGAAAGGGGCACATGATGGGAAGGCCCAAGAATGAAAATTTTTCGGCTACAACAGTTAACACAAAAGCCCACGATTTAGACAACTGCAATTGTACAGAGACTTGGTTTAGAGTAACAAGTTTAATAAAAACACACAAAGCGATACTTTCGGGTGGTTACCAATAGAGTTTTACTCTGCTGTGTGTAAGACCACAGATCTTGCTCGATATCTCGGAAGTGATCATGAGATCAGTTCAATAATGCTTCCCATAGCCTTAAGCAGGTGATATATCAGAGGGCACTCATCAGCTAGAAATGTAACTGGCCTCATTTGGACTTAAAACAGATTTTTGAATTCTCTCCTTCCAACACAACCTTCAGTTACACACCACCTTCAACAACTACAGGTATGTATGTGCCCTCAAATCAGGATGATGGATTTATCACCTATTCAGAGCTTCTTATTTACTTGATTAGTCTTACTTCAGATTTCACAAAATTCAAATTCAAGTCACTTTGAAATGCTGTTTTTATCTAGCTGTTGCATCAACAACAGGGACCAAAACCTGAAAATTCGTAGCTTTAGCTGATACTGCAAGCTTTCATACGTCATCATGATGTTATTTCATCAAGTCCTCAGTTCTTGGCTCTTGAACAGATGTTAAGAGTCTCCTGCCACAAGACTTAAAGAAAAAAGAAAATCTATAGGAAATTCAGCTCTTCAGATTCAGGATCTGAACTAAAGGGATGGGAGACATGTAAAGATGTTTTTTCTTTTCCTTTTACGTGGAATGCTATAGCAAGCTACACTAAAATACTACAACTTTTTACAGAGCTAAAAACCAGAATATCCCAACAGGCAATACTTCAGCTGAAAGATGAATTCTAAACATCCCATGCGATAAAACAGCATATGATCCAGAAAGTTTGAATCAACTCCATGTCACTGAACCTGGGGAATGCAACTTGTTCTAGAAGTTTTAAAGTAACTAGTTACTCACTCTGTAAGTTGTCTTCATTTAGTTTACAATAGTTTAGAAAGAATCAAAACCATTTGGTCTTTGGAGAGCATTACAATGTGTTATCTCATAAGCAACTAATAGACAGTTTTTATATTAACATTGCAAAATACACACTTTAAGCAAATACTGGAGATGTTTTAAATTTTTGTCATTTTAAAAAAAACCATAGCAGTCAGCAGAACACAAGAATTACATTCCTTTAACCTAGAATAACTGGATTCATATTTTCAGAGCAGGCACAGACTACAGGACTGTGTTGGTTTGTTTGTTTTTTTCTTTTTTGTTTTTTTTCTTTTTTTTTTTAAACTGTTGTGCTGTTAGAAACACAAGTCCATTTAAAATTATTACAACAAGTAACTTTCACTGACTTCAAATATTATAGACACACACTGGTCACTTTCTCCACAGCAGAAGAGAATCCTGGCAGCATTCAGCCCATAATCCTGCACTGAAAAACCAATGCAGAATCATGAAATATTTTAATATACTTTGAAACCAAATAAAACCTCCCAACAAAAAAAGAAACAAAAACACCCTGTGATCAGTTAAAAAAAATAACACAAACAAAAACAACTCAGCTTGGGCTTTTACAAAAGCAGTGGAACATCAAGCAATAATGTAAGTTAAACACTACCTGCAAAAAGAACACCTTTAACCCCTCCCTTCCAAAAAAAAATTAGTTACCAATAATTCTCAATAATTTTTTAAAATACTGCTTTACGTTTTCAATTTCAACATTAATTTCAATACTACATTATTTTTTTCTTTTGTAACATCCAAGCAACTTGCACATTTATGGCATTAAAGCAGAAGGGATGCACAAAAGACTTAAAAGAATACAAAATTAGAATTTGAGTACTTCAAGGTGTAAGAATATAAAAAGAACATTCAGCTTCTCATAGAATTGCAATGGCATTGTCTTAAGCTTTGCAAAGAAAAACTTTAATACTTACGTAATATTAGGATCCACTTGTTTGTAAGCATGGGCTGCACAAGATCCACAATAGGTATACCCTGCATGGCTGCAAACCAAGGTGTACAAAATGTTAACATATTAAATATTGTTTAACATCTTAAATATGTTGGTATTTCTATTAAAATGTTAATATCTTAAGAATTATTTGTCCCCAATGAGATAGAAATAGTAAGAGCAATCCAAAAATCAACTCCTGGAAGAGCTAGAGAGCACTGTTCCAGTACTGAATGTACAAGAGACACACTTGTTAAAGAACTACCAGTGACCATTTACTCGGAAGTTAGTAAGACTAACTCCAGACTAAAGCACCTTTTGTTACTTGTAAAAGATACTAGTAGACAGACTACACAACTGCGTATTATCAGAGGCTGGTGACAATGCTAAGAGTGCAGCCAGGGGACAAGTGAACAACAAGCTGCTGGAGAAAGCTCTTCTAACCACACTCCAGTAACTGAACACAATGACAGTAGAGACTACACTTTACAGCAGATAAACAGAGAATAGAAATACTCCGTCACTGAAGAAGAATACCTCAGCAACAGAATGAATGGGCACAAGGAAAGGAGTGGAACGCAGCACGGTAGCTTTTACTGCAGAGAATGGGATACGTGCTTTATCATTTCCTATCATTCTGGCCTGGAGCCTCTCTCCACCTGTGTTTCTGTGTGTGTTCCAAAAACATCCATAATTATTCTGACTACTCGTTTCACATATCACATCCAAATCTTAAGACCCATTCCCTTTAAGGCTGTTAAAAGCAGGAGAAGATTCAGTTTACACTCCTAAAAGCATTCGTTCCAGAGAACATTCATTCCCCAGGGTCCCAGGCCAAAAGGCGTAGAACACCTCACAGTCACTCAGCAACATGTCCACAGTGGAAGGCCATGCCCACATCAACTCTGGAGCACCTCTGACCCTGGGTCAATACTTATCATTTATTTGGAGTCAAGTATGTGCAACAATACAACTACAGCTTCTCAGATGGTCTTTTTATACAATGATACAGAGAATGATATGTGCTGCCAGTCCCGGGGCATACAGAGTGCTTGAAGGTACAAATTCCCCATTGACAGCAGTGGAGGATTTTATATTTATTTATGCATATGTATGATTGCATGCCTGTATATTAATCTACACAGAGGGGTACCTGGAGCAAGTTATCCTCAGAATTACCCTGGGGTTTTACTTCAGTGTCACTTACCTCAATCATTCTAAGGAGCTCAGAAAAGTACACGTTAAGGCAATGAACAGGAGACTGAGACCTAGTGAACTGTCAAAAGAGCCTTCTGAAAGATTCCCTCTGCTACAGACTTCTTTGGTCTTTCACAAAAACAAGTTACTAGCCATATCCCATTTTACAAGTGGGAAATCAAAGGCACAGTTAATAGAATAATTTGGTGAGACCACAGGAAAACCTCCACCGGTTCTGGAAAAAGAACCCAGGTTACCTATCTGCAGCTGAAAGGCCTCTTTCCTGCTATTTCTGCAAGACAGGCTAAGGCAGGTTTGGGGCAATTTCTTCTGCACATTCAATACTATTACGGAATACTTCAAACATCATGTCAATGTTATGTCAGCACAGGAAAAACATCATATTTAAGATGCTTTTTCTAGTGTTTCCTTCCAACTCATAATAAATTGGAATGACCAACATACTTTTCTTATTGTGTGTCTCAATGACCTTCAGGAAATTGAATTCTACCTAAATAGTTTAGATGATCCCAATTTCTGCTGTGGAACAAAAAAAATTAAACCACACAAAAACAATAGAGGTAAACCACTTCGAATAGCTGAATAGTTTCATTAGTTATTGGTTTAAGCTTTGCTAAGTTTTGATTTGCGGTGGGATGCTGGAGTTTTGTTTGGTTTGTGTGTTTTGGTTTTGGTGTTTGGTTTTTTTAAATAAGTGTAGCTGTTCTATACCAGAAGTGCACTGAAAGAGCTGTCACCTTAGATTACCACTGCATTAATACAGCTCTTTATCTGTCTTACTGGATCTTACTTGACCCTGCCCATGACAGGGGGTATGATATGAGATGATCTTTAAGTCCCTTCCAACCCAAACCATTCTATGATCCCAAGTGACTGTTACATCTGCAATGAATCAGCAAAAGGAAACTAATTATATACCAAGATGTGCACAGATTTCTTCCATTCTATGCCATATCCAAAATACTTAGAAACCACAGGACATTCCTTTCAGCTAAATATTTGCTTTCACCAGTTTTCAAATAAAGAAGCACTTAACCAATCAAGTATTATACATACTAGAAACAGATTTCAAACTTACGGTGCAATAATGGCTCTAGCAGGTCTTTTTGTGGACTGTACTTGAGAAAGCCAACCTTCTAGTTGAGCATTCAGCTGGGGTCCTGTAAAGAGACAAGGAATTACTGAAGCCATAAAAGAATCTAAAATACCTCAAGAATGAACAAATAAAGTCCAGAAGTCCAACAAATTTAAGGTAATCATAAAAAACAAAACCTGTGTTTAAATCTCAAAGAAAAAAAAAAAAAAAGAGTAAATTCAACATGCTTGTAATGTTGAAGGTTACAGTAGGAAAGTTTCAACCTCCTAGTCCAGGCAGTTCATTTATTGCACATCCAAACACACGCTTATTGTTCCTTGCTTTGTGGACTGATGCACATACCATTTCATCATTAGAAAGCACGGCTGCTGATCTCAAAACAGAGGCTAATAGATGATTGATTCCTCTGGTAACCATATTTGCAAAATTCAGAAGTAAAAATTTAAAGATGACATACACCAAGACAGCACAATATGAGAAGAGGATATAATACAAATACCTTACATACCGACAGGATAACCAGTGGCTATGGCATTTAGTCCTTTATTATTATCAAGCAAGCATAAGATCAGAATACAAAGCACACTGTAACCTGGAAAAATGGTAAATACATAGGAAAAATCTAAAAATGAGAAGACACCACACTTATACTAATGCCTTAACAACTTCTGATCAATCAACATATACTACAAGTACGTAAACTTCTTGGCAATCTTAACTTTGCTAATTGGTCAACCCAGTATTTGATTATTTTTTTTATAAACTAAATTCTGTACTTCAACAAGTAGCAAGTATTCTCAATTCAAGTAGATGGTACAAATGCCTTCTAGAAATACAAGATTAAAAAAACCCTCACTACATTTTGATTATTTCTCATCATAAAGAAAACTTTTTTTTATGTAAAGCTACTCCTGAAGAAGCAAGTCTGGCAAATACAGTGCGATATTTTTTATATTAAAGAACACAAACTTTCAAGTAAAACTCATTCAGCTCCTGTTGTTACAAGTAAGGTATCATTAATAAAGAGAAAAATAGATGCACTTTTTTCGGTTGACATTATGCTTTTGACAGAGCTGTATGTCAGCAGAGTTTATCTGTAAAGCTTGGTGTAGTAAGCTGCTTTCTTCTACCATACGTGTTGTAGATTTTTGTATCTTCCCCATGCAGGTGTAAAAACACCAACTGCCAGGAAAAACAAAACCAAATTAAATACCTGAAACTATTCCACAACTATGTTCCAAACAGCCCAGATCTCAAGCTGACAGCTCTCCAAAAAGCTGACAAGAACTAGCAGTCGGAGCAAAGATGTCAACTTTTGCAGAATCCAATCAGTCACTCACCAGTGATCGCCATAAAGCTTTCCCTAGAAAATCAGAGGGGGTGTTTATACGAAACTTAAATTAATGTGTTTCATGGGGTAGAGGAGGGGGGTAGAGGAAGGAGGGAAAGGATGACTTCTGTGGTTGTAAAGAACCCTACCTTCTTACGTGAAGAAGGTGAACTAGTGCAACACCGTTTCCCGAAGCCTGCAATCACCTTGAATGCCTTAGATGCTGCCTACAGCTCTAACAAGGCCAAAGAGTGACATTGGTTAGCCACTGTCACTCCTTTAATACAGTGGCTTTGTGAAATGATTAAATTGTCAAAAAAAAAAAACAACAACCCACATACCAGTTTTATTCTGCTGCTTCTGTTGCTTGGGGAAATAACAAGCAGCAGAGACATTCAATAGAGATAAGGATAATGACATCTTAGAAAATGGAGGCTGTTGAGGAAGCTAAGTAAAAATAAATACATCTCTGTTTCCATCCTCTTTCTAAGCTACGAGGAGATGAACAAAACAGTACTCTATTACCATCTTACCACTTTTCTTTTTATATATTTAAGAGTGAAGACACAAATAACTTAAAAAAAAAAATTACTTCCTAATTCTCCATTAGTATGAGGAAGGATAAAGCTTTTCCTGGAAGAAATTCTTTAGAAGGACACAGTTGTTTGGGGTTGTTTTTCAAACAGGTACTACCCAGAGTCTTAAACAAAACCCGACTCTGCCTGACCTGAGCTCTTCTCCTAAAAGATACACAGCAGAACAGCAGGAGGGCCAGAACCTCTCAAGCAAAGTAAGACAGCCTTGGGACTCTGCTCCCCAGCAAGGAACAGTGCTTGGCCTTCCTCCATCCTTTCTTTAGCAAGGATTTTTGATTAAGAAGGTAGTTAAGGCGATTTGTTAAGACAAATCAAGTAACTTGCTGAGCAGTTTAAAGACAAAGTTCAAAGTCTCTGGTAGTTTCCTAAGATTCCATAGGATTTTTCAAATCTGGCCAAAACTTCTGATCTTACAGTGTGGTAGCAGAGTACGATGCCCAGGTTTGCTTACTCTGCTGTTTCAGACACACACTGACAGATTAACAAACATTTTTTTCCTAGAGGCAGTAAAATAACAGCTCTGTCTGACCCAAGGGATGAAACTTCTGTCAGTGTTTACATAAGGACCAGCTAACACATCTGCTTTCAGAGTTTTTCCCTTTAATGCAACTACGAGGTGTCTTTTTAAATCATTAACTCCAACCTAAATTAAGTTTCCAAATCAACTGACACTTATTTGTACTATTTTAATAAAACATGTAATCATATCTCTCTCTCCAAAGGACTAACGGAAAGAGAGAATGGAGAGTACAACATCTCCACCTTAATTTTCTTTTTCTTCAGCCAAAAGGTAAGAAAGTCACGCAGAACCCCTGTGAACGGACAGGAGTAGAGTGCCCTGCAGCTTCCTCTGCTTCAAAATACTTTAAGGGAGATATTCTAACACTGAAATTCTGTAATTTTCTTTTTACCACATTAGCACGAACTTTTTGTTGAAGCGTTCAGTGAAGTTCTTACAGTTCCTCAAACATGACAATGCTTAAGGCTAAAGTCAAAATATTTGAATTGGATATACAAAATATAAATAAACCCACATTATTGCAGTAGATATGCTCTGCCATATGGAATTGTATTATAGCAGATGAGTAGCTTCTTCATGAAGAGCTTTATAAGTAAGTTTTGTTTGTAAGTAAATTAAGTTAAACTGGAAAAGAGTCTTTGCAAATAGTCAGAGCGGTAACTGCAGCAAACATCCATGTCCTAAGCTGACAAGCACGGACGAGGAATAGCGTTGCCACCCATGTATCCTCTTGCTGCAGTGGTGGGAAGCAGGAGAGGTCCCTGCTCCTCAAGCCCACAGGTGGAAAGCCCAGCCTGAGAAAGCTGGCAGGATGAGTGCAGCGAGGCTTTTAAGGCTAACCCAGACAGAAGGGCCAAAAGCCTTATGGATGCAACAATCAAACTATACACTTCAGCATTAATACTGTGAGATCAGACCTTTTATTGATTAAAGGAAGATCAGGCAGCAAAATATGAGCTTCATTGAAACATATAACATGAAGATCTGCTTTTCCTTCCTGTGAAGTAAGGTATAAATATAGGTATGTAACTAAAGAATGCTGACATTATCTGTGGATGTTTCACATCCTGCTTGGTTTTGGAAACTGGTAGAAGTCATGCCAAATTAAAAATAATTGGAAGCACAGACCAACTCTCCACCAGACAAATTTACAGATACAGGCAGCATTTATTCAAATATCTTGCCTAAATGAATAAATTATTTTAACAATCAGCATTATCCCCTCACAAAGCGCTAGAGTAGGTAAGCAGGAATCCTTCCATGTTAAATGCGTGCCAGTGTTACCCACTGAATAATAACACAAAGACATCTGGTAGTCACATGTTCTGAGGTAGTTCATCACCTCAATTTACAGCTGTCATGGTCCAGGCTTTGTGGATTAAGCCAAACCAGGACATTCTTTCCACAGCCAAGCACACCTCGCCCCGTGAGGCTGAAGTGATTATATGCCAAGTGTCAACACGGTATAATGGGAACCTGTTCCTGTCCCAGCAGCCACCGTGACTAGTGCAAAACCTACCTTTTAAGATTGGTAGGGAAGATGCAGTGCTTGCTCTGAATCCTCAGTCTCAGTGAATACTTTTTTTACTAGAACATAAGCCTCAACCAAAATTCATAGTGGCACCAGGGAAAATTGTTCAGGTCTGCCTCGGTTGCCCATGTACAGCACTTGCAGCAATGCCAGTAATGCTGGTAATGCTGGAGCACAAGGACGATCACGCTGCAGCCCTCAGCTTTCACACTTCTACTTGACAGCTTTTACTTGCCTAAGCATGTCTCTTACCCTACAGGAGCCAACATTTTTTGCTGAGCCTTACACTCCTTTTATCTTTGAACTACCTTTATCCACTGACAAAAAAGTCTACACCTCAAAAATACTGCTAATACATATTGCAGCTTATGTACTAAAAAGTAAGTCTTTATTCTTGTAGGTTGTTAGAAAAATTCAAGGTAAGTAGCAGTGAAACCTTAGGGGCTGGCACACAATTAGTTCAATAACATGAACTAAGGGAATTCCTCTCTCCACAACTTTGAAGGAGAGTCCAAAACATGTAATTCAATTGTTAATGAACTCCAATTTGAAAGTGACAGAGGACTAACTAGTTTTTTCTCTTAGTTAAAACTGCAGAAAGTATAAGGATTGTTTTAAAGAACATAGGCCCTGCTTGGAAAAAAAAAAAACACCAAACCATCTCTGTTTCTCACTGAGACAAAAGCCAAAGCCTTGAATAAAGAACAAATTTTATCCATGCAAAGACTAGGATTTGTCAGGAACAGAAGGTGATTTCCAACAACTACTGTTGATGGGCACATTCCCTACTGCTAGCATATACTCTTTTCCAATACTGAATACTGATGAAACAGTGAAATCAGCATATAAGCAAGGCAGAAATTTACTTATGCAAATGATAGGACTGGGGGAAAAAAAATTAAGATACAAATACAGATTACACCGATGTTACATAAACTCCTATTATACATGTTGTAAGACCAACATTAAACAGCAGATAATGTTTGAATGGGGGAGAATAAAACTGAAGCCATAACAGAAACATTGAAATCTGCTTTGGTGGCAGTTCTCACTTGCATGCCCCAGTTTTCCAGTATTCCACTAGCTCTTTAAATTCCTTTACTGAAAATTATTAGGAAATAATCAAACTATAACACCACTTGTTAGGAATATTAACCAACATGCACCTACCTACCTTATAAAATACCTTAGCAGTTAAGTCATTCAGCAATCCAAACAAATGACTTTCTGTTTTATAGCTCTGAGAAAGTGATTCCGGCTCTAACACATGCTAAATGTAACCTGAATTTGCAAAAGTATTCACCAACTGATACTAGAAGGCCTATTTTAATAATACCAGGACTGTACCAAATGCAAAGCTCTTTTTCAATTCCCATTTTACAGTAAAAGTTGAATGTACGTTCTTAAGTATCGTGAGTCTGACTGTATTTAAATGATTCAGCTAGAAATAATAGTCTGGAAATTGTATTCTAAATTATTCCAGTATACTTTTGCAGTGTACAATGTTAAATAATACAGTCTGCATACTAATCCTGTGTTCCATGATGAATTCACAGAAGACCCAGCAATGACACATCCACTTTCCCCATAAAACGTCTAAAAAAGATAAAAGACCAAAGGGAGAAAAACATTACAATTAGTATTTAACATTGCAAAGCAAATACTTCAAAAATTTGCAAGACGTGCTATGATTAGTTGTTCACAGATTGCAAGGTGAGAACTTAAGTTAATAGCTGTATTTGCAATGTTCCAGCTAATGTCACAACATCAAGATTTCATGGTAAGTATATTAATTATCCTACTATTGCAGAAAGCTCCTATCACTACAACAGAGATCAGGTCAAAAGTTTCTCTCATTTCAGTGACCCTCACATGCTTTTTAAATTTTTTCCTGGATCCATTTGTCCGTGATCAAACAAGACGATGGTTCATTACTTGCACATTACATTTATGAATAAGCTGTGATGAGTTATTCCAACTTTGGGGAATACGCCAGGATCCTTGGCACTTTCACAAAAACTCTTTTATGATATAGCGAACATCTTCCTCAATCCCTCATCTACATTCATTGTCCAACACCACACAATATTGCACACATTGTTTCCTCCTAGCCACTTCAGCTGCTGCAGAGACTCAGATCTAACACACTACAGAGAAGGGTCTCTGCTCTAAGTTAAGGTAGGATGCAGCCACCCTGATGGTCAGCGACAGAAATCCCAGCAGCAGCGTTTGCCCTCAGAAATCAGAGGCAGCAGGCCTGGGGAACACATTACTCATAGTCAGCAACAACACGGGAGAGCAGAAACAGCTGTAACCCACACACGCACTTTCTCTGATGCTGACGAGAAGTTCCAGCTTATGCCAACAAGCATACAAAAATTGGGATTACATCACTATTCATTAAAAAGGACACTTTCATGTCACTCTCCAGGGCCCCCAAGCCCCAGAAGGTGCAAGTGAGAGAAGCTGTACTATCTCAGAATCACACTGTTATTGCACATTGAAGTTGGCTACCTCAAAGAGCTATTAACAGAGAGGTAGTGGGTTTTGGCATCAGAAAAATCAGTATTTGGTACAAAGGCAGTAAAAAAGCATTAATGCAGGGATTACAAAGGAGTAGAAGAAACTGCAAACATGCTAAAATAGTGGCCAACTTTGAGAAAAACATCATTTCTAAACAGATCGTTCACAACTGCCTTTTCATTTTTTTTTGGATCTGCAGAAGTTTTTCTAAGTATTATGCTTTCCAGCTGACCTAGACATCATCATGCAGACCTCAGCCCGAAAGACAAGGCCTGAACACCCCTGGCTGCATTACAGCCAGTAATTCCAAAGTTCTGGTGTTTCCTGTCCAAACAAGTTAGAAGCTTAATCCTTACAAATGCTAGCAACAAGATGTCAGTGCCTACCTCCTTTTGGGTTGCTTTTTACTTACAAGCCAGGGCAGCAGAAAACCAACTCAACACAAGAGTGCCACGAGGTTTAAACTCTCTTCAAACATTTATGTGGAGACCATTTAGTTGGTTCATCATAAAAAACAGCTTTGAAGACAATAAGTGCAATGGCCTTTCAAGTCAACACAGCAATTACTCTGCCAACTCATGTTCACATCAATAAGCATATGGAAATTAAAGTTCTCCTAGTTAAAACAACTTGGTCATAGGCACGCCTCTGACCACTAGGGCTCGGTGAAAGAAAACAGATAAATAAGCCGTATCTAACACAATGACAAACTTGTTTTGTCAGATCATGCAGTACTGTTATTCACACTCAATTTTATTTTACTCTTGTGATTTAGAATAGCTCACTAAAATTCTTTGTGTGTTGCCTGTATCAGCGTGCCACCGACTGGGGAAAAGCTGAGACAAGAAGTCTTACCTAACACTTTAATAAAGAATAGTAAAATATTCAATTAGCACTTCCAGGAGCCAGACAAGGCAGGCCAGCTGCCAGTGAATAAGCCATGTTAAATGCCCTACTGTGTGATGCCTCACTTGGAAAGGCATGCTATACAGGAAAAAAGATGCATGTGCAATAATGCTTATTTTCATTTCAGGACTGATTCCCCCCTCCAGAACCGCCCAACATTTACAGAATCTACTCACATGGAGGAGTAAATCAGGAGAGAGCATCTACACACTGTCCTGCAAATAGTCCATACTCAGGATAGTGTGACATTCCTGTTATATTTCAGCTACTCCTTTTGTATCTAGGAATGTATCTGTCCTGCATTTAAAGTCATGGAAAATTATGCCATTTTTGTTTCAAGTTGTCCTTAATCTTCCTCTTCCCCCTGCTGGTCAAAATCAATTTCTAAAGTGGTCTGGCCACTAGGTGGTTGAATTAACCCAGCAGGAGTGGGACTTTCTTCCAAAAATAAATCAGTGTAATATTTTTCACTACACAATGATACATTAAAAAAAAACAAAACACAACCAAAAAAACCCAAACCAATCCACATGACAGCATCACAACAGGTTGATACTTTTATTTACATGGAATGCCTTTATCTCATTTTTGCAAGTGTTTTAGTGGCCACCATACACCAGGCTGTTCATCCACAGAAGCAATGGCCTGCCACATACCACTTTTAACTTTTTTTAAAAGCAGTCACATAGAACAAGGTCTGCAAGTGAAAAAAAATAGGTTATTTAGACCAGGGGCCTACTATCAGCGATGGTCACAGCATTATTTCCGTTTTGAAGTTCAGCTGTAAAGCTTCCCATATTCAGTGCTACTGCTAAGCAGGAGGAAGAACAACTGACCAGACCCCATTGTTAATTTACTGCCAGACAAATGCTCTACAGCTCTAGATGCAAAGTCCACTAAGGTGCTGCTCAGACTCATATGGAATGAATGTGAACTTCCTGACATTCTTCATCCTGACATGGATGAAGAACACATAGGACATTGCTAACAGCACCGTGAAGCCCATCTTTCCCTCCTCTCCCTACCTCCCTTCTCAACTTCCTCAAGCAAGTACCAAATAGTGAGCTTTTTGCCTGGGACCTCACTGTCCCTCCAATAACAATAAATGTGTTTACTTATAGTTAGATATGACATGCTAACACGTGAACATGCCTGCATGTGCATACTTGCACGGCTAGTCTCAGCTGCTCTAAGAAGTTAATTAGCATCATACAATTAGGTGATATATTCACACTAGTAAGTAGTGCATGTTTGTATTTCCCCAAGGCAGAACCTAAGAAGTGCATATCCCACACCTGGAGAAAATAGGGGAATGAGGGTCTACTTTCAGCTGAAACAATTGCTGCCCCACAGAAATGAGCGGTCTCTGAAGACAAGAAGTGGTATTTCTTCTAAACCCTCTTACCTACGTCACATTCACCCTCCATGAAGGATAGTGGCTCCCTCTTACTTGGTTGTGACTTCACCTCTGGTGTTGCTTCCACTCCTGGACCACAGGGGAGCCAGCTAATCCAGTTCAGGGATATCCTCTGGCCACAAAAGCTGTTTGCATTTTGGATCTATCCTTCGCCCTCTTCTCCCTCACCTCCTGCAGCCTTTCTTTCCCAGAGCTGACTTCTACAGCCATATCTTGCAAAGATATGTATTTTTTTTTAAGCATAGCAATGGATTCTCTAGTTTTGCAATCAACCCCCCATACCCCCCAATCCAGGTCCCCATGCATCATCCTGGATGTTTCACCCTCAAGTACCAGGCACCTGGGATAAACTGCCATTTAACTGAGGTCATCCTCACACAGCCTTTTTAAAATTCTTTCAAACTTAATGAATTTGAACACATCCTTCAAAAACTATGCTTCTTGTTACCCTTTCGGACAGGCGGACAATATTAATGCAGTCATTTTAACTATGGAGCCGGATGAGTGGTTCTAGGGCATCCTTGCTTGTGTAACCAAACTCAGCTCTGTAGAACAAGAGCAGTTTTCAGGAAATGGGAAGCTTAAATTCTAACCAGTTTACATAAAAACACCAGCAAATCGCTTCTGGGCTGAGACAGTAAGCACAAAGAGAGTGGGTAGAAGGACTTGACAACTCAATCTCCAGAGAATCGCGGGAACGCACTGAAGAACTATCACAATTCAAACTCTAATCCCTGCCTGAGCTCCATCCTTGAAGCTATGCAGGTTGAATCCACGTGGCAAAATCTAGACCTTCTTCAAATAGTAAGGTTGAGGAAGTGAGCCTACGTTGCAAGTTTGAAATAGCAGCTGACACGAGTTTGGCCTAAAACACAGGAAGATTTTAGGTTCAGTCTACAGTGAATACATACTCTCTTGGTCCCTATTTGTTTCCTCTAGAATTTTGATGGACCCTCCTAAAAGGAACAGAAAAATTAGTTTGCAAGCAGCAAATAAGAGGTAGTCCCTACCTTGCTGAACCAGAAGAATTCCTGCTCTCACAAACCCTACGGTAAACAGCACAGGATGGCTCTACAGCTCTCTTCTTGTTTATGGAAAACCCTCCACAGGAAAAAAAAAAACACACACTTGCCAAAACTCCAGCCTGTGCAACATCAATCCCCTACCCCCACCACACACACTGTAACAGTTACAATTTAACTTGTCAGAAGTACAGTTGCCATAACTTGTTACAACATGATTCAGTTTGGGTTTTTTTGCAGGCAGTGAAGTGCCTGGGCAGCCATCCCACACCTCCTCAAGAAGCAATCCCCAGAGGGCTGCCCAGAAGCAACAGGAGCAAGCAGAGTGCTTGTGGATGTTCTATTACAGACAAGTAGTACTGGCCCAACTAGTCACACAGACTTACCAGGCCAACAAAATTATGCACTGAATTTGCATGGAAAAGAAAACAGCCAAACACAGCACCCAAGCCTCTTAAACTAATTATGGGGGAAAAAAAAATTCTCATTTTTTAAATATCCAGCAATAACTTGGTATGAAGTCCAATATCAAACAAATGACAAAATATATATGTAAGGCCATCTAGCCATTCCACATCACAAATCAATTTTCTGCCATATTCATAAATGAAAATATAAATAGCACAAGCAATTTGGGAAGTGTTACCACAAAGCTTCAACATTTTGATGTCTTTGCATGTGCTTAAATCTACACCTTGTTTGCTTTCTGTAAACAGAGCAGTGCCTACCTTTCCAGACCACGGGAACAAACTGTAATTGCAAGCTATCAACGCTGGATGAAGACCTGAGACCAGTTTTGTAATGGACACAACCGTTATGTTTGGATTGCATTAAACTCGGAAGGAAAACAATCATCCTCTATTGTCTCGAAACTGCCTACCCACCATTTGAAGCCCAGCTACTTATCTCACAATCTGCCTCTTCCTGTCTTACCCTCCCTCCTGTATTTCTTTTCAACCCTTTCAATTTTTTTCTCATGCTTTGTTCATCAATTTGTGGAGGAGAGGGGAAACTGCACCAATTATAGCCCAGTGAAGTGTATGGCTTTTCATATCTTGTTTTTCCTAAATATCAATTTAGGATCTTTTTGGCTTTGGGTTTTTTGGTTTTTTTGGGGGGGAGGTGGGAGGGGGTGGGGGGTGTTTGGTTGTGGTTTTTTCTATTGTACTCCTCTCCATCCAACCTTGTTCATCCAATGACCTTTACTCCTGAGGCCAGCAGAAGACCATCCCTTACAAATCTCCCTAATAACAGCTGTGGAACTATAAACGTGCCCTCTATCCACAACGGCAGAGCTCTTCCCCCAAAACCAACAAAGCTTTATCTCCAGTGCTACCCATTATTACAGCTTTCTGTCTTCTTTCTTTTTTTGTGAGGGCAACAGTGGTCCGCCCTCCAACACCCCATTCCTTTTTTCTATTCTTTTTCTGCAGATATTTCTTATTTAAATGGACAAAGCTTACTCCGTACCACCGCTCTGTAACTTCTTTTCACCACTGCCAGAGAAAGCGCTCTGGAAGAGGCAGAAGCAGCTCACCGTGGGCTACAAGAGCTGAAATGAACCTCTTTATTTCCCACCCCATCACCTGCCGTCTAGCCCTGCAAAACACCCCAGTCATCAAGGGAAAATAAAAAAAAAAAATTAAAACCAACAAAAACCCAAAACCTACAAAAAACCAAAAACCAAACCCCGTAAGGGGGGGGATCCAGCCCTGCCCACGCTCAAACGCCGCTTTCCGGAGCGCTGGGCCAGGCCGGGTGGGGGCTACCGGCGGCGGCAGGCAGGTGTCCTCGGCTCAGCTCCGGCCACCAGCGGCCGAGCGGCGACCCCTCCCCGCCTCTGCCCACCCCGCCGCCC